>NC_137606.1:52408275-52418275 GCF_963280865.1 Gymnoscopelus braueri
CACACACACACACACACACACACACACACACACACACACACACACACACACACACACACACGCACACACACACGCACACACACACACACACACAGGCGTACGTACGCATGCACGCACATACGCTCGTGTACGCACACGCACACAGATAGCCAGAGGTTAAGGCTGGGCTTTGCGTTGGCTGTTCTCTTGGATATCTCTTTCATTTCCTGTTCAGTTGGAGCAGCTTCCTGTTTGTGGCGGAGCTATTTATGTATTTGCGTGAAGTCACGACCTTGATAAACTTGACTCACTGGCTGCGAGCTGTCGCTCACTTTGAGACACGCTGTGACTCAGGGTGTCCAGCGTTATTACAAAGGAGGCCATATTTGAAAATATGAAAATACTAAGGACCAGGGGCCAGTTGCACCACCTCACACTAAGTTCAAACTTAGCCTAGTTATAGCTTAAACCTTTAAGACCTGAGAACGCATCTGTGTGTCATTTTTTAGATTTCGTTGGGCTATTCAAAAATAGCAGATATACAAGCTCATAGCGCGGCACCGAGTGCCGCGCTATGAGCTTGTAGATCTGCTATTTTTGAAAAATCGTGAAAAATGTTGTGCAAATCTTTGAATATATATATATTTAAAGCGAGCATTTCTAGCTAAAATGTTATTGCTTCTGGGGATTCTACAAATGTCTTCTAAATCAGTTTAAAACAGTTTTCTGAAACACTTATGTTGCTATAATATTAATGTCAGTGTCAAGGAGCCCCACAACGATATGTATTTGGCTGCGGACCCCCATCTCAAAAAAAAATAATCCAGGGACCCCAAGAAGCAAAGATTTGAGTAAAAAACAATTGCTTTATAGATATATATTCAAAGATTTGCAAAAAAAAAACACGATTAAAAAAAAAATAGCAGATCTACAAGCTCATAGCGCGGCACTCGGTGCCGCGCTATGAGCTTGTATATCTGCTATTTTTGAATAGCCAAAAGTATAAAATATGGATAAAGTGGTTACACAGATGCGTCCCCTGGTCTTAAAGGGTTAAACACATTCAATCCGGGAAACTGTCTCTGTCATTTTAGATTTCTTTGGCTATTCATTGAATATATATTTAAAAAAAATATATATATATATATTTAAAGATTTGCACAAATTTTCACATAATAAACAAAAAATAGAAGATCTACAAGCTCATAGCGCGGCACTCGGTGCCGCGCTATGAGCTTGTATATCTGCTTTTTTTGAATAGCCAAAAAAAAAAATCCAAAAATGACAGATACTTTCCCGGCTAAATTTGGGTTAAATGGCTTTTTTAAAAGCCATTTAAGCTATAACTAGGCTACGTTTGAACTTAGTGTGAGGTGGTGCAACTGGCCCCCAGGGGTCTTCAACGTTCTTCAGGTCAAGGACCCCTTTAGCCTGGTAAACCCTCCCTCCGGAAATCTCATTTCCATTTGATTTCAGAAGTGAGTCTGGCCTGAAGGCGTGTCTGGGCGTTTCTGGACGAGCCTATCAGCGTCGTCGCTCATCGTTCTGTGATTGACAGCGACAGTTGGCCAATCGGGTGGCGAGTTCGAGTGAGCCCGAATGAAGCCGAGTGCAGCCTGAGTGCAGCCGACCAAAAGACGAACGGCAGCCATTGTTGTTTGTGCGAGTGCCTTCACTTCTTACTTTCGTTTATAAAACGCTCTCAAACTTCCTTTTTGAGGCACGTCATTTACTTATAGGATATCGTTTGGATAGAATGTAGTTGTTTAACTTCATATATGTGGTCAATTAATCATGACAGAGCCTATTTAAAAATAAAAATTCAGAGAACCGGCAGGGGGCGGGCAGTGACACGCATGTATCCGAATAAGGCAACCTATTTTGGGCATGGCCGTCTCAAAAGTCCCGTTGCGTCACATTAGTCGCGGAGGTGGTGAAAATGCACTGCTGATTGGCTGAAGGGGAAAAACGATCATTGGCTGAAGGGGTTGTCAGTCAACGGTATTACTCCCGCCCAACTCCAGCCCACAGCCAATATTGCAGAATGGGCGATAAGGCCAGACTCACTTCTGAAATCAAATGGAAATGAGATTTCCGGAGGGAGGGTTTACCAGGCTAGGACCCCTTAGCTGAGAGAGATGAATCAGGGACCCCCCCCCCCCCCACTAGCCACTATGTGTTGCAGATTAAACTTGTTCATAGATTTCAGATAGCTTCATAGACTTGTTTGACAACACTATCAATATAGCGTTGTGTTAGATTCATGTTAATGTGTATTTTCAAACAGTTAACCACTTAAACCTTCAACACTTAGAGAACTTCATTGCTGAAAATATTAACCAATCTACAAGCCCACAACGCCTCGCAGCGCTGCCCCCTGTAGTAACTCTGAGCCGGACCCCCTAGGGGTTTTGGACCCTAGACTGCCTGCATCTCCTGTACCTTTGGACCATAACAAAGTCACATACAAATGCATCGCATTACAACAGTTGTAATTAACTACAGTGCAATATCAATAGTCTTTTAGTGGCAGTGTAGCCACTTTTAAGCCAATCATCTGTGCTGTGAACAAAACAAAAACAAAAAATCTGGTTTTTTCAGCCTCTTTTTCCAGCTTTTTTTAAAAATAAAATAAAACATTGTAAAATATTATAAAATATTATAAGATACATATAGCCTCTGTTTCACATCTTGAAAATGAGACAACATAAGGACAGAAACAGCCTATCTGCCCAGGTTCAGAAACTTCAATGTATGAATTTGACCTAACTATACTGCCGGACCAAATAATCCATTTTAGGAAGGAAGCTGTGAGCCATATAAAATCTGCCCTCGTGCCATGACCGGCCCCCGGGCCGGACTTTGGACATGTCTGATGTCTGGCCATGGAGTAATTTCCTGCCCCACAGAAATGACGCCATTGATTTTGTTTGTAAAACCAGGAATGAAACATAAAAAGTTTTCAAATCTCAAAAGAAAGTTGGGAAGATGAATTCGATGTTAAAGCGGAAATCAGATCGGCTATTTTTGCTATTTTTTTAATAAGTTGGGATAAGTCTGGTTGAAAGTGGTTAAGTGTGTCTGTGAGTCGTATACATGTATTTGACCACTTGAAAGTATTAAGAGCTTCTACAACTCACAACTCAGAGACACAAATGTTTTGCTTTACTCCACTGCAATTACTTCATAGCTTTAGTTAGTAGTTACTTTGCAGATTTAGATTATTATTATTATTATAAACATTTTAACCAATTAAGTGCTATTTTATACTTAGGCTATTCGAAAATAGCAGCTCTACAAGCTCACAACGAGTCGTGATGCGACAGGTTGTGAGCTTGTAGATGGGCTGTTTTTTGTTCCACGTAAAGGAGCAAACTAAGCAAAGGCTCTATTCAGTCTCTCCCGGGTGACTGACCTTTCCCAGCCTATGTCCTTAAGGGAGAGACGCCATGGCCATAAAATGAAAATATCTAATATCAATCTTTCCCAATTGCTAGATTAAAGAAGCATCCATAACCGAATGATGTGTGTTGGTTTCAGTCACAGAGGCTGGATTATGGTTGAGTTTTGGTAATGGTTTTGTAGTTAGCATGAAACTATGCATTCCAAAAACCCATGACTGGTTGACTAGCCAAAATGAGACCGTAAACTTTGGATTACATTAGATTACTCTCTTTCTAGGAGAGGAGAGAGAGAGAGAGAGAGAGAGAGAGAGAGAGAGAGAGAGAGAGAGAGAGAGAGAGAGAGAGAGAGAGAGAGAGAGAGAGAGAGAGAGAGAGAGAGAGAGAGAGAGAGAGAGAGAGAGAGACAAGGAGAGAGAGAGAGAGAGAGAGAGAGAGAGAGAGAGAGAGAGAGAGAGAGACAGATGGCAGACTTCGTACTCAGACGAGCCCACCACCATCTCCAGTCCTCTGAAAATCACTACAAGTTGTCACAAGACACTTTACTGTACATATAGAGCAGAGACCCGACATTGTCCCACCCTTAGCAAGCCATTTTTGTGACGGTGGCAACGAAAAACTCCCCCCTTAATTGAAAGAAACGCCCGGCAGACCGAGGCTCTAGGGTGGGCGCGCCTTCTGCCTCGACCATGTCGGGGAGGAAAGCGAGAGAGAGGAGAGACAGACTAAAACTTTAGTCACTAGTTACTTTGCATTATACTTACTTATTACATTATAAAACATACATTAACAACTTTAGCCCTGTTTTAAACCTAGGCTATTTTCAAACATTTTAATACTTTTACTTTTGGTACTTTAAGTACATTTTGATTTCCGGACTTTTACTTGTAACGGAGTACTTCTACGTTGCAGTATTGATACTTTTACTTAAAGGAGGATTTCACCCAAAAAAAATCTTATTTTCTATCAATTGCACACCCTATGAAGCCTTGAATCCATGGATTCTTTTTTGTTTTTGTCGCATTCCTAAGCTGATAGTTTGATTCCCGTCTCCTACCGGCTAATGTATCCGGTAGGAGACACAAAGTAGATTATTTGTGTCTCCTACCGGAAATACACACGGTTATCAAATTATTGTCTTAGGAATGCCACAAAAACTAAAATAAATCCATGAAATCAAGGCTTCATGGGGTGCGTAATTGATAGAAAATAAGTCATTTTTTGGGTGAACTCCTCCTTTAAGTAAAACATTTGAGTACTTTTCCCATCACTGAGTAAATGGCAGACTTCATGCGGTCCAATAACACAGTTTGACCATTCGGTGTCACATATCTAAGAACCAGTGACAATGTGTGACAAAAATAGCAGATCTACAAGTTCCCAACATGTCACATGGCAACGTGTTGTGAGCTTGTAGATTGGCTATTTTTCATTAACCAATTTGATGAATTGCTGGTGGTGTGAAGCTGTGTAATGTGTACCATGTGGGTGGGTGGTGTGACATGCTCACTTTGAACTGATGTCAGAGTGATGTCTACAGTTGGAAATGCTCAGGAAAAGAAGGGAACCAATTTCATGTGTTTCCGTTTGTTCATTTCTCTGTTGCTTTTATTTTTTATGTATTTCAGTCACTGTAATGTCCAATGATATTTCTAGATACTTTATAGATTAATAATGTAATCTATAAAGTCTATAATCTATAATCTATAAAGATTAATACTTTTAATCTATAAAGTAACTTGTAAGACAGATTTTCAAATAATTGTGGTGGAGTAAAAAGTACAATATTTGCCGCTGAGATGTAGTGGAGTAGAAGTAAATGTACTTCAAAATTGTACTTAAGTACAGTACTTAAGTAAATGCACATTCCACCACTGCCAACATGGCCATTACGCAGCCATTGCCCTGCATTTAGTTTTGATGTGTTTACAACAGCATGAACTCTAGTCCAAGAATTCTATACAACACTCTCAAGCCACTATGTTTGGTGGCCAAGTGTGGTTGGAGTTGTACGCGGGGTCACTTCGTTTGCTGTGCTCAGCATGTGGTGACAGTTTATCTATCTATCTATCCAGTGGTGTAAAGTAACTAAGTACATTTACTCAAGTACTGTACTTAAGTACAGTTTTGAGGTATTTTTACTTTACCGGAGTATTTCCAATTTCTGAATTTCTGACTTTGACTTGTAACGGATCTATCTATCTATCTATCTATCTATCTATCTATCTATCTATCTATCTATCTATCTATCTATCTATCTATCTATCTATCTATCTATCTATCTATCTATCTATCTATCTATCTACATGTACAGTATCTATCTATCTACTGTATCTATCTATCTATCTGTCTATCTGTCTATCTATCTATCTATCTATCTATCTATCTATCTGTCTATCTGTCTATCTGTCTGTCTGTCTGTCTGTCTGTCTGTCTGTCTGTCTGTCTGTCTGTCTGTCTGTCTGTCTGTCTGTCTATCTATCTATCTATCTATCTATCTATCTATCTACATGTACAGTATCTATCTATCTACTGTATCTATCTATCTATCTATCTGTCTATCTGTCTGTCTGTCTGTCTGTCTGTCTGTCTGTCTGTCTGTCTGTCTGTCTGTCTATCTATCTATCTATCTATCTATCTATCTATCTATCTATCTATCTATCTATCTATCTATCTATCTATCACACCCCACATCCAGGGCAAACAGATAATGACTTACTTACAGAAAGTAAGTAAACTTGGGAACCATCGGCCATGTGTGTGGCCCATATAGGTCAAGAGCCTATCTCCTGTTTCTTGTGGCGTGAGGCAGCTTGATAAAGTATAAGTTGTTCTATACATACACATATATTATTCAGCTGCATTTATCTGATTAGTTTTCCGGCGGCTACATTAGCAATGATGAATGGATTACCTGCATTGTCCCAGATGTCCAGAGACTCTGTCGGTTAGGAAGTCACAACAATGGCTTCACACACTGGAATGTCAGGCACGCTGGCGCGTGGAAAACTTGTATGTACAAAACTGTTACTTACTTCAGGAAATGGGGGAAAAAATTACCTGAACTAGTAACTAAAGTTTTCAAATAATTGTAATAGAGTAAAAGTACAATATTTGCCTCTGAGATGTCGTGGAGTAGAAGTGAAAGTACTGAAAATTGGAAATACTCAAGTAAAGTAAAAAATACCTAAAACTTTTACTTAAGTACAGTACTTGAGTAAATGTACTTAGTTACTTTATACCACATACAGCACCCTTAACCACTGTAACTTTCACTTTCACAGAAAATCCTGAATAGCACAAATAGCCGCTCACAACGTGACGCGTTGTGAGCTTGTAGATCGGCTATTTTTCCGTACTTTTGGGTGACATTGTAGTATGACGAAGTAGTGCATTAATTTACGAAGAAAACGTCAAAAGTTGAAATATGGAGATACAAGGTTTCTGCCCGACAGTGTCCAAATATTGTTTAGATATTATTACCCACAAATCCACATCATATGCCAAGGTTATTATTGTGGACATTTGTATTGAGTGGTAAATTATGTCATTTGGTTGTTACAAACTTGTGTTTGGAGTATGGCTGTGACAGCCAGATCATAATAGTTGACAATTCATTGTCATACAAATTATTGTATTAATGATTTAATTGAACATTGGTGCATAAAAATAAAAATAAATAAAAACATATCTGCAGATAGGGCAGATATGTCAAATAAGTTATATAATTGGTAGGACAGTTGAGAGGAAGACAGTGTAGGCAAGACAGACAGTAGGACAGCTGAGAGGGAGACGGTGTAGGAGAGACAGACAGTAGAACAGCTGAGAGAGAGACAGTGTAGGAGAGACAAAAAATAGTTAGACAGCTGAGAGAGAGAGAGACGGTGTAGGAGAGACAGACAGTAGGACAACTGAGAGGAAGACAGTGTAGGAGAGACAGACAGTAGGACAGCTGAGAGGGAGACAGTGTAGGAGAGACAGACAGTAGGACAGCTGAGAGGGAGACAGCGTAGGAGAGACAGACAGTAGGACAACTGAGAGGGAGACGGTGTAGGAGAGACAGACAGTAGAACAGCTGAGAGAGAGACAGTGTAGGAGAGACAAAAAATTGTTAGACAGCTGAGAGAGAGAGAGACGATGTAGGAGAGACAGACAGTAGGACAACTGAGAGGAAGACAGTGTAGGAGAGACAGACAGTAGGATAGCTGAGAGGGAGACAGTGTAGGAGAGACAGACAGTAGGACAGCTGAGAGAGAGACAGTGTAGGAGAGACAGACAGTAGGACAGCTGAGAGAGAGACAGTGTAGGAGAGACAGACAGTAGGACAGCTGAGAGAGAGACAGTGTAGGAGAGACAGACAGTAGGACAGCTGAGAGGGAGACAGTGTAGGAGAGACAGACAGTAGGACAGCTGAGAGAGAGACAGTGTAGGAGAGACAGACAGTAGGACAGCTGAGAGGGAGACAGTGTAGGAGAGACAGACAGTAGGACAGCTGAGAGGGAGACAGTGTAGGAGAGACAGACAGTAGGACAGCTGAGAGAGAGACAGTGTAGGAGAGACAGACAGTAGGACAGCTGAGAGAGAGACAGCGTAGGAAAGACAGACAGTTAGACAGCATGAGAGAGAGACAGTGTAGGAGAGACAGACAGTAGGACAGCTGAGAGGGAGACAGTGTAGGAGAGACAGACAGTAGGACAGCTGAGAGAGAGACAGTGTAGGAGAGACAGACAGTAGGACAGCTGAGAGAGAGACAGCGTAGGAAAGACAGACAGTTAGACAGCATGAGAGAGAGACAGTGTAGGAGAGACAGACAGTAGGACAGCTGAGAGGGAGACAGTGTAGGAAAGACAGACAGTTAGACAGCTGAGAGGAAGACAGTGTAGGAGAGACAGACAGTAGGACAGCTGAGAGAGAGACAGTGTAGGAGAGACAGACAGTAGGACAGCTGAGAGGGAGACAGTATAGGAAATACAGCTCAGATGGAGACTTGAAGCAACTGTTACAGGCTTAGAAACTGTCTATTTTTTTATGGTCAGTTAACAAAGAGGGAGAGTCGTTTATTGATTTATAATCTATCACACACCCTCCCATAGTTGAACGGTGAATCACGTTGTGTCCTCTTTGCGTCTGGGCTGAGCTCTTCTCTGTAATAGAGATGTGCATAGTTAGTTAGTGTTGTGAAAGTGTGCTCTTGAACTGGCCAAGAGGCAAATCAGTTACACATTCACACAAAGAGCAAACAGAAGACAACACAACATTTTAAAAAAAAACTGCCGAAATCACGCACATAAGAGAACATTTAATACAATTTAAAAGGTTAAAACAATTACATGTCAAAGCAGGAACGGCAACTGGTAAGAGCTTACGTGAGAATCCTTCTAAAACTCCTTAACAAAACCAAGCATGGCAGTTTGACTCGGGTCTGAATATCATTCCAAGACCCAAGGCCCTGGGGCGGCGGGTAATGGGTAATGGAGGCCAAGCCTCTCCAAATGTACTGCTGGCTACTCTGCATATTATAGTTATAGCCTACAGTAGATAGTCTGGATTATGGTGTGTCTTTGTCGCTACAGCCACCACAATACAGTATGGAAGTCCTGATGTCACTACCACTACCCCTGGGTCACGCCATACTTGTTTGTTTTGGAATTCCCATTGACAAACCTTACATTGTGTCATATAAGAACTGTGTTACAAAAATAAACAAACCACCCCGGTGATTTTGTATGTGACTCGTGGTTTATGATATTTAGTTACATTTGATAACGTCTGTGTTTGGAGAAAAAATAATAATCTTTGGATTAATTACTTTTTCATCAGTTGATGCTTCATATCCATATGATGATGACATATAAATGTCAATGCCCTTTCTACGCCGAATCACCTGCTCCCTGCATGACTACAGTGAGGAGTGATGACCGGTAACGTTACCTGCAGAATCCGACCCACGCTCACTTCATTTTGGAGAAAAATGAAAGCAGTCAGTGGCGTTGTGCGTACAACCGGTAGCGCATCTTTTTTAGATTTCTTTGGCTATTCAAAAATTGCAGATGTACAAGCTCATAGCACGGCACCGAGTAGCTACAAGCTACTATGAGCTTGTAACATCTGTAACTCAAATCTTTGCTTCTGGGAGGTCCGTGGAACAAAATATTTTACAAATGTTCGCTTTAAAGAATATATATTTGAAGATTAGCAAAAAGTTTCACGTTTTTTCTTAAATAGCAGATCTGCAAGCTCATAGCGCGGCTCATGAGCTTGTCTTATCTACTATTTTTGAAGAGCCAAAGACATCTGAAAATGACACATGCGTTCCCGGTCTTCAGCGAAACTGAAACGGAACAGATCGATAGACAGACAGACACGAAGAAGAACAAGAACATTTGGCTGCTATTCGTGGTTGTAAATAGAAATAATTCCATTCCCTCCCAATCCGCACAGACCAAAGCAAAAACCAATGGAGACAGACAGATGGGCAGACAGAGATAGCTTCCTATGCACATTCCGCAGCTGATTTGAACAGATAGCCTATTATTCATACATTCAAGTGGTCTGATTAATAGATGTGTTTTATTTAGTCTTTATTTTGGGCTAAATCAATTTATTTTATTTCATGGTCA
>NC_137606.1:52420775-52433275 GCF_963280865.1 Gymnoscopelus braueri
ACCTTTGACACAATCTAAATGTCTCAATAGAAGATCAGGGAGACAAAATACAACCACCCCAATTATATAAGCTATATTGTATTAACATACTACCATACAGATTGGACAAAATTACATTTTATTCATAAAAAAAAGAAAATTACAAATAATTTGTAAATTTCATTTTTTTTATGAATAATTATGAATAATAATAATTTTGTCCGCTTTAACACGGCAGCCGCATGGCTAGTGCTTCCTCTCAACTGGCCTTCCTAGAATAATTAAAGATGAAATGAAAAATTAGTATCGGACAGATGTGGACACTGTGGAACTGTGTGATATCCTGGTTCCGGCTTGCTGTGTGTGTGTGTGTGTGTGTGTGTGTGTGTGTGTGTGTGTGTGTGTGTGTGTGGGTGTGTGTGTGTGTGTGTGTGTGTGTGTGTGTGTGTGTGTGTGTGTGTGTGTGTGTGTGTGTGTGTGTGTGTGTGTGTGTGTGTGTGTGTGTGTGTGTGTGTGTTAATGTGTTAATGTTTTATGATGGGATGTGGGCCCTTCACTCCTTCAACCATTAACTCGATGTAGACGCTTTATGACAGTGAGAACATGCTGGTATCAGTGGTTTTATAAAGGCGGGACGATCGCTATACGGTAGCGCCTTGGTTTACAGGAACACAGCTGTTATTGACCTGCATGCATTGCTGGGGTCATTTCTGATGGGATCCACGTCATACATTTTATATCGTGTACAATTATATAAGATATTCAATTTTAATAAATATTCACTCAGGAACACTTCAACCATTTCCAACCTTGGTCATTTCATTAAACCTGCCATCTTTATTGTAGGTTGGACATCATTGCAATCTCCTCCCTCCATCGGGAGAGATGGACAATGGACACAAAACGTATGGATCGTAGCTCTAACTAAGCAATGCTATACTGTGACATATTGCACTGGTTTGCTGTGGCCATTGGCACCTGTTTCATTAGAAACATTTATGATGAGGAAGCAAATAAAAGCACTTTGCGATTAACAGTGACTGGCATCCGTTGCTAGGTTACAGGATAATGTAAACAAGGTACATTGGCAGTGATATCAGGAGATACTTTTACACTCCTTAAAATGTCTCTCAACTAATCAACAAATATGAGGGACTAACTATTGTACCATAGATAACATAATGCAGTCTTGTCTAATGTCATGCCAACAGTTATGAAACAGGTCACAGTAAGATGATAGCAGATTCAGTTGTAAATGTTATCAGATCTGTCCCAAACAATACAATAACCATCCAACACACATCAATCAATATGTAACCACACATGTCATTATCATTTCCATTAGCCATAACATGGAAACATGTTAGGTTTGATTCATACTTTGTTGCACACCATTTTGATCTTGTAGATCTGTTATTTGTGGTGCGCAATACAGTACCGACATGCAACAAAGTATAAATCAGGCTTGGTCCGATTTATTAAAGGGATATTTCACTTTCAAACATGTTTGGGGTCATTTTAACGTCTACCCTGGCTTTTGTGAGGACCGCAGACAGTTTTTAAGTTTCTTGTTTCAATATTTATCTGATTCGATATTCATTTTATCAGACACGCCCCCTTCCTATACAAACCCATTACAACTTTAAACTCCATTTTAACCATGTTAGATTCATTGAAAACACCCGTCCTTGATTCTGGTGACATTGTCCTTCTAATGAGTGAGGGGCCATGCTTTTTTGATAACTTTTTTATTTTATTTTATTTTTTATTTTTTTTGTATTTGTTTCTTTTTCATTTTCCAAAAAAAACTATGAAAAATAAAAGTAATTGAGGCAGCTTGATGAACAAGTAACAACCCCCTGGGCCTGGACGTGATGTACAAGATTTTATTGTCTTTGGTATGACCCGGGATTGAACCCCGACCTCCCAATCTCAAGGCGGACACTCTATAACCACAAGGCCACAAAAAAACGCTTGGCGGACATCGTGCGTTCCCTCATTGCACTCGGTTGAGAGTCCTTGTCCTTTTGTTGGTGTAGCTTAGCCCCGCCTCTTTCCTGATGTTTGCTAGTTCATGTCTTTTGACATAACGTGTGGGTTCACCTCATTGGTCATGGAAAGTAAACTAAGTACATTTACTCAATTGCTGTACTTAATGCAATTTTGAGGTACTTCTACTTTATTTCATAATGTCCATTTTTCAATAGTTATTATTTTTTTTACTCCACAACATCTCAGAGGCAAATTCATTCATGAGTAGCCTACTTTTCATACTCACAGTAAAAAGTAACACAAGTAAAAAGTATTCATTGTGCAAAATGTCCCATTTCCCAGGTGAAAAATGTATAAAAAATATTTGAAAATAGCCGATCTACAAGCTTGTAGCTTGTTGATCTGCTATTTTCAAATGGTTGAAATATATATATAGATATAAATGTAGTAACTAACTACATTTTTCATATAATTGTAGTGGAGTAAAAGTACTTTTCCTCTGAGATGTAGTGGGGTAGAAGTAAAAGTGTTGCAAATTGTAAATACTGAAGAAAGTAAGAATTCCTCGAAATTGTGCCTAAAGGGATAGTTCACACCCAAAATGTCTTCAATTATTTTTTTTTGTTTTTGTCGCATTCCTAAGCGAATAATTTCATGATTGCCGGCTGTCTCCGGAGACGCCGGCAATCATGAAATTATTCGCTTAGGAAAAAACTAAAACAATCTCCACGAATTCAAGGCTTCATGGGGGCGTGTAATTGATAGAAATCAAGTAAATTTTTGTGTGTGCTATCCCTTCTGCCAAAGACGTTTATAAACGTCTTTGAGAAATTAGCTGTTGCCTGCCAAAGACGTTTAAAAACGTCATGAAAAAAAAAAAAAAAATTCAAAAAAATTCAAAAAAAAAAAATTCTAAAAAGATTCTCTAATTATTTAGTATTGACACATTTTCGATATTCCAAACGAATAAGGAGATAACAATTTCCAAAGATTTGCTGCTCCATCCACTTCAATGTTAAAATTGAAACGGACAAACAATTCACAATGTTTTTTGGTTTGAAACTACTGGTTTTGAGCTATTTTCAAACATCAAACAACACATGACAACAAGGTCAAATTGACCTCGTTGACATTTGTGAAACCACACCTGAATCTCATCTGTGATTAGAAATTTTCTGGGGATCAATCATACTTGAGAAAAATATTTTGTGGCTATGCTAAAAGGTACCAAAATCGGTCAAAACCCTGGCAGAGGCTACAGACTGCTCTGAAAAAACTCTGGCAGGGTAAGAGTTAAGCACAGTACTTGAGTACATGCACTTCGTTACTTTACACCACTGATATTTGTGTTATGTTTCCTCATCTCTCTCTCTCTCTCTCTCTCTCTCTCCATCTCCCTCCCTCTAACAGCCTCCCCCCTCCCCTCCCCATCATGCCCATCTTCAAGAACCTCCCGGCGCGTCTGAAGGGAGGCGGCCCGGCGCTAGAGAACGCTCTGATCCTCCGCAGGATGAGTCTGAACTTCACCCCGTCCCACCGCCGCCACCACCACCACCACCACAACCCCTTCAACGACCACTCCCCGGACCACCGCCATCCCGACCACCACGACGGCCTCAGCCTGGGCAGCGGCAGCCAGTGGTCCCCGGGGGGGTCCCTCCTGGACGGAGGGGCTCCGACCGACAGGAACCCCTTCGAAGACGAGGAGGACGAGAACGAGGCCAACGAGGGGAAGAGAGGTATTAGCATTTGTCCGGTAATTAATAATTAACCCTTTGAGACCGGGAGAGCATCTGTGTCATTTTAGATTTGAGCTATAACCATTATTTAATAATTTGCCTATTAAAAAATAGCAAATCTACAAGCTCATATAAGTGCCGCGCTATGAGCTTGTACATCTGCTGTTTTTTGAATAGCCAAATAAATCTTAAAATGACACAGATGCGTTCCCGGTCTTAATGGATTAAAGCTGCACTATGTAATGTTTCTGTTCCATCCCGGATTTGAGCCTTCGCACAAGTGCTGACAGTTTTTTTTTACCACTGAGATAATATAGAGCCTGCCTGCTTGTCTGCCAGCTCAGTTATTACTTGAGATAATCACAATTATTTTGCATAATTGTCAGGAAAATGTTTTGGCCCCATTCATATCCATTCACGTAAATCCACTTGGTTCCCAAACGTTTTAGTTGGAGACCCAAAAGGGAACCTGGGACCCAAGCTAGTGAAAATAGCAGATTTGTGAGATTGTAGATTGTCTATTTCTTTCTTTCTGTGGACATGTCCCCTAATTGCATTTGTTTGTATGACAATTAATCGTCAACTAGGCCTGACCTCGACTAAGTCGACTAGTCGACTGGTTAGTCGCGGGGGGTCCGAGTCGACTGCGTGTCTCTTAGTCGACTCTAGTCAAAAAAAAAAAAAAAGTTTTTTTTTTTTTTTTTTTTTTTTTTTATATGGCCAAAAATGTTCTAAATAGTTTTTTGGCCAAGTCTACACCTGCAACCACACGTAACTTCCACTTTATTCTTCTTATTCCTCGTCTTTGTATTGGTATTGTTTGTGTTGGAGCGCCTCAGTGCGGCTGCAGAGTTCATGTGCAACCTCTTCCAGAGAAAGATAGAGACACTAGAAACTCTGCTGGAGACACAAAACAAACTGTGTAGACTTGGCCCTTTTGAAATAAAATGTATTTTGGCCCTAAAAAATATATATATATATATATATATATTAGTCGACTGCCAGTCGACTATTGGCAATTAGTCGCCAATTAGATTCGACTAAACAAATCCTCAGTCGGGGACAGGCCTATCGTCAACTAATATGTAACGATGTCGTGCCATCACCTACAGGTGGAGGAGGAGGAGGAGGAGGAGGATCAGGAAAAGGCTCGTTTAAGTTCAGCTCTCCGCTGAAGAGCCTGGGCAAGCTGGGCAAGAACCTGAGGCTCTCTGGGCGGGGGAGCAGCAAGGCCAGCGGTACCACCCCCTCGCCACAGGGGTCGCTGCAGGGAACGCCCTCGCCGGCGGAGAAGAAGAAGAGAGGAAGGCGGAGCTCCGAGGGCAGCCTGTTGAGGTGAGGAGCATGACCATAGATATAGAAACCTAGATACCTCATTGGCCGCTGCAGTTCATTGGAGCGACCTGTATCGCGGCCACCATATTTTATACAACTAGATTCAGCCAAGTCTCGGAAAAAGACGTGCTGTGATTGGCCAGTAGTCAGGAAGCGTGCCCCCTCTAATATGGCGGCCGCTGGGGGTCCCCAGCGAGATGTGTTAATATAGCGTCACAATCATTTTAACTACTTTAACCTTTTATACTTTGGCTAAATGGACAAGTAAAGTAAAAGTACCTCAACATTGTACTTGAACCCTACAGCATGACTATTCTGGGGGGAGCGTAAAACACAAAAACAGCCCATTTACGATGATTTGGTGTAGATGAAAAAAGCTGTCCAAGTACAGAGCCAAAACTCAGGTCCAATTTGCTAAGCCTAGAGGGTTTAAAGGGGTAGTTCACCCCCCAAATAACTTTTTTTCTATTGATTACTCACCTCATGGAGCCTTGAATTCATGGATATTTATTTGTTTTTGTCGCATTCCTTCCTTTATTATTTGATTATAATAAATTTAGCCCCATTGATTCCGGTAGGAGACACAAATGCATTTGTGTCTCCTACCGGAATCAATGGGGCTAAATTTATTATAATCAAATTATTGGCTTAGGAATGTGACAAAAACAAAAAAATATCTATGAATTCAAGGCTCCAGATGGTCAGTAATCAATAGAAAAAAAGCTATTTTGGGGGTGAACTACTCCTTTAAGGTGGTTAAGTGCAGTGCCTGAGTAAATATACTCAGTTACTTTTCCGCCGCTGAACAGCGTGTCCGTTGCGGTTTTCCTTCCTTTTTGGCCAGGTTTGCGGGGAAGTGCCGCGACTCCCTGAGCGCCCGCAAGGAGTCCCTGACCAACGGAGGAGAGCTGGGCTGCGCGGAGAGCGAGGGAGGAGACTCCACCAGCCGCCGGCTGTCCTTCATGAAGATGGTGGGCCTGGGGGGCAAGCTGAAGAGGGAGTCCATGCAGGACCGCACCTCCTCCCAGGGCCCCGAGGAGGAGAGCGTCCAGGAGGAGGAGGTGGTGGAGGAGGTCAAGCCCAGGGAGCCGCTGTCAGGTATAGTTAGGGAGATGTCTCTCTCTCTCTCTCTCTCTCTCTCTCTCTCTCTCTCTCTCCCTCTCTCTCTCTCTCTCTCTCTCTCTCTCTCTCTCTCTACCTCTCTCTACCACCTCTTCAATGTTTTTTTTTATCACCCCTTCAAGGTGATTAGGCCCCTCTGCTTTGTGTTGGGGTCTTTCTCCATAATGACATTAATGATTATACCTTGTGTAGCACAGTGCTGCTGTGGTGTTACTCCTTTTCACTCCCCCGCGAACAGCCTTTTTGCATGTAGTTTAAGCGCAAGGGGGCGGGGCCGAGGGTGGCGGGTGGGGAGAGAGCCTGGCGACTCGAGTTATGTTAGTGCACTGAGTGGCAGCTGGGGCAAACGCAGTCCCCACAACATCATTTACGATTCTGTGCCTATCGGTACATAACTCGGACGGCGCTTAGTCGACTCAGCAGACCATCGGCCGGTCGTCGCGGGCACTCGCGCCTGGAGGCGCTCGGGCGCGACTCCTCGGCCTCAAGGTCTGCTGAGTCGGCGCGCCTCCGTCATGGTCCAAAACTATACTTTATCGGCGAAAAAAGTAGTCTGTCTGCGGTTGTTTGAAAAATCGTAAATGATGTTGTGGGGACTGCGTTTGCCCCAACTGCCACTCAGTGCACTAACATAGCTCGCTTCGCCAGGCTCTCTCCCCACCCACCACCCGCCGCCCCCTTGCGCTTAAACTACATGCAAAAAGGCTGTTCGCGTCTCCCCCCACAGCGGTCTTCAATGAGTGAGAGTTCACAGAAATGCTAATAAACAGCTTACATTAGGGAACAGTGAGAAATTGACATCCTCATGCGCGTGTGCAAGTTCAGATCGATTGGTCAACACACTGTGGAGAAAAATGGATGAGGACAGGCAGAATGACAGACAGACAGACAGAAGTTTTTTTGAGTTTTCCTCATTTATCATTTAGTATATCTCTGCTGTCCGGCAGAAACTAGCTAACTCCAAAATGTTCATTTTTCAGGAAATGACAAAAACAAAACAAAAAGTGGAGTTGTGGAGGTTTTGTTCATCATTGCTAAGAACAGCTGAATGGACCTCCAAGCTCACAATGAGGTCGGCGGTCAAAAGGGGGTGGAGCCTGGAGTCGGCAAAACCAGCTAACTCCACCCCCCTTTGGTGGAGTTAGCTGGTTTAGCAGAAAGTTTGAGGATCCAATGGAGTTAGCTGGTTTTGTCAGAAGCACTTTTTAATACTTTTCATTGGTTAAATTTTTGTTTTACCAACACACAGACATAAAGGCTGTTCAATAGCACTGATTTATGGAAAAAATGCAAAAGCGGAAAAATGGAGCTAGCTGGTTTCTGCCCTACAGAATAGTAGTATACAGTAGAATAAACAACTGAATGGTTGGTAGGGTGCAAGTTGTTTTGTCTGGTGTGAAAGTAAGTAGGTCACTATAGGAGTCACTTATTGTCAGTATATCAGCGGAGCAAGCTGGGCATCTGTTTCCTTTATGAGGTGCTAAGACTCCTGGGAGATGGACTGCTGAGGTGGGGCTGCTGTAGCGTCAGCTCCCAGTCCTAGAACTGTTTTCGACTGTAATGAAGTGTAACCCAGCTCCATCCAGAACCTGTGAAGGTCTGTGATGTTTTATTTTTGCTCATGTTTCCATTACAACCAGAACCCCTGAAGGTGGAGGTGCTATTTTTGAAAGTGCAAGTTCAGAGTTGTGGGTTCCCAGAACTCAGGGTTAGGTTAGTAGATTACCACATCCTGAGCAGGGCCCAAATGATCTAGCCTGGTAAACCCTCCCTCCGGAAATCTCATTTCTATTTGATTCCAGGAGTGAGTCTGGCCTGATCGCCCATTCTGCAATATTGGCTGTGGGCTGGAGTTGGGCGGGAGTAATACCGTTGACTGACAACCCCTTCAGCCAATGATAATTTTCCCCCTTCAGCCAATCAGCAGTTCACCAGTGTAATGTGACGCAACGGGACTTTTGAGACGGCCGTGCCCAAAATGGGTTGCCTTATTCGGATACATGGGTGTCACTGCCCGCCCCTACCGGTTCTCTAAATTTTTATTTTTAAATAGGCTTTGTCATGATTAATTGACCACATATATGAAGTTAAACAACTAAATTCTATCCAAACGATATCTTATAAGTAAATTCCGTGCCTCAAAATAGAAGTTAGAGAGCTTTTTGAAGTAAAAAAATAGCGGAGAATATAGCGCACAAGAAAAAGATGGCTGCCGATCGTGTTTTGGGCTCACTCGAACTCGCCACCTGATTGGCCAACGTAAGCTGTCAATCACAGAACAATGAGCGACGACGCTGATAGGCTCGGCCGTTTGGCACAGGTTTGGCATACACAGCCAATATTGCAGAAAGGCGGTTCATGCCAGACTCACTCCTGGAATCAAATAGAAATGAGATTTCCGGAGGGAGGGTTTACCAGGCTACAAATGATCTTGATTTGTTTTTGTTTTATTTATAAGTGTGCAAGTGGGAAAGGAAACCCTTATGGGGATTATACAAGGTTCTCACCTGGAAAAACATAAGTTGTAAGTTGTCCCCTAGGGTAGGTACTAGAGATGCGCGGATCGCGGTTTTAGCCGCGGTTGCCGCAGTTAACCGCAGTTTGGGTGGATTTGGGTCAATCAAATATAATTATTAATTCATATTGGATAAACCGCGGGTGAAATAATGCGGGAATTAAATTAATGATAACAATCTATAGGCCTATAATAGCTTTTAAAAAGCACTACATTTCACCGTGTGCGTTTGTAGTATTTTAATATTACGTCATTTTACACCAGGCAAAAAATAGCCGCTCACGACATGTTGCTTTGCAAGCAGCCAGTGTTGCCAGGTTGCGAGAGATATAAGTAGCCAGGTCTATGAAAACAAGCCCAAAACAAGTGCCAAACAAGCCCAAAAGTCGCAACACAGAGCATTGTTTTTGCTCTGTGTTTTGTTTTCACTTTTTCTTTCTTTTTCTGTAAAGCACTTTGAGCTGCATTTATGTCATGAAAGGTGCTATATAAATAAAGTTTATTATTTTAAAAGTCGCTTATAAAAAGCTTATAAAAAGCCGACATGGCAACAAAGTGGTTGAAAGCGAAAGTAACTTAATGAAGACGTGCGCTTGTTGTTACCATGGTTGTGGATTGTATACAGTCACTGCATCGCGACAGTGGTGAGTAACACTGTTTATAAGAAAACTAACGTCAGGAAAATAACAATTATTTGGTGCGGTTGGTGCGGATCTATAAATAGGATGATATAAGTACCGCGGGTGGATGGCGGATGGATAATGAACTTGTTAACGCGGATTTGGGTGACAAAAAAAGCCATCCGCGCATCTCTAGTAGGTACCCTCACAGAACATGCAGTAATCCTGGTCTCTATCCACAAGTTTCCTATAGGGCGTTGTGGGCATCACTTCCTGTCGATTTGATTGGTTTTGATTGGATCAAATCGACAGGAAGTGATGCCCACAACGCCCTAGGAAACTTCCTGGATACTGCCTCCCCCTGGTCAGCCGGGGCGCCTGATGGAGGGGAAAGGAACTGGCTGGAATATCGTGTTCCTTCCACGCGCTACGTCCTACCGGGGAAACTCCCCCCTGTCAGCTCGGCTCTGGTCGCTCCCTAGGCTGGCAGAGGGAGTGTAGCGCCCAGGATTACTGGGTGAAAAAAATGGGGTTGCAAAATCGTGGGATAAATATTTTAATAAATACAAATGTTGAACAAAGAAATCAAAAATAAGACACGACAAACACACAAGCACTGAATGTGAAGTAGCGTGTGTGTGTGTGTGTGTGTGTGTGTGTGTGTGTGTGTGTGTGTGTGTGTGTGTGTGTGTGTGCGTGTGCGTGTGCGTGTGTGTGTGCGTGTGTGTGTGTAACTGTGTGTAGCTGTGTATGTGTGTATGCAGAAGGAGCGCGTTATTATGGTCGAAGCAAGTGGAGAGGTTTGATTCATCAGGCGGGCCCTCAATCTATGTTTTAAGTTACTGAGTGAAGATGAGGAGTTGGCAATAAGTATGTTTGTATTCCAGAGTAGAGAACCTCTGTGTTTAATGTAGAACTGGAGGGAGGATGGAGAGTATTGGATTGTTTTTGTAATTAGGTTGTGAGCACCTTACCCCATTAAAACTGGGAAAGCATCTGTGTACATTTTTAATTTTTGCTATATATATTATAGCAACATAGGTTTTTCAGACAACTCTTAGGATTTAGAAAAGTGGTTTAGAAGAGTGGTCTTCAAAAATGGCAGATATACAAGCTTACAGTGCGTCACTTCGTGCCGCACTGTAAGCTTGTACATCTGCTATTAATCTTTATTTATTTTTTAATCTTCAAAACGTTTGGGAAATGTTGAATAATTTTGATTCACAGCCAAATACATATCATTTTGGGGGTCCTTGGCACAAAAAAAGTGTGAGAACTACTAATATAGACGACATTTGTAGAATCTGCCTCAGGTCTTAATGGGTTATCTGAAACAGTCTTAGCGTATTGAAACACATCTTGAACCTGTGAATTATGTGTCCGGGTCCAGTGGAAAGGGACTCAATTCGGCCGTCATGAAAAGCCACAAATGAGCTTCAATTTATCTTTCATTTTTTTTGCCATATTAACACAGTTTGCATGTTGAAGAAGGTTTTTATTCCAACAGATGAGACGTTTTTGAGTCAGTAAATGGTTTAAATTATATTTAAACCATGCAGTTACACAGCAGAGCACTGTTCACTTACTTCTTGTAGTTGAAAAGAGCTTTAAATTACCCAAGCTGTGCTATTCTTTCACTGAGTTGGTGGTGGCCGCAATAAAAACCACAACCTTATGGTTGAAAGGCGAGCGCTCTATCGACCAAGTTACCCGCTGTGAAAGTGACAAGCAACCGAATGCACACCCACACACAGTAAAATAAAGGCGTGCAGGGAGAGAGAAACACACACACACACACGCACACACACACACACACGCACACGCACACGCACACGCACACGCACACGCACACGCACACACAAACGCCTGGTTTATGCAGGTCTGTTTAACCCCAAATACCACAGAACCAAAAACAGCTTAAAAGTGAAGCAGTCTTGTTTTTGTCACACACACACACACACACACACACACACACACACACACACACACACACACACACACACACACACACACACACACACACACACACACACACACACACACACACACACACACACACACACACACGAGAGAGAGAGAAGGGCGTGCTATGTTTGTAGATGCTAAACAGACATATCAGCACAGGTAGGAATAGATCAGTTTACGTGTGTGTGTGTGTGTGTGTGTGTGTGTGTGTGTGTGTGTGTGTGTGTGTGTGTGTGTGTGTGTGTGTGTGTGTGTGTGATAAGGTTGATGGGGGTAGCAACAGCTCTTTCTGTGAGTGTGATTACACAACAGCCAGACCAGCAGGACCAGCCTTTACTGTAATCTGACCTCCATCATAATGCTTACATACCTGTGTTCTACCGATCCATGACACACTCTGTCACGCTCAAGCATGTCCACGGACCACTAGTGGTCCATGGCATAACTACTAACATAATTACATAATCATTTGGTGGTGGAAAAAGGTGAAATATACATAGACAAGATTCCCAGGCCACTAATACACGGCCTTCAAATCCTGATCAGAGCAAATCTGCAATTTTTGTAAATCTTTGAATATATATATATATTTTTTAACATTTGTAACTCTCAAATGTCTCAAAAAGTGTCTTAATTTTCGTTTATTGTTGCTATATTAGTGGTGCTCAATTTTTTTCTTGTCAAGGACCCCCCAAAATTATGTTTTTGGCCAGCAATCCCCATCAAAATATGTTGTTCCAGGGACCTCAGAAGCAAAGATTTGAAATTAAAAATGTTGTTCTAAAAAAAAGATCTACAAGCTCATTGTAGATCTTTCTATATTTTTGATATAGACAAAATATTAAATAATGGATAAAGTGGTTAAAACCTAAAATGACACAGATTCCTTCCCGGTCTGAATGGGTTAAAGTGTCAAACACTGCTGTCGCGCCACATTTGTGTGCAATTTAGTTTTTTTCAATTAGTTTTTTCATTCTCATGGCAGACGCCTGAACAGCGTCTCTGCCACGTTGGAGCAACGGTGAGGCTGTGGCCTGGTGTGACTAATGTCATAGCAGTTCCCTAAACAGTGTTTGTGGCAAGTTTTGGTGCATTCTATACTATGAATGGACAGACTGAGTGGGGTCCTTAGAGGTCTGTAACTCTCAGAGAGTATTCAAATGGGACCAAATGGACCTGTAAGGTTTCTCCGACCCTTTTTGCGAAGATTGCTTTCAGAAGAAAAAAAAGCTC
>NC_137606.1:52445775-52448275 GCF_963280865.1 Gymnoscopelus braueri
TTCAATACTTTTACTTCTACTCCACTACATGGAGGCAAATATTATACTTTTACTCCACTACAATTATTTGAAAACTTTATTACTTTCAATACTTTGTAGATTTTGATTATTATTACAACAAACACATACATTACCCACTTCAGCCCTATAGACTTTGGCTACTTGAAAATAGCCGATCTACAAGCTCACAACGCGTCGCGATGTGAGCTTGTAGATCGGCTATTTTCAAATGATTTGATACATTTTGAAACATGAAATGGAAGATTTCTGCATACTTAGTACTTTTACTTTTGGTACTTTAAGTGCATTTTGATACCAACACTTTTGCGGTTTCACTCAAGATTTTGAGAATTCTGAATACAGGACTTACAGAGTATGTCTGCATTGCAGTATTGATACTTTTACTTAAGTAATACTTTTTCCACCACTTTTTCCACCAATATGAATATAAGGTTGAAAACGGGGGAAGTTCTCCTTTAGTCATCTCTATCCCAATGATCAGAGCCATTATCACATGTAGGCCATAAGGTGAGCCATGGAAAAAGTGGCTTTTGGTTCCCACGTCTGGGCACTACTTGTTCAATGCATAGATTACACCCTTGTGGACTTTAGGTTAAAAGTTCTCCTAATAATGAGCATTTAGTGAGGACCGATTGTACGAAGATAAGGGTTGAGAATGGGGTGAAGCAGTCATTTAAGTCCAAAATCTGAGTACTTCTTCCAAAATCTGAGTACTTCTTCTGTGTGTAGTGTTGCCACAGGTCACTGAGATGTCAGTGACAAGACGTCCTGTCACTACAAAGTGGACACCACTGAGAGCTCCAAACATGATGAAGCAACACTTTGGTATGCTTTGTCTTCCAAACACCCCAGTGACCAGCGCTTCTGTCAAGAGAGACACTTGTCTTCCTTGATCAAAGGAAACCACTGCAGCCGTTCCTTTTTAGACCCAGAAGACAGAAGGTCATCATTGGAATTGTACATTTTTCTTTGTTGATTTCGGCAATTTCGTTTTGTGCTCAATTTGTTATTGATTCATGACAATTTAGACCCAGTTTGATCCCACGTGGGGAAAGGTTCTTCTGTTTAAGGGGTTCAGTGTCTTTACTCAGGGACATCAAAACTGGGACCTTCTTTTTCCAAGGAAGCCCCTCTAACCATTCAGCAATGTATATTTAGAAAATCACAGTATGAAATGTATAGATTATTATTATTATCAATATTATTATTATTATTATTATTATTATTATTATTATTATTATTATTATTATTATTATTATTACCCTTATTACTATTATTACTATTATTACTATTATTATTACACTTATTATTATTACACTTATTATTATTATTATTATTATTATTATTATTAAAAGAGACAGACAGTGTGTTACTGCAGCATTTCTTTAGAGTTAAGGAAAAGAGCTCACATTACAGCCGCCGCATGCTTGTATAAAAAACTCACACAATACCCCCACTGTTTAAGAAGAACACGCGCGCGCGCACACGCGCGCACACACACACACACACACACACACACACACACACACACACACACACACACACACACACACACACACACACACACACACACACACACACACACACACACACACACACACACGATTTCTCCGTTCCAGTCTGCAGGTGTTCGGGGGCAAGCAGTATCTTAATTCTAATGAATTCCACCAAACATAATATACCCCAGTCAGCAGTTTGTCGCGTGCTCTGTGTGTGTGCGCTCTCTCTGTGTGTGTGTGTGTGTGTGTGTGTGTGTGTGTGTGTGTGTGTGTGTGTGTGTGTGTGTGTGCGTGTGCGTGTGCGTGTGCGTGTGCGTGTGCGTGTGCGTGCGTGTGCGCAGCCTTCATTCCAAGAGGTTGGGTTACATCATGAGAGTTTTAGAGTTCCCAGTGAACTTAGAGGTAGAGTCCAGCACTGTTACAAGTTTATGTCTGTGCATTGACCCCTAAAAACCACCTGGTCTCTCCAGTAATATACTCTACAGCAGTGCTTCTCAACCAGTGGTCCAGGGACCACCAGTGGTCCTTGAGGAGCTTCCAGGTGGTCCCCAGCTATGGACCCTTATAGATCTTTAACTCTTGAGAGTGCAAAATGAAACCAAATGGACCCTTATAGATCTTTATTGTTAAACATCTGCATTACTTCATTTACAAGAAGTCTACACAATTAGAGAATGTAGAAGAATCAACGTTTGCCTGTTCTCTCTCCTAATGGTACCACCATCAATACAGCATGGAATTGTGGACACAATCTCATCCAACGACAACAAAATACTCAGCAAATATAGTTTTGGGTCTGAGAGTCTAAATCTCATCAAATGGTGGTCCGTGGCTCAAATGCCGAATACATAATGGACCTTGATATGAGAAGGGTTGAAAACGTGCTCAGGTCAAGGACCCCAAATGAATGTAGCCTATATTTGGTTTAAAGATCAGCTCTCCTACACTGTCTCCCTCTCAGCTGTCTTATTGTCTGTCTC
>NC_137606.1:52453275-52533275 GCF_963280865.1 Gymnoscopelus braueri
ATGTAGGTTCTTCCTTGGCCTGCTGGGAATGTGCGTGCAAAGTTTCACGCCAATCGGTCCAGCGGTGCCTGAGATGAACTGTTTACAGACAAACAGACAAACGGACAAATGGACAAACGGACAGATGGACAGGGTTGAAAACATCATCTCCAGCCTGTCAGAGATAATGAGAGTGTAATACAATTTGACTGTATAGTTTTCCCCCAGAGTTGTGGGGTTGTGCTGCAGTGAATAAAAGCCTGCATGTGGTTATCATTTTGATTGTTCTAGTTTCTTTTGGGTGGTATAGTTGTGGTTATAAATGCTTTTACTGTTTTGGGGATTGCACTTAGGCTTTTGGGAATGAGGTTAAGAGTTTCAGGAAATGCATCCAAGCGAGCATAAAACTGCAATCAGTGTTCTGTGGTCTAAAGCAATGTTTTCTAAAATGACGACACACTCACGCTTTGAGATTTGAACCGGGGGTCGCTCAGGGGTCTCGTAACAGCCCACCCCATTTCGTCTCGCCCCCCCCCCTGGAGGACCGGAGGTCCGGGGTGAGACATAGGGATTACACTTTCTGTCTGGGGCGAAGAGCAATCGAATCATGGTTAAAGTTTTTATAAAAAATATATATTTTTAAATTGATATCTCACACCTGAGAGGTGAGAGGGGTTAGGCGAACGCATCTGTGTAACCACTCTATCCATATTTTATACTTTTTAAAAAAATAGCAGATCTACAAGCTCATAGCGCGGCACCTATGCCGCGCTATGAGCTTGTAGATCTGCAAAAAAATAAAAAACTCTGAAAATTTGTGCAAATCTTTGAATATGTTTTAAAGCAACATTTTTTTACTCCGATCTGTGCTTATGGGGGGTCCCTGGAACAACATATTTTGAGATGGGGGTCCGTGGCCACGTACATATCATTTCGGGGGTCCTTGACATGGAAAAGGTTTGAGGACCACTCCTGATAATATAGCAACATAAGTTATTTCAAAGAACTATTAGGATTTTAGAGGACATTTGTAGAATCCCCAGAAGCAAAGATTTGAGGTAAAACGTTTGCCTTAAAAATATATATATATTAAAAGATTTGCTTTTTTTATTTTTTCAAAAATAGCAGATCTACAAGCTACGAGCTTGTAGATCGGATTTTTTTTTCTTTTACATAGGCTCTATGTACAGCAGCCATATTGGAAAGAAATTGGGTCTCTGTCTTACTTCCTTCACCGGCTCTGTTCCATTTAGTGTAGCACAGTGGTTCTCAAATGTTTTCATTTCAAGGACCCCCATATCTCTCAGTTACACACCCGTAAGGGGCCATGTGGAACCCCCTCAAGGAACCATGAGGGTCCCTGGACCACGCTTTGAGACCCACTGGTGTAGCAGAGTGTTTCCAGTGAGCCAACATGCACAATATCAGCACCCTGACTCTGCTTGACCAGTGGTGGAAAAAGTACTCAAATTCTTTACTTAAGTAAAAGTACCAATACTGCAAAATAAAAATACTCTGTTACAAGTAAAAGTCCAGAATTCAAAATTTACTTGAGTAAAAGTACAAAAGTATTGGCATCAAAATGTACTTAAAGTATCAAAAGTAAAAGTACTAAAATGTTTGAAAATAGCCGATCTACAAGCTTCGCGACGCGTTGTGAGCTTGTAGATCGGCTATTTTCAAATAGCCGAGGTATAAAACAGGGCAAAAGTGGTAAATGTATGTTTCATAATATCATAATTTATATCTGAAAAGTAACTTGTAACTAAAGTTCTCAAATAATTGTAGTGGAGTAAAAGTACAATATTTGCCTCTGAGATGTAGTGGAGTAGAAGTAAAAGTATTGGAAATTGGAAATACTCAAGTAAAGTACAAATACCTCAAAATTGTACTTAAGTACAGTACTTAAGTAAATGTACTTAGTTACTTTCCACCACTGTGTTTGACCAGAATGGAACAGAGCCTTCAGTAACACCTGTGAAGGAAGTACGGAAGAGGCCTGATTTCTTTCCAATATGGCTGCTGTGCATAAACCAAGACGAGCTTAGACTTGTCCATGTGGGGCGAGAACACGACTGTCTGCACAACACGTCTTGTCTTTCCCAGACACATCAGAACTGTCTGTCTATTGCCAGTGCTGCGTTTAGGTTGCTCTGGCAAACACGATAATCTTCATACTGCAGTGACTCCGTGTGGATCGGCTATTTTTGCCAGATGTTTGCCTGTTGTTAGCCTGTTATGCCCTATAGGGTTGATACTGCAACGTATCGTATACAGTGGTGGACAATGTCCAACTTGAGTCAAAGTATAGATACTCCTGGTCAAATATTACTCAGCTGTACAAGTGAAAGTTGCTCTGTCAGATTTGTACTTGAGTTAAAGTACTGGAGTACTTGCTTTGAAAAAAATACTTAAGTATTCAAAAGTACAAAGTACATTTTATTTTAAATACCAATACATTGCTGTATTGACATTTTTGACATTTACCAAACAAAATTCTACAATTTTAATAATGACAATAGCAGAATTACAAGCTCACAGCCTGTCACAACTATAGGCCTATTTGAAATAGGGCTTAAAGTGGTTAATGCATACATTCATGTACATTTTCCCTAACTGTAGTGGAGTCAAAAGTACAATATTTTTGAAATGTAGTGGCGTGAAGATCATAAGTATCCAACAATACAAATACTCAAGTAAAATACAGATACTCAAAACATGCATTTAATTACAGTAAATGCACTTAGTTACTGTCCACCACTGGCAACGTATGCCAGTTCTGCGTTAGCTTGTAGATCAGTTCTTATCAGCAAGCAACACTGTCGTATAGTTTAACGCTTATTTATATAGTTTAAATTCATTGTTTTTTAATCTGGTAAAGTTACATTTTAAAGCACTGATACACAATTTAGTTTTTATGTGAACCATAAAAATGAAAAATAAACCTGAATAAACCTTTGTATGGAATTTCTTAGATTTTTCTTAAATTTTTCCTAGAGTTTCTTAGATTTTTCTTAGATTTTTCTTAGATTTTTCTTAGATTTTTCCTAGATTTTTCCTAGATTTTTCCTAAATTTTTCCTAGATTTGTCTTAGATTTGTCTTAGATTTTTCTTGATTGACTGAACTTTCTTTCTTTGTAATCCTTGGAGATACTTTGAAAAAAGTCTCTCGACCCATACAAATGTGTCCGTGACCCAAAGAAGGGTCCCGACCCAGTGTTTGTGAAAGCGTGGTACTAGGGAGTATACATCCTATAATAGAGTCTTGACAGAGTATAGAGCAGGCCTGGTTCCAGCCAATCCCCTGGTTGGTGCTTTAACCGCTGCTAACAGGAAATTAATGAGCTCACAGAGGAGGTGGCCAATGACATCACTGGGAACCTTTCAACTTCCATCAATGGTTGTAGTGGTGATGGAGGACACTAGTCTGCCTGCCTGCCTGCCTGTCTGCCTGTCTCTCTCTCTCTCTCTCTCTCTCTCTCTCTCTCTCTCTCTCTCTCTCTCTCTCTCTCTCTCTCTCTCTCTCTCTCTCTCTCTCGGGGGGGCACAGCAAGATTGCGTAATCAAAGCCCTTCTGGGGAGTTTTTGGTTTGTGGTCTATGTATGTATAATGTTATATTATACGGTGCATTTATATAGCGCCTTCATCCAAAGTGCATTACATTCACCCATTCATTCACAAGTACACAGATATTCACACGCCGATGGCAGAGGAAACCATGCAAGGCACCAAAACCTGCTTATCAGGGGGCGGCCATAGCTGAGTGGTTAGTGAGCCCGCCTAGGGAGCCAGAGGCCCTGGTTGCCCCAGGTTCGATTCCAGGCCAGGCCAGCATATGTGTCGATGAAATGAAATTTGTCCCTGAGCAAGACTCTTAACCCCTAATTGCTCACAGGCCCTCATTGGAAACAAGACCGCAAGGACTTTCATGAACGACCTGTTAAAAGGAATTATCCTTATCCTATCCTTATCCTATCAGGAGCAATTCAGTGTCTTGCTCAAGGACACTAACTCAGGGGGAGCCGGGGATCGTACCGGGAACCTTCTGATGGTCAAACTGCTGCTCTACCTCCCGCGAGCCACTGTTGCTGTTTTACTCATACCTAATGCTTGAGACATTATTATCTCTCTTTTCTCATTACAGCATTTATGCATTGAAAACACAGGACCACAATGGAAACACGCCCTGGGCTTATTGGATTATCCTTTTAGCATTCTTTTGTATAAATCTGTGCCACTCTGTCACCACCTTTTTTTGCAAACTGTTAATAAAGTGTTCAATCAATCAAGCAACTGTTTGTGTCATGACACATTGTTAAAGGAGTAGTTCACGGAAAAAAAAGACTTATTTTCTATCAATTACACACCCCATGAAGCCTTGAATTCATGGAGATGTTTTTTCTTTTTTGTCGCATTCCTGAGCCACTAATTTGAGTCCCCTGCTGAGTCTAATATTGACCGACGACCCGGTCATCAAATTATTGGCCTAGAAATGCGACAAAAACAAAAAAATCTCAAGTCTTCACAGTGTGCGTATTAGAAAATAAGTCATTTTTTTGGGTGAACTACTCCTTTAAGTTGGAGACCAGTGCTAATTTGAACACTGTTGAATGGACAGTCAGTCAGCTCAGCCCCGGTCATGTCCGGACAGCAGTGCATGATGGTCGAACAAGTGACTCATCGTCTCTTTGTGGGACCGCGTTTCCCATAAGTCCCTGTGTTCCTGCCTCTGGCTGATGCCAGCTCCCTGTCAGCTGTGGAACTGCCGTCGGACCATTCACTCCCATGTGGGCTTATGATAGGCTTATTGTTCTGTAGGTTGGTGTTTTTAACTGTGTTGTTATTGCTGTTATTTTAGTTTTTGTCAGACTCTGGAGGTGACGGCCTATAATAGTGAATGTGGGTTGCTGACTGACTGACTGACTGACTGACTACCAGTGGTGTAAAGTAACTAAGTACATTTACTCAAGTACTGTACTTAAGTACAATTTTGAGGTATTTTTTACTTTAGTGGAGTGTTTCCGATTTCCAGTACTTTTACTTCTACTCCACTACATCTCAGAGGCAAATATTATACTTTTACTCCACTACAATTATTTGAAAACTAGTTACTTTGTAGATTTTTATTATTATTACAAAACTTACATTAACCACTTCAGCCCTATATACATTTCGGCCATTTGAAAATAGCCGATCTACAAGCTCACAATGCGTGGCGATGCGACGCATTGTGAGCTTGCAGATCTGCTATTTTCAAAAGTTTTTTTTATATATTTGAAAACTTGTAATGGGACATTCTGCATAAATGAGTACTAACATTTTGATGCCAATACTTTTATACTTTTACTCAAGTAAATGTTTGAATTCCGGACTTTTACTTGTATTTCTACATTGCAGTATTGATACTTTTACTTAAATAATCACTGTGAGTACTTTTTCCACAACTGCTGACTACTAACTGAATCACTCGCTCAGTCAGTCAGTCAGCCAGCCAGCCAGCCAGTCACTCACTCACTCACTCACTCACTCACTCACTCACTCACTCACTCACTCACTCACTCACTCACTCACTCACCCACCCACCCACTCACCCACCCACTCACTCACTCACTCACTCACTCACTCACTCACTCACTCACTCACTCACTCACTCACCCACTCACTCACTCACTCATTCTCCATTGTGAAAGCACACATAGAGGCCATCAGCAGTGTCACATGTAGCCCTGAGGCTCTACAACCTGTATTTACCCAGCCTGACTGTTATGCAGGCAGCTTGAAACGTTGGCCTTATTACTTTAATATGAAATGAGTGAACAGCAGCTTCGTTCACAGCTGCAAGACTGGTCATTGTTTTTAAAAGCATACAACTTTTCAAATAGAAAGATTGCACTTTTGACTCAGATACATTTGGAGGAAGGGACTCTTGGGACCCACATTTACAAAACTATATGAATTAACCCCTTAAAGGGATAGTTCACCCAAAAGATGACTTATTTTCTATCAATTACTGTACACACCCCATGAAGCCTTGAATTCATGGACTTTTTTTTGTTTTTGTCGCATTCCAAAGCCAATAATTCCAATAAGTCTCCGGTCATCAAATTATTGGCTTAGGAATGCGACAAAAACAAAACATCTCCATGAATTCAAGTCTTTTTTGTGATTTTGCACGTGCATGCGTCCACAACATCACTCTCACTCTCTCACACACACACACACACACACACACACACACACACACACACACACACACACACACACACACACACACACACACACACACACACACACACACACACACACACACAAACACACACACACTTTAACTGGATAATTACAAATACTGGCCTTGTAATTAAGTCCTTCTTCCAGCCACATTGTGAGCTAGCGCCATCTGCTGGCCATGCAGTGCTACTCTACTTGTGAGTACAATTAACCACATTATTCCATCTCAACTGTTACTGTGTCCACATTGAATGGACTAGGCTGGTCTATTTCATTGGTGAAAAGTAACCAAGTACATTTACTGTACTTTAAGTACAATTGTGAGGTATTTGTACTTTACTTGAGTATTTCCAATTTCCCATACTGTTACTTCTACTCCACTACATCTCAGAGGCAAATATTGTACTTTTACTTTTACAATTATTTGAACACTTTAGTTACTAGTTACTTTGCAGGTATGAATTGTGATATTTTGAAACATACATTAACCACTTCAGCCCTATATACATTTTGGCCATTTGAAATAGCCGAATTACATAAGCTCACAGTACGTCGCATTGCTATTTTCAAATGATTTTTATACATTTTGAAAACTTGTGAAATGGGACATTCTGCATAATGAGTACTTTCTACTTTTAATACCGATACTTTTGGACTTGTACATTTGAATTCCAGATTTTTATTTGTGACATTATTTGTTGACATCAGTATTTCTACATTGCAGTTTTGATACTTTAACCTAAGTAAAAGATTTGAGTACTTTTTTCACGACTGTGTGTGTGTGTGTGTGTGTGTGTGTGTGTGTGTGTGTGTGTGTGTGTGTGTGTGTGTGTGTGTGTGTGTGTGTGTGTGTGTGCAGGTGCGTGTGTGTGTGTGTGTGTGTGTGTGTGTGTGTGTGGGGAGGGGGTGTTATGATAATGAATGACAGTGGGGCTTCAGTGTGGGAACAGATCTTCCCATACTTAAAGCCCATGTGGTTTGCAAACGAGAGCTGGAATAATTTATCACAGATGAGGAAATGCTCTGATCACAAGCATCTGTCATCTCCTTCATTCTTCCGTTTGGATGGCTCAATTCTCAGCGCTCTCTCTCTCTCTCTCTCTCTCTCTCTCTCTCTCTCTCTCTCTCTACACACACACACACACACACACACACACACACACACACACACACACACACACACACACACACACACACACACACACACACACACACACACACACACACACACACACACACACACACACACACACAGAGTTCACTTCAATTCAAATATGCTTTATTGGCAGGACAAGGAATCACATATTTCCAAAGCATTAATAACATATAGTTAAAGCGCTTTGAGTAAGTTTGAGTACTTAGAAAAGCGCCATATAAATGCAATTCATTATTATTATTATTATTATTATATAGTTGCTGTCGGGCAGAAACCTTGTATCTCTTTTTTTTTTTATTATTATTATTGATGTATTTAATGCCCTTCTTTGTTGTACAACAGTGTCACACAAAAATAGATTGTTTTTCTTTTTTAATATATACATGTCAGGTGAAAAGTGGTCAAGTCTGGGTTTTCTAAATGTAGAACCAATGAAAGGTATTAACATAAGAGCTTGTGACTATAATAATAACTACGTTGGATCCGTTGGAACACAGTTTTTGGACATACAAGGTTTCCCCCTGATAGCAACGATATGATACAAAAAGCAACATGTCATCAACATACAATCCAAACCAGATAAGAAACAAAACAGATGTTATTTGAATGAACTGTGCCATAGTAGACTATAGTCCATACATGGGCAACTGGCGGCCCCGGGGCCACATGTGGCCCCCACCTTCACTTAACCCTTTAAGACCGGGGGACGCATCTGTGTAACCACTTTATCCATATTTTATACTTTTGGCTATTCAAAAATAGCAGATATACAAGCTCATAGCGCGGCACCGAGTGCCGCGCTATGAGCTTGTAGATCTGCTATTTTTTTTTTTCATCGTGTTTTTTTTGTGCAAATCTTTGAATATATATCTATAAAGCAATTGTTTTTTACTCAAATCTTTGCTTCTGGGGGTCCCTGGAATTTTTTTTTTTGAGATGGGGGTCCGCAGCCAAATACATATCGTTGTGGGGCTCCTTGACACTGACATTAATATTATAGCAACATAAGTGTTTCAGAAAACTGTTTTAAACTGATTTAGAAGACATTTGTAGAATCCCCAGAAGCAATAACATTTTAGCTAGAAATGCTCGCTTTAAATATATATATATTCAAAGATTTGCAACATTTTTCACAATTTTTCAAAAATAGCAGATCTACAAGCTCATAGCGCGGCACTCGGTGCCGCGCTATGAGCTTGTATATCTGCTATTTTTGAATAGCCCAACGAAATCTAAAAAATGACACACAGATGCGTTCTCAGGTCTTAAAGAGTTAAATCTCTGTGTTGTTATTCATGTCCTCACTGTTTTGCCCGATTCACTGCATTCTTTGCTATTTTTTCAATGTTGTTTTATGCTTTTGCTCTGCTTTTTTGCTTTATTGTTAAATTATTTGTACTTTTTATGTAATTGTATTCTTGCTCTGTAAAGCACTTTGAGCTGCATTTCATGTCATGAAAGGTTATTATTATTATTTAGGGCCAGATAGCATTGAAGTTTACTGTGGGCTTTCGGTGCTTCAATCCAATAGGTTTCATCATTATGTTTTTTGCTTGATTGATAACTTGGTTGGGTGGGATTTGTGGAGGAATGATGTCACTGTCCCGAGGCTGGTTGTTATTGGTGTTAGTAGTGTTAGTATTGTTAGTAGGGGCTGATGTTAGTGTTCTAAGCCAGTGGTTCTCAACCTTTTCAGGCTGCGACCCCCCAAAAATAATCATATTTGAACAGGGGACCCCCCACCCTGACAAGCACTTGGAATTGTGCGAGTCGAGGCATTACATTTTGTCTGACTAGGTTCCACAGATAAATATTGTGAAAATAGATTGGCTATTGTTGCCTCTTTTATATTATTTGACAATTCGGCCAATGTTTGACCAGTTTTTCTAGGTATTAAAAAAATCCTTAAATTGTCTCTTCACTGTCAACTGGGGACCCCCCAAAATCATGTGGGGTCCCGACCCACAGGTTGAGAACCACTGTTTTAAGCGTCAGGACCAGTTGACTGAGGGGACTGGCTCTTGAGGGCTTTATACTGATACGATATGGGGTCACTAATGTTAAGTTGTTTTGGAAATCTAATTGATAATTAGATTTTCAAGTTGATAGGGTATTCCCTAATTCCCTGCAACAAAAAAAAAGGACTTCTTTACACCTGTAAACCAGTGATGTGACATTAAAGGTATCATGACATTCATTTTCACTTTTTTTTATTTTCAATGTTTTATTTGGGGTTTTATGACCTCAATTACACCCAAAAAACCTGAACTTAGAACATTCAGTGGATTTTCTGTGGTCTGGGGTTTTCTGAATAATTAGGCTGAAAAGTAATCTGAGCTTGGCCCTTCGACAGTGAGGTCACAGTCGATTAATCCCGCCCACTCTCCTCCTCGCCCCTCCCCTCCCCTATCCTTTCCTTTGGGGGGGGGCGGAGCAGAGGCGATGATTGACAGGCAAAATCCCTCACCAGCGACACCCGCAGGCAAAGATTTCTTTTTTCATTGCAGTTGAAAAGGCTTTAGAAATGTGAGAGAAAAACACCTGCCATGGATCACTGGAATGGAATTTTCACTTAAAACTTTTTGTACACTTTTGAAGGACCAGGACAAAGACTTTGAATGTGGTGTAAAAGTGAATGTCATTAAACCTTTAAAGATGATTCTGATTCTCTCTCTCTCTCTCTCTCTCTCTCTCTCTCTCTCTCTCTCTCTCTCTCTCTCTCTCTCTCTCTCTCTCTCTCTCTCTCTCTCTCTCTCTCTCTCTCTCAAACACACACACAGTGTTAGAGATCTTACAGTTGGTGACAAAGCGGGATCTCTTCCTGGCCGACACCCACATCCTGGAGCTGGAGCAGGAGTGTAACGAGGCTCTCACCGTCGTCGCCGCGCCAACAGGGCCCGACGGGGCCAATAACCCTCCTCCTCCGCCTCCGTCGTCGTCGACGACGACGACGGCGCACGCGGAGGAGGCCCTCGGTCCCGCCGGTGGGAGGGACGGCGTTCTCAGTCCCGCCGGCGGGAAGGACAGCGGGCGTCGTAAAGCCAAGGACGTGGAGCTGCTGTACGAGGCCCTGCAGAGGGAGCTATGGAGCGTGGTGAGAGAGTCCCTGAGGTCCCCTACGGCAGGACCCAACCTGGGACTGGTGGTACAGGTGAGTCCCTACCAGTGGTGGAAAAAGTACTCAAATTCTTTACTCAAGTAAAAGTACCAATACTGCAATATAAAAATACTCTGTTACAAGTAAAAGTCCAGAATAAAAAATTTACTTGAGTAAAAGTACAAAAGTATTGGCATCAAAATGTACTTAAAGTACCAAAAGTAAAAGTACTAAATATTTGAAAATAGCAGATCTACAAGCTCACAACGCGTCGCATCGCGACGCGTTGTGAGCTTGTAGATCGGCTATTTTCAAATAGCCTAGGTATAAAATAGGGCTGAAGTGGTTAATGCATGTTTCATAATATCATAATTTAAATCTGAAAAGTAACTAGTAACTCAAGTTTTCAAATAATTGTAGTGGAGTAAAAGTATAATATTTGCCTCCGAGATGTAGTGGAGTAGAAGTAAAAGTATTGGAAATTGGAAATACTCAAGTAAAGTACAAATACCTCAAAATTGTACTTAAGTACAGTACTTAAGTAAATATACTTAGTTACTTTCCACCACTGGTCCCTACCTAGGGTGGGCCCATAGACATATAACGGTAGACGTCTCCTCCGGCTCTGAGGCGTCTGTATCTCGGGCGCCATTTTGGAAAAAGCTTCCTGACTACTGACCAATCACAGCACGTCCTTTTCCCGGGAACTTGGCAGAATCTAGTTGTATAAAAATATAACAGGATATTTTTATACAATTTGATTCTGACAAGTCCCGGAAAAGACGCACTGTGATTGGCCAGTAGTCAGGAAGCTTGTCTTCTCCAAAATGGCGGCCACTATACAGATTGCTCCAATGAGGTATCTAGGTTTCTATATCTATGGGTGGGCCTATTTAAGTAAGAGTCAAGATATGTTTATTTTTACTTAAAGGGATACTTCACTTTCACATAAAATAAACATTAAAAATAAATATTAAAAAAAAATGAAAGAAGTTATGGCAAAATAAAGGCCCCCTCACACATTAGTAGGACACTCTAATGCGTGAGGGGGCCGTGATTTTTCCATTACTTTTTTCATTTATTTTTAATATATTTTTTAAATGTTTATTTTATGTGAAAGTGAAGTATCCCTTTAAGTTAAAGTACTTTTACTACTTTTACCCTTGTTTAGGTCGCGGTCACGAGTAAATATACCCTTTTTTGGTTTCCTACATAAAAATAATAATATATATATATATATATATATATATAGCCTCATCAATTAAAAACAATTCCAATTTTTTTTAAAAAGTATTGCATTAATTAAATCTAAAAATCTAATAATAAAAATACATATATTATTTCTTTATAGATCTGCTATTTTCACTAGCTTGGGTCCCGGGAAAACGTCTTAATAATTTCTCTAAAAAGTTTGAGAACGACTTGCTCTCTAATGTTACCGTTCTCTCCTCCAGGTGCTCCAGCAGGAGGAGCAGGCGGACAGGGAGTGGGCGGTGAGCGAGCGAGCGGCCCCCGGGGGCCCCCGGCCCCGCCAGCTGAAGCAGCGGTGGAGGGAGGCGGTGGAGCAGGCCGCCGACGGCTCTCTGCCCTCCCACAGGACGGAGCTGGTGGCCGGGGAGCTGAGCTCCTACCTGGACCGCCTGAGGGCCAGGACCGTGGATGACCTGGGGGCGGCCAAGAGGAACGTGGTGCCCGTCTACCCCGAGGACTACACACCGTTCCAGGTAGGGAGGGGAGCAGGCACGTGCACACATAGAAATGAAAGGGGGCTTGAGCACCTGCCCTTTTACCCGTCGGTAAAAAAAAGTGCCCTCTACAGACTAGAGGGCACTTAGTCCAGACTCAACTGCCCCTAGCGGCCTAACGGTACCTAGCCCGTGTTATTAAAGAAAAACGGGCGACAATGGCCAAAACTTAATCGAAAATCTGTGGTCGAAAATTGGCAAAAGTGGCCGTTTTCAAGACGTTTTGGCCATTATCTCTCGAATGGAAGGTCCAATCTGCTCAGTTCAAATCTTGTTGGATGCGTGACTTTGAGGACATTAAGTACGCTATGACACCTTTTAATTTTTGGGGGTTTTCGGGCCTACAAGTATGGTTATCGGGCTCGCCGGCAATAGGTGCCCTTCTGAAATTCCAGCCCCTGCCTCTCCAAATCCCTCTGCACGTCCCTGGAGGGGAGGAGGGAGGAGTACCGTTCCAGGTAGGGAAGGGGGGGAAAGAGAGGGAGGGAGAGAAGAAGGAACATAGTGCCCGTCTACCCCGAGGAGTACACACCGTTCCAGGTACACGGGAGGGAGGTAGACAGAGAGGGAGGGAGGAAGAGGGAGGGAGAGGGAGAGGGAGGGAGAGAGACAGACAGACAGACAGACAGACAGACAGACAGACAGACAGACAGACAGACAGACAGACAGACAGACAGACAGACAGACACTATAGATATATGTGAGTGATAGGGTGTGCAACAGTGCCATCTTTTGGTGACAACATTGTTTTCACAAACTAAACATATGAAGACAAACATGAATGTATTATGGTTTAAACTCAACTCATTATGTCTCACATTGAGACCTGAAGCCATGAGCATAATACTGTCGCTGGAAACCTTGTATCTCCATACTTCCACTTTTGTAAATTAAATGCACTATTTCGTACAATAGTAAGTCACGCAAAAGTAGCGTACACAGCTACATATAGTGTGTGAGTGTGTGCGCACGTGCGCGCGCGTGTGTGCTTTATAAATATTGAACCAATGAAAAGCAACAATAACTACATTGGATCTTGGAACACAGGTTATTTTTTCTTCTTTTTTGTACTGAAAAGTAATGGTTGGCTTGGACTCCACCTTGCAACGACAATATTGCCTATATCAAATAACTACTATTATATTTAAGTTGCCTTATATGGCTAATAAAAAAGTATATCTTTTTTTGCCTTATATGGCTAAGAAAAAAGTACATATTCTTTTGGGGGCACGGTGGCATAGTCGGTAGCGCTGTCGCCTCACAGCTAGAAGGTCCTGGGTTCGATTCCCGCCGGGGATGCTGTGGGCGCTGGGGGCGTGTTCTCTCCTCCGCGTCATCAGTGCCCATACCCTAGGTGGGGTTGGCGAAAGGGCCTTTCTGTGTGGAGTTTGCATGTTCTCCCCTATTGTAGGTACCCTCACAAAAACAAGCAGTAATCCTGGTCACTATACACCTCCCCCTGGCTAGACGGAACTGGTTGGAATAACGTGTTCCTTCCACGCGCTACGTCCAACCAGGGAAACTCTCCCCTGTCAGGTGACAAGAAGGTCAGTTGGCTCTCATGCATTGAAGGAGGCATGAGCTCGGCCCTGGCCTCCCTAGGTTGGCAGAGGGAAGGTAGTGCCCAGGATTACATAGATAATTAGCACTGGGTGTAAAAAATGGGATTACAAAATTATAAATAATAATAAATAAATACAAGTATTTGCAATTTTTTATATATATTCTCCTTTGTAAACTCCTAATAGCCAGCATTTTTATGTGACCTTTGATCTTTTGTCCAGGTGTACGTCCAGAGCTACCACCAGGCAGTTGCTAGGCGACTGCAAGCCATCACAGACGACCAGCTACAAATCACTGACATCTACAGTCTGCTAGACTGGCTGTACAACATCTACAACAGGTACGCCCACCACGCACGCACGCACACACGCACGCAGAGACATGTTGGGGACAGTGTGTAGTAAAAGTTGTGTATTTTGTCATTTCTCTACAGAGACGTGTTGGGGACAGTGTGTAGTAAAAGTTGTGTATTTTGTCATTTCTCTATACAGGGACGTGTTGGGGACAGTGTGTAGTAAAAGTTGTGTATTTTGTCATTTCTCTACAGAGACGTGTTGGGGACAGTGTGTATGACCAGTCCGTTCAACCGCTCCCAGTTAACCCCTCTGTTGCCAGCGGAGACGGTGGACAGACTGGAGCTCGACTGCCTCAACTCTGTCAGGGTGAGACACAAAACAATATCTCACAATGTAAATCTGCAAAGCAACTTTTAGAAAGTAGAAAATATTGAAAAATGGAACTACTCAAATAAAGTAAAAGTATCTTAAAGTAACCTGAGTAATTGGGCCTCATTCACTAAGCTGTTCATAAATTTCCGACTATATTAGAGTGTCAAGTGTGGTGTATATTTCCTAAGTCCTGACGATTGTGCGAGTGCGATTCATGAAAGGGGGTGCAGAGCCTTACTCCTAAATGTTTATCCCACGATTTTGTAACCCCATTTTTTACACCCAGTGCCAATTATCTATGTAATACTGGGCACTACCTTCCCTCTGCCAACCTAGGGAGGCCAGGGCTGAGCTCATGCCTCCTTCAATGCATGAGAGCCAACTGACCTTCTTTTCACCTGACAGGGGAGAGTTTCCCTGGTAGGACGTAGCGCGTGGAAGGAACACGTTATTCCAACCAGTTCCTTTCCCCTCCATCAGGCGCCCCGGCTGGCCAGGGGGAGGCAGTATAGTGACCAGGATTACTGCATGTTTTTGTGAGGGTATTAACTACCCTAGGAGACACAGGGAGAACATGCAAACTCCACACAGAGTAGGCCCTTTCGCCAACCCCACCTAGGGTATGGGCACGGGGGTGCAGAGCCTTGAGCAGATCGCAGGTGTATCTCATGATGAATCCCAGCTGATCGGAGTAATGGACACAGCTAGATTCCATCCATACTGTAGCCTCATCAGATGAAGCGTTCATGTGATGTGGTCAATATTTTATTAGTGCGACATTTGTGTTGGCAGGATAGTCCAATGAAAAATAATAAAAAATCGGTTTGAATTTGCATCATGTCTATAATATGCATCCAAGCAATAGATCGTTTAACATACATGTACATCTTTTTCTTTTCTGTGATGACAAATGCTGGGCACATCATAATTTTCTTTTTGGGTGGTTTGGCACTATTGTGATTGATTTTGCAATAAGCCTAATAACACAGGCTATCTAATAACAGATACGCAAGGTTAGAGGCATATAAGTCTGTCCCCGAGCAGAGTGTGTAAAGTAACTAAGTACATTTACTCAAGTACTGTACATAAGCACAGTTTCGAGGTATTTTTACTTTACTGGAGTTTGCCAATTTTCAGTACTTTTACTTGTACTCCACTACATCTCAGAGGCAAATATTGTACTTTTACTCCACTACAATTATTTGAAAACTTCAGTTAAGTTATTTAGTTTAGTTGTAGATTTTGATTATTATTACAAAACATACACTAACCACATCAGCCCTATATATATTTTGGCCTTTTGAAAATAGCCGATCTACAAGCTCGCGTCGCGATACGGCGCATTGTGAGCTTGTAGATCTGCTATTTTCATTTTTTTTGTTAACGCTTTCTGCATAATGAGTATACTTTTGGTACTTTAAGTAAATTGTTATGCGAATACTTTTGTACTTTTACTCAAGTATTTTTTAAATTCTGGACTTTTACGGAGTATTTCTACATTGCAGTATTGATACTTTTACTTAAGTACAACATTTTTGTACCACTGAGTTTGAGTGTATGTCAGTCAAAATCCACACACAAAAAAGTGAATGAATCAGACGTGTGGAAAGGCGTGGATTTGTGCAGAAGTACAACCTCCGTGCAGACCCAAGCTTAGTGAATGAGGCCCCATGTACTTACTGTAACGTTCTACCTCTGTTTCCAGGCTAAGGTGACCACAGAGCTGTCTCAGGTTTTGGACGAGGAGGAGAAGAGATGGATGGAAACGCTACATATAGAAGAGTACCACATCACACTGGCCAAGACTGTTATACAGGTATACACACACATGCACTCACGCACGCACGCACGCACACACACACACACGAGCGCACAATCTGGGTAGGCCAGGCACATTACTCTTCATATACAAAAAGCTGCGGTGTGGTTATTCTTTTACATAAGAGTAACAATTGACGTTTGGAGAGTACTCAACCCAAGAACGAGAGATTTCATCTTTTTTATCTATACTTCTATCAGAATATGGCGACATATTTGCACCTATGTAGGTAGAGGAGACCTAAGGTCACTGCTAACACCCATTCTAGTTATCATGAATTTGGCCCATGGTCTAGCTCGGCTATCTTCAAGACCTGGCATTCTCGAGGGCTTAGAGTACTGGGTGATTTATTTAAAGATGGTGTTCTGATGTCGTTTCAGCTAATCTCTCAAGAACAGATTCTGCTCTCCGCTTGAATCTGTCGGGGGGGGGGGTTCGTCATATCGCTTACGCACTGGCCTACAAGTGGCCGTGCCTTCAGATCAGGAAGCAGGCCGCGCTTTACCCAATCAAATGTAGTGGCCGGGATTTACGTGTCCGTCGATCCTTCCCCACTAGAAACAAACCGAAACTCATTTAACAATAGCGTCCTCGGAGCAGACAAAACCACAGAAAGATATTCACATTTTAACTTGCTCTTTCATCACAGAAACAAGTGGGCTTATAACCAAAACGATCCATGTTCTCTGGGAGAAGTGGTGTTAGTGTTCCGTGTAGAAATATTGTTAGTGGGAATGAAAACATAGTCGCACCACCGGAAGTGAAAGGCTGAAGGCAGACCAAAACCCCGGTTTCCTTGCATACGTGTGCTACGTCGACTTCCTCCCAGAGCCAAGTGAGATAGTAAAAAACAGCAGAGGGCGCTGTTTTTCCTTTTCATTTGGCGATGGGTTCCCAGATTGGTTTCAGCAGCTACAGACGCAATTCAATCTCCCTTTTTTGGTTTTCTGCAAACACGTCACTATATTAATTCATTAAGTTTGCCCTACCACTTGGATCCCTTTATTGCGAACGCAGCGGAAGGAGGCGTGCCGAGACACCCAAACCGTGCTCGGGTTGTGTGTCTGTGTGCAGTATTGTGTGCACTGCCTGTGTGCAGCCGCGCCCCCATGTGACTCACGCTCTCATTGGCTGCTGACAGATCTCAGAGTAGAGTGTGACTGTGGCTGAAGTCCGCCTGCCCCTGGGTGACTAATTACACTCCTCTGAGAGAAATATAGCAGCTAATATAGCAGCTACAGTCAAAAATAACAGAATTCCATGTCATTTGTGCATATTTCAGGCCGGATGGCAAGTTGAAAACGCCTTAGTTTGAGGACAGTTTGAGATTTCTTCTTGCTTATTGTTATTTTCGAGCTGCGTTCGCTTCCCGCGTTCGCGCGTCTTACTTGTAACAAAGCGGAGGATTTCTTATGTAAACGTAGTGATGTATCACACTTTATCTCATCCTTCTATTCCTTGTTATACTCACTGGACTCCCTGGAGGTACACTCCTTCCGCAAGTGGGAGAACGATTTTAACAATGAATATATCGAGGACGACTGGCAAGAGGCCATTGACTCTGTTCAAAAAGTTTTGTGTGTGTGTGTGTTACAGAGGTTGCAGGTAGATTTGGAGCGGTCGGCAGCCATTAACAGAAGCCTGGGCTCCAGAGTGGCTCAGTGCAGCCTCAATGGACTAGCAGACTTTCTATACAGGTACACACACACACACACACACACACACACACACACACACACACACACACACACACACACACACACACACACGCACACACGCACACACAAGCACACACACGCACACACACACACACACACGCGTGCGCACACACACACACACACACACACACACACACACACACACACACACACACACACACACACACACACACACACACACACACACACACACACACACACACACACACACACACACACACACACTGCAAAGCATTGCAGGCTTGTAGATCTGCTATTTCTGGTGAGATTACAGTAAGTGTAGAAGGAAACAAGAGCAGACCAACAACAGAGGTAACTCAGGGACTTTTCACAAAGTATAGAGGGTTTAAAGGACCATTTTCAACGTATCTTCATGTACATGGTCCTCACTAATGCTCATGATAAAATGGTACCATTTTCTTCTACTCGGTCTGTTTCATAGGAGGCCTGTAGACACTTCAGAAACCCGCCTACCAGTGACATCATCATTTGGCAGTTTTTTTTTTTTTTCAAACAAGATTTCACAATTTGGTTTCATGTTTTATTAACGCGAGAACAATGGCTTCCATTATAGCATGCCAACTTTCAAGGAATAGAAAGCCTGCAGTTTCTATCAGGAGTTGAACTGAACTCAATTCTACTGGACTGAGCCATGTAGAATTGATTGCCCTCACTAGAAAAGTCTGTCCTCAGTGCCCAGGTTTTCCCCATCCCGAGCCAAATATGACGCAAGGGGACTTTTGAAGGGTCTATGCCGAAAATAGGTTGCTTTATTCGGATACATACGTGTCACTGCCCGCCCCTGCCGGTTCTCTGAATTAGAGAAACGCCCATACAGGCGTGTAGGCCAGACTCACTCCTGAAAACAAATGAAAATGAGTTTTCCGGAGGGAGGGGTTTACCCAGGCTACGGTTGCCTACCCATGGCCGCACAACTTTGGCAGTCATAGCCACTTCAAAATATTAACTTTTCAAAGAATGTTAACTCATCTTCCTAAAGGAGAATCTGAAAATGTCAATGACAGTTGTAAAACTTGTTATTTTAGATTCAAATAGTTTTATTTAGTTATTATTCAAATACAAATTACTGCTCAATAGCCTAACAATGAATAATGATATAACCATCAGTGCTGAAAAGAATATATGTTATAAATTTTGAAAATCGAATAGAATCGTGACCTTAAAATCGGAAGTCAAATCCTGGGTATCGTGACATCCCTAAGCATTAGTGAAGACCAATTATATGAAGATAGGTTGAAAATTGGTGAAGTCTTTAAAGGGATTGTAGGCAAGTTCAGAGATTAAAAAAAAGATAAAAACTGTTGTCAAACACCGCCCCTCCACATCATTATATAGTGGCTGATAGAGGGGAAAAAATGCAAAATATATATATATATATATAAATATTTTTTAAAATTTAGGCTTAATGTTGCCTAGAATCCCTTTAAGTGGTTAAACGTTTCAATGGTAGCAGATAATTGGAATTTGTAATAAATTGCTTCCTTAACTGGATTGTGTTTCCTTGTCTATCTTTTAGGCATATCATTGAGTGAGTTTTTACTGTATGTATTGCTATAGTTGCTTTGAATGTTTGTTTCATGGTGTTTGCACTGTAAATGCTGCTATCATGGCCAGGCCTCCTTCCAAAAACACATCTTGTTGTCTGAACATCGTTAAATAAAAGTTTAATTAATATAACACACACACACACACACACACACACACACACGCACACGCACACGCACACACACGCACACACACACACACACACAACCTGACCAGTCCACATTAGAACATGGAATCAAGCGATGGTGCGATGCTGCTTTAGTCTCTTTGAGTTCATTGCTAAAGTTGGAGTTCTGTTTATTGCATGTTGTCTGTTCTACTCTATCCTCCTGGTCAAGTGCTGCAAACAGTAACAAGTGACTGTATTCATGTGTAGTGGTGGAAGAATTATCTCTTATGTTTTACTTAAAGGAGCACTTCACCTACTTTCAACATCAGAGGTGGAAAAAGTACTCAAATTTTGCACTTAAGTCAAAGTAATTACTCCATTACAAGTCCGGAATTAAACATTTACTTGAGGAAAAGTACAAAAGTATTGGCATGAAAATGTACTTAAAGTACCAAAAGTAAAAGTACTCATTATGCAGAATGTCCCATTTCACAAGTTTTCAAAAAAAAAAATTACTTCTGAAAATAGCAGATCTACAAGCTCACAATAGTTCGCATCGCGACGCATTGTGAGCTTGTAGATCGTCTATTTTCAAATGGCCGAAATGTATATAGGGCTGAAGTGGTTAATGTATGTTTTGTAATAATAATCAAAATCTACAAAGTAACTAGTAACTCAAGTTTTCAAATAATTGTAGTGGAGTAAAAGTACAATATTTGCTTATCAGTGGTTCTCTAACTTTTTCATGTCAAGGACCCCCAATATTATATCTATTTTGCCACCGATAAAAAAAAAGAAAAGAAAAGGTTGTTCCAGGGACCCCCAGCAGTGTTAATTTTGGCGACTAAGACCAAGACTAAAAAGACTAAGGTTTTGATATTTAGTCGACTAAGATTAAACATTTTCAGAAGAATGGGACTAAAACTAAATGGTGTGTTATTCAAAGGACTGAGACTAAGACTAAATCAGAATTTGCTGCAGTGTAATTGTTTTTGACTAAGACTAAGACTAAAAGACTAAAAGACCAAAAGACTACGGTTTTGATATTTAGTCGACTAAGACTAGACTAAGCCTTAACAATTTCAGAAGACTAAAATAGGACTAAAACTAAATGGTGTGTTATTCAAAAGACTAAAGGTCCTTACACACCGGGGCGATTTTTTTCATGCGAATAATAGTTTTTTTTAAAAAACCTTATAAAGTCAATGCAAGCTTCCACACCAGTCCAGAGAACGAGTCCGAATTTTGCGTATATTCGCATATTCGCCGGTGTGTAACCGCCTTAAGACTAAATCAAAATCTGCTGTCAAAATTAACACTGACCCCCAGAAGCAAAGTTAAAAAATAATTACAACAGAGTGTTTCCACATTTGTTGTATTGCTACTTTAGAGGGGGGGGGGGGGGCTTCTTCCACCTCTTCTATGAAGAAACAGTTGACACTGTACAGGTTTGGTCTGTCCTGAAGTGATGTGTTTTTGTCCAATCTTAACATCTCTTAACACGAACGGCCGCTAAACGTTTGCGGGTGTTTATGTTTAATTCACCACTGCTCTCATTAACCATGAGCACATTGTGCTGTCTGGCTCTGGACTCTACTTAGAGCCTTCTAGCTGTTATGTATTGATGCTATGTGATGTGGTTTGTGTCCTAGCTGTTATGTATTGATGCTATGTGATGTGGTTTGTGTCCTAGCTGTTATGTATTGATGCTATGTGATGTGGTTTGTGTCCTAGCTGTTATGTATTGATGCTATGTGATGTGGTTTGTGTCCTAGCTGTTATGTATTGATGCTATGTAATGTGGTTTGTGTCCTAGCTGTTATGTATTGATGCTATGTGATGTGGTTTGTGTCCTAGCTGTTATGTATTGATGCTATGTGATGTGGTTTGTGTCCTAGCTGTTATGCAAGGGATAATCAATGGGGAGCAGGTCATTATTGAGAAATAAACCCAGACAGGGTGATGACCTTCCATCCATCCATCCATCTTCAACCGCTTATCCGGAGTCGGGTCGCGGGGGCAACAGTTCCAGCACAGAGCTCCAGACTTTCCTCTCCTGAGCAACATTAGCCACTTCCGCCTGGGGGATCCCGAGGCGTTATCCCAGGCCAGTGTGGAGATGTAATCCGCCCATCTGGTCCTTGGTCTGCCCCGGGGTCTCCTCCCAGGGTGATGACCTGCAGGGGTTTATTTCTCAAATAATGACCTGCACCCCTTTGATTGTATCCCTCTTATTACATGGCTACTTAATTAATAAAGAAATTAATAAATTGACCCAAAATGTCATTGCTTACGGTAATGAAAGTAGTCCATTAATTTATGCCAGGTGCGTCTCATAAAATATTATTAATATTTGGTTACTGCATTGTGTATTTCTCGCTTCAAATGATTTCAACGTTAGTTGACATTGTGTGTTTGTTTACATAGCTGCCATATTGGATACGGCACAAAATCAAGCAGCGCAGATTGATATGAGCAGGTGCTCTGAGGCTTTGATTAGACAGCGGTCTGTTATCGAGTCAAGCAGTCTGCAATAACAGACCGCTGAATTCAGTGATTGACCAATCAGAATCAAGCATTCAACCAAGCTGTGTAATAAGTATGGATGGTATGTGATGTGGTTGATGTGATTGTTCAGTTTCCAGCGTAAGGTGGAGATGTTCCACGAAGGAATGCTCAGTGGCATGTTTGGAGACAACGAGGATGGATACCGATCTAAAACCATCGCTCTGGTCAACTGCTGTCCCCCGTTCAGGTACCAACACACACACACACACACACACACACACACACACACACACACACACACGCACTTGTGCAAACATGCACATTAGAAACATGTTTATAAACATTCAGGGTTTGTTTACAAACATGTTTATAAACATTCAGGGTTTGGTTACAAATATGTTTATAAACATGCAGGATGTGTTTACAAACATATAAACATTCAGGGTTTGTTTGTAAACATCCATAGTTTGTTTGCAAACATGTTTATAAACATTCAGAATGTGTTTACAAACATGTTCAGGGTGTGTCTATACACATTAAGGGCTTGTTTACAAACATGTTTACAAACATTCTGGGTTTGTTTACAAACATGTTCAGGGTGTGTCTATACACATTAAGGGCTTGTTTACAAACATGTTTATAAACATTCAATTGTTTGTTTATAAACATCAATGGTTTGTTTATAAACATGTTTATAAACATGCATGGTTTGCTTACAAACATCCATGGTTTGTTTACAGACATGTTTATAAACACACAGGATTTGTTTATAAACATTCAGGTTTTGTTTATCAACATGTTTATACTTATCTATCAGGTTTGTTTATAACATGTTTATAAAGATTCAGGGTTTGTTTACACACATGTTTATAAACATTCAGGTTTTGTTTATCAACATGTTTATACATATTTATTGGGTTTGTTTATAAACATGTTTATAAACATTCAGGGTTTATTTACAAGCATGTTTATAAACATTCAGGTTTTGTTTATCAACATGTTGATACATATTTATTGGGTTTGTTTATAAACGTGTTTATAAACATTCAGGGGTTGTTTACACACATGTTTATAAACATTCAGGTTGTGTTTATCAACATGTTGATACATGTTTATTGGGTTTATTTGTAAACATGTTAATACATATTTATCAGGTTTATTTATACACATGTTTATAAACATTGAGAGTTTGTTTATAACATGTTTATAAAGATTCAGGGTTTATTTGTAACATGTTTATAAACATTGAGGGTTTATTTGTAAACATGTTTATAAACATTGAGGGTTTATTTGTAAACATGTTTATAAACATTGAGGGTTTATTTATAAACATGTTTATAAACGTTGAGGGTTTGAACATGTGAACATGTGTGTGTGTAGAGGTTTCATCCAGCGCTGTGCGCAGTGTGATCCAGCCATCAGTGAGGATTCTCTACGTAGAGCCAACACCTCACTGGACAGGATAGTCAACCTAGCAGTCAAAGTCCTGTCTGACCGCCTCTACGACCATATACGGGTATGGTGCACTCACACACACACATACGCACACCCACACATTGTCACAGGGAAAAGTACTCATTTTTTTTACTCAAGTAAAAGTATCAATACTGCAATGTAGATGTACTCCGTTACAAGTAAAAGTCCAGAATTCAAAATTTACTTGGGTAAAAGTACAAAAGTATTGATATCAAAATGTACTTAAAGTACCAAAAGTAAAAGTACTAAAATGTTTGAAAATAGCAGATCTACAAGCTCACAACGCGTCTCGATGCGACGCGTTGTGAGCTTGTAGATCGGCTATTTTCAAATAGCCTTGGTCTAAAATAGGGCTAAAGTGGTTAATGTATGTTTTATAATGTAATTATTTATATCTGCAAAGTTACTAGTAATTAAAGTTTTCAAATATAGTGCAGTAGAAGTAAAAGTACAGGAAATTTGAAATACTCCAATAAAGTAACAGTACTTCAAAATTGTACAGTACTTGAGTAAATTGACTTAGTTACTTTACGCCACTGTTCAGAAGTTACGTGTTAACTGACAGCTTTCCTTGAAATGTAGAGGAGCTAAAAGTGCAATATCTGTCTTTAAAATGAAGTGGAGTGAAAGTCATGAGTAAAAAATGATAATCTTTGTCCACCACTGCTCTTTCCACTGTGTTTATCCGTTGTGACTCCTGTTCTCTCGTGTTGCTCTTTGATTCCCCGTGCAGCCGTTCTTTGACAAGTTGGTGAAGAGAAAATGGCTGACGAACACGGAGCCCTTTGAACAGATCCAGTCTCTGATCAAAGAACACTTCAAGATGTTGCGCCGCATGGACAGCCCTCCGTACCACGTACGTGCTCACGCACACGCGCACGCACGCACGCACGCGCGCACACACGCACGCACGCACGCACACACACACACACACACACACTGAGCAAATCCACAGAGGAGCCAATGGTAACGCTGGTGTGTGTGTGTGTGTGTGTGTGTGTGTGTGTGTGTGTGTGTGTGTGTGTGTGTGTGTGTGTGTGCGTGTGTGTGTGTGTGTGGTAGGTGCTGGTGGCAGAGGTTCACAGGAGGGTGATGACGGAGTACCTACGCTCCGTGATGAGAGGCAGGATCATCTGTACCTCAGCCAAGATGAGGAAGAGGATGGCTGCACGACTCCGAGAGGAAGGCAAACAGATCAAAGCTCTCTTTAAGGACCTGGTCAGTGTGTGTGTGTGTGTGTGTGTGTGTGTGTGTGTGTGTGTGTGTGTGTGGGGGGGGGGAGAACCAAATGTCCCCATAGCTATAGCATAATTTGAGGACAATTTCCCTGGCCCTCAGAAGAGAAAACAATTGTTTTATGGTACCCAAATTGTCGATCTACAAGCTCACTACGTGTTGTGAACTTGTAGATAAACCATTTTTGCTCTATTAGCGACACCAAACCCAATTAAACTCAGGCTGTCAGGTTAGGGTTAAAATGGAATTCATGAAATTACCGCCTGAAATCTTTATGTCCTCGCAAGTATGGTAATACATAGGTGTGTTTGTGTGTGTGTGTGTGTGTGTGTGTGTGTGTGTGTGTGTGTGTGTGTGTGTGTGTGTGTGTGTGTGTGTGTGTGTGTGTGTGTGTGTGTGTGTGTGTGTGTGTGTGTGTGTGTGTGTGTGTGTGTGTGTGTGTGTCTGTGCGCGTGCGTGTGTGCGTGTGGGGTGGGCAGGTGTGTTTTGTTGCGTCTGTCAGCAAACATACCCAAATGTTGAGATCAAAGCATTCACAAATTTAACCTCAGCAAAGCATACTAAAGATGGTATTTTGGGATGCTACCTGAGTGTCTATCCTTGAGCTGGGTTAAGTTCTACTCAACAATGGAAGGAAATGCCGTGGTTTGAAAATAATGTGACGATGGGGAATTATGAATTCTGCTAACAGCACAGGACCAAGGACTGATCCTTGAGGGACGCCACATGAAAGATGAGCAGCAAAAGAGTGTGGTGTCACCAGGCTTTCCAGTTCAGTTTCCATTTAGGGCAGATTGAAAATAACTTTATACTTGACATTCAAACCACTTGAGTATCCCTATTGCCTGGAATCCAGACTGATTGCTACGTTCATTTTTCTCACTTCGCTTCACAGTCTGGTAAGCCTCCTATCTCCGTGCACAGTAAACGACCCACGGCTTCTGATTGGTCTGTGTGTGTGTGTGTGTGTGGGGGGGGGGGGGGACCAGTGTTTTCCGATGTAGAACTTGAGTCACTTCCTGACTTGCAGTGGTGGAAAAAGTACTCAAATATTTTACTGAAAGGGATACTTCACTTTCACATAAAATAAACATTTAAAAAATATATTAAAAATAAATGAAAAAAGTAATGGAAAAATCACGGCCCCCTCACGCATTAGAGTGTCCTACTAATGTGTGAGGGGGCCTTTATTTTGCCATAACTTCTTTCATTTTTTTTTAATATTTATTTTTAATGTTTATTTTATGTGAAAGTGAAGTATCCCTTTAAGTAAAAGTACCAATACTGCAATGTAGAAATACTCTGTTACAAGTAAATGTTCGGAATTACAAATTTACTTGAGTAAAAGTACGAAAGTATTGATATCAAAATGTACTTAAAGTATCAAAAGTAAAAGTACTCGTCACGCAGAATGTCCCGCTTTCACAAGTTTTCAAATGTCTAGATTTCATAAAAATCCTTTGAAAATTGTGAGCTTGTAGATTGGCTGGCCAGGCTGGCCAGACTTATTAGCGAAGTGAGAAAAAGATGAAAGCAGCAAATATGTCTTGATTCCAGGCTACAGCATCCCTATTCTGGGGGGAATATTCGCCATGGCACCTACTTTGAGAAACCCTGGTCTAGAGCCCAACTAATATCTGTACGCAGTTCTGTGCCGCCATGTTATTGTTCCTCCACATGACCACATCAATGCTGAATCTGCTAGTCTATAGTCCTAGCAGGTCCAAGTATATCAAGCAGGTTGGACTGACAGCCACATTCCAGTACTCATATTCCTGTGGTGTAAAGTAACTAAGTACATGTACTCAAGTAAAATTTTGAGGTATTTGTACTATATCTGAGTATTTCCAATTTCCAGTACTTTTACTTCTACTCCACTACATCTCAGAGGCAAATATTGTAATTTTACTCCACTGCAATTATTTGAAAACTTTACATAGTAGTTACTTTGCAGATTTTGATTATCATTACAAAACATGCAGTACATTAACCACTTCAGCCCTATATACATTTCGGCCATTTGAAAATAGCAGATCTACAAGCTCACAATGTGTCACGATGCGACACATTGTGAGCTTGTAGATGTGCTATTTTCAAAAGATGTTTATACATTTGAAAACTTGAAATGGGACATTCTGTTTAATGAGCACTTTTACTTTTGGTACTTTAAGTACATTTTGATGCCAATACTTTAGTACTTTTACTCAAGTGAATTTTGAATTCCGGACAGTATGTATATGAAGGACTTTTTTTGGCTTGTTCTGGATCGCTGTTGGAGGCGGAGTTGTGTGTGTGTGTGCGTGTGTGTGTGTGTGTGCGTGTGTGTGTGTGTGTGTGTGTGTGTGTGTGTGTGTGTGTGTGTGTGTGTGTGCGTGTGCGTGTGCGTGGTGCGCGTGTGCGTGTGAGTGTATGAGGAGTCAAGCCAATAGTTTGTTTGGTGGCAACGACCTCACTTTTCCCCCGTTTTTTTTTGTAACCGTTTCGTGATAAAAACAAGTCATATTTTTTGGTTGCCACTGCGCGACCCCAACGGTACCTTCCCGCGACCCCACTTTGGGTCCCGACCCATAGTTTGAGATCCGTTGTGTTAGACGCTGTAATTGCTCATAATATATGAGCTGTTTGACATGCATCATTCTCCACCACCATGCACAACAAACGGCCTCTCAGTATAACAGTACTGTGTGTGTGTGTGTGTGTGTGTGTGTGTGTGTGTGTATTGCAGGAGTCTCCTGCTACGTGGCTGGACAGTGCTCTGACTCGTCTGTCAGAGATCATCGTGTTGGAGGACACTCCGTCCATCCAGATGGAGGTGGGGGTGCTGGTCCGAGAGTTCCCTGATGTCAGGTACCACCTCTTTCTCTTTTACGCTTCACCAACACTTAGCTTTCATTAATTCAACCTTGATTTATTTTCTCGGAAATACATCGAGGCCAGAGCCCTCATTTTCAATGATGCCGAGATTACAAAAGGCATAATACAACAGTGTAATAATATTGAAAATAAGAACAGCAGGATAAAATAAGTTATATATTGTGAAAACAAGCAAAGAACAGAGTATGGAAAAAAAGAATAAAGACATCTTAACACATTGAATGCCAAAAACGGTCCGGACCGTTTTTGAGGGTCCAAACGAGAAGTGCCGAAAACGGTCCGGACTGTTTTTGACCCAATTCTATTTTTATACGAGTGGCCCACGTGGGGCGCTAAAACGAAACTTTGACATCACCCAAGGAGTTTCTGAGAAGAAGAGGCTGGATCTGGCTCCATGTCAAAAATCCTTCCGGTCGGCGTTTTCAATGTTATCTCCTTGATTAAAAGCTTAATATCTCCAGTTCTTTTTAATGTGGTGGAAACGAGCCGTTTTTGATCGGCGATCACGCTGCAATGGAGGGTCGCGTTGGAAATATTATTGTTCCAGGCGTTAGTCGGGACCCTCCGCCGTCTCGCACGCACGCTTTGTTTACATGCACTTCCGCGTCTGGGCTTCTCACAGCACGAAACGTATAACGCAAGTGGATGGAAGAAATGCAGGCACTCAACGTATAATATTTTAATAAACCTCTGGCACCCAATGTGTTAATTAAAACAGTGACAATTTAGAACAACAAGATTAGCGAGTACATTTCTGAATTGCCCCAGTGAGATCATGGAGTGAATTTTTAAAGTGCATTGCAATTCATTCCAGGTAAAGGGAGTGCTAAAACCGAAGGCTGTTTTACCTAGCTCTGTGTTGGACCAATAATGGGATGTAATCCTGAGAACGTAGCTTAAAGCTGCAATATGTGACTTTTATGTCCTTAAATCTTATGTCCCGGTAAGGACTGTATGAATGCAGTCTAAAGGTCTTTAAACACCGGGAGCGACTTGAAAAAAAATATAAATAATTATATGATTATTTCACATCAAACTATTAATTTGGTGATGCCTCATTCATACAGGTAGATGATTTTATTGGCGGTGAAACATTTGTAAATATGTCACTTTATCACTGTGTTATATTTGCTTTCTGTGTGGATGCACTCATAACATAAACAGCAGTTTAAACTAGTCGCATTTGTAACAGCCTTTATAGGCCTATGTATCTTTTATTAGTGTCAAATCTATCGAAATATAACTTAGCTTTATCAACACTATTGTTGTTATGTTGATGGTGCACAGTAGGCGTATACTTTTACAGACCTCACACACTTGCATTTCGCTGATTGTACCTGTATGAGTAGACTGACACATAAACCTTCTTGATTCAAGAATCTTGATTCTCGATCTATCTATGGAACTTATTATCATCTCTCTTTCTTACCGTCCAGCCATTATGCACTCACCCAACACTTACGCATGTAGCCTACATACTCGCACATACTCGCACATCTAGTCAACTGTATCTACACTGTAATATCAACATTGTCAATTTAACTCATTGAGACCTGAAGCCGATTCTACATGTCTCCTAAATCTCAACAGTTTTCTGAAAAAACGTTTCTATATCAGTGGTTCTCAATCTTTTTCATGTCAACGACCCCCAAAATTATATGTATTTGGCCGCGGACCCCCATCAAAATATTTTGTTCCAGGGACCCCCAGAAGTAAAGATTTGAGTTACAAATGTTCACTTTAAAAATATATATATATTCAAAGATTTGCACACATTTTCACGATTTTTCAAAAATAGCAGATCTACAAGCTCGTAGCGCGGCACTCGGTGCCGCGCTATGAGCTTGTATATCTGCTATTTTTGAATAGCCCAAAGTGTAAAATAATGCTTTTTAGCTCAAATCTAAAAATGACACAGTTCCAGGTCTTAATGGGTTAACTCAAATGGAACCAAATGGACCTGTAAGGGCCCATTTGGTGATCATGTGTACACTCTCAGAGTTAGATGTAGATAGTATCATATTGGTTAAAACCAAAACGTATTTAATTTTATAGTGTTACAGCTCTAATTGCGTCTGCTCATTTATTTATGTCACCACTGCCAATTGCACTTTAACTGTAGCCTGGTAAACCCTCCCTCCGGAAATCTCATTTCCATTTGATTCCAGGAGTGAGTCTGGCATGAAGGCTTGTATGGGCGTTTCTAGTGCATTACCAAATAACCGAGCCAATCAGCGTCCTCGCTCATTGTTTTGTGATTGACAGCGGGGGTAGGCCAATCAGGTGGAACCCGAGTGGTTCACACGTCATTAATCAATACACCTTTCATACAAGCTGCTCATTAACATCAAAGACAAACCAATTACTCCTGGTGATAATCACTGCAGCCTAAATTGGCTTAATTGGACATCAAAGGGCCACTTGGACATCAAAGCTACATTGCTCCCGCCCAGCTCCAGCCCACAGCCAAATTGCCCATATAGGTCTGCAGGCCAGACTCACTCCTGAAATAAAATACAAATGAGATTTCTGGAGGGAGGGTTTACCAGGCTACTTTAACTGTGCGTGCGTGTGTGTGTTTACGTGTGCGCGCGTCTCCCACACTCCTCCTCCTCTAGGAAGAAGCACGTGTCGGCCATCTTGAACATCAGGGGGATGACGCGGCAGTCGGAGCGGCAGGAGATCCTGGCGGTGGTGAGGGACATGGAGAGCAGCGGTGACGGCGGCGGCGCCACCGTGCGGCTCTACCGGGACCGCGCGCTCTTCGCCGAAGTCCCCGTCACCTCCGAGGTGCACTGCCTCAACGTGGGCCTGAGTCGCATCGCCCTCACCGCCTCGTCCTGCTTCGCCGGGCTGCGGCCCCGGCGCAAGAACCGGGCCCCTGTCCAGGAGAACCCCGACGACGTCCTCTGAGAGACCCCCCCCCCCCCCCACCCCCCCTCCCTGTGTGTGTCTCAATACGTTGAGAAAGGACCATGGAGGAGGAGGAGGAGGAGGAGGAGGAGGAGGAGGAGGAGGAGGGAGATGGTCAGTGTCTGTTGGTGCGGTGTTAGTCTCTCGACACGGACGTGTTGGCTCACACAACGTTCAAAATGCTTCCAACGAATAGTCTGTCCAACGGGAAGCGCTGGAAATACGTGGACGCCCCCCCCCCCCCCCCCCCACGTTCGTTTTGTCTCAACTGCAGTGGTGGAAAGTAACTAAGTACATTTACTTAAGTACTGTACTTAAGTACAATTTTGAGGTATTTGTACTTTACTTGAGTATTTCCAATTTCCAATACTTTTACTTCTACTCCACTACATCTCAGAGGCAAATATTGTACTTTTACTCCACTACAATTATTTGAAAACTTTAGTTACTAGTTACTTTTCAGATATAAATTATGATATAATGAAACATACATTAACTACTTTAAACCTATTTTAAACCTATGCTATTTGAAAATAGCAGATCTACAAGCTCACAACGCGTCGCATCGCGACGCGTTTGAGCTTGTAGATCGGCTATTTTCAAATATTTAGTACTTTTACTTTTGGTACTTTAAGTACATTTTGATGCCAATACTTTTGTACTTTTACTCAAGTATTTTTTTTATTCTGGACTTTTACTTGTAACAAAGTATTTTTATATTGCAGTATTGGTACTTTTACTTAAGTAAAGAATTTGAGTACTTTTTCCACCACTGCTCAACTGTCGCGTAATTAAGTCCTACACTAAATCAAATTATTCAAAGCGTATCTGTGTAGCAGAAATGGAAATTCTAAAAATCGTTTTAAAGAGATGAACAGATTCCAGGAGGTGTAGTTACACACTCTCTGTAGCATTTGAAAGATTGTGGAAAAGTTGTCTGGCTTGAGAGACTAGTGCAGTGGTATGACCGCCCCACCCCATCGCCACGTGCCCCAACAGACCCCAACAGAAACGGACTAATTGTAGGTGAAACCTACATTGCTTTATTGCAATACAACCGCATGAAGCAGCATAATATTTGCACAATCATCAAGGACAACACCAAATTTGAGATTTAAAAATACATATCATATCTTGCAGGGCAAACGGGAGAGGATCAAAACAAGGCTTTGTACTAAAATATGTACAGCTATTCTTATCAAACAGAGGGAATGAGAAATAAAGGCCTGTCCCTGCTTCTACTAAATGCCCCAGTCACTGTTTGAGGACATATGGTATGTCTGTAATGGCCAAAGGATATTTTAATATATATATATATATATATATATATATATATATATATATATATATATATATATATATATTTTTTTTTTTTTTTATTATTATGTCACAGACCCCTTGCAATTACACTGTGGACCACTGGGGGTCGCCTGCGGGCCCCCAGTAGAAAAGCAATGTGTTGGAGAAGGTCTCAACAGATGCCAGTCAGCTCCTGCCATTCAAAGACAGTTTGAGATACTCGGCTCTTTTGCTAAATCTTTACTAGTTATAGGATCATACAGTCTTCCCACAGTATTATGATAGTCATTACAATTCAAGTCCAGGTTGTCATGTGGGTTTGTAGACGCGTCACAACCGATGACATCGGTTTGTGACAAAGTTGTTTCTTCCTATCAAGTGACTAGGTTTGTTTGTTTCTGTTGTTTGAAGACCAGAGAAGAGACCAGAGAAGAGAATTAGCTGGTGTAGCAACACCAGCTAATTCTCTTCTCTGGTTGGTTGTGTGCTAATTACTGAAAACCTGCAGGTGTTTGATTGGAAGGAAAAGCTGGAATATTTTGGCAGCCTGGTCGCCAAAGAAAAACATTGTACTTTTCCTCAAACCACAGATACGTTGAATGTTGTTCAACATTTACTGTATGAACAAAAGAAATACATGCATACCGGTATCAATGTTTTCAGATACAGACCACGTCGACTGAATCATACATTTCTATTTCAAGTACTATTTTGCCATTTCAAATAGTTGAAGTTTCAGCTTCACCCAGCTGCTGGCTGCTCAGATGGTTATGATGAGCCACATTGACGCGTAGACATGGGCTGGCCGGGAGGCGAACCGGTGACCTTCTGCTACTGCTGAACAAATGTTCTGTCATCATATGCTACCATGTTGATAGAACATAGTATCAGCACATAAACCATCTCAAGTCCCCACCCATTAACATTCAAACATGTAGCTTCATTCTATTTATTCTCGTCTTTGCTATGTATTGAGCTGTATGTAAAATACTGCTAAAGGACATCCTGCATGTCAAACTCTAGATGTATGAATGCCATTATCCTCATGCAAAGTTCACAAATGACATTTCATTGCAACGTTAGGTTTAATTGAGAGATCTAGCCCTGAAAGTGGCTCCTGATGATGATGGGATCAGAGGGATAATGGAGCCACATATCAGGGAGCAGATATGGGTGTGGCCAGTTGTGGGCAATCACACCTGATATTTGTCATTTCAAACAAACTGGCACTTTTAAATATCATGATATAATGTGAATAAAATACAAAAATAGAACTGATTCTGGGGAAATAGTTCAAGACACAGCGTTTGACATTATATTGACCGCTTTCGACGTGACATCCCCGTTTTGGGCATGGCATTATAGGCAAAATATATTCAAAAAAGTTCAATTGGTGAAGTAAATTCCACCAGAAACAACTTTTGGCAATGTTGGGCAATCAGTGAGGAAGTAATTGCAATCGATTGCAAACTGTCAACATTTCGTGCAAGAATTATAACCAAAGACACTGATTATTATGCCATAATCATCGAGGGCTGAGCACTTATGGAGAGATTTGGTTTTGGGTTCCGGCCAGATTACACCAATACACCAATACGAACAGAGAGATACAGGGAGATTGCAGTATTGTAATGCACGTCAAAGAGAGACAAATGTTAATCTAAGGTACTAGAGAATGTTGATGAGTTGAATCGACACTACGCCGATGTCTTGGTGTACAACAACTGTGTATTTCTGGGAGGGATTATAGTTATAATTAAATATTTGGAATGATGAAATACAGGGAATTCTGAATACGTCCTCAAATCAAAATCCTCAAATGTGGTTACTGGGCAGTTACTTGCAGAAGCTGGTGATTAAAGAATGAATAGCTGAGAAATAACACCATAATTGAGATGAATGTAAAATGAGGCATAAAACTGTACAACACTCCCCCCCCCCCCACAGTAAAACAGCAGTGATACACAAAATATACCGTCCACTTCTGTAACCCACAACCAGTAATATGAACCCTTAACAGACATCTGTTGGCAGCCGTAGGAGCTACAACTTCAACAATCGTCCACAAGTCAGCTGCTGAGTTACATTTTCATTCAAAGGGGCTTGTATTGGCATGAGAAACACATGTTTACATTGCCTAAAGCAAGTGTGAAATAAAACAATCAAAACTAAAATGTATTAATCATAGAAAATAAATGTATGTACTGTTAAAAGGGAATAAAGAAATGAGATGTGTCACATTGCAGGGAGACCACCTCCAACCACTGCAGATGTAGGCCTACTAGTTATATTGTATTAACATACTCCACCACACAGACTAGTTCAAATAATGCTTTATTCATTAAATCAAGCAGCTTTAATTGAATAAAAGGCTGAAGAGAAAAATGGCCCAAACTAGTTGATTTTTAGCTAACAGCAATGAGTGATTAGTAACAACTTGTGTGTCAAATGTGCTCTTTGCCAAGACCTGCAGCAAGTAATGCAAATTGTGTGTTGTCCCATAATGCACAGATGGATAGGTTTAGAATAACAAAATATATTTCCAAATGTATTACTCATGCAGTGGCCTTTCGATGATGAACTTTATAGTATTTATAGTATTTGATTGTCATGTAAATCTGTGTCAAACCCTAAGACGTCACACTTATGAATGTATATCAGAGCATTGACAATGTTTTGAGTTTGTGGGTGTTTCTCTATCAATAATCAATAAGAGATTGTTATGTGGTATGAATGAATCATAATCTGCATCATTGATTTGACTTGTGCAGGCCAGTGGTTCTCAGTGGGGTCCCGGTACCCCAATGGGTCCTTGAGGGGGGTTCCAAGGGATCCCCAGCTTAATGGTTGATAGGTAGGATCCAAAGTGGACCGGTGCGGCTCCATTTGGTTCCGTTTGTACACTCTCAGAGTTACAGACCTGTAAAGGATCCATTTGGACTGCTGGTGGTCCCCAAACCTGAGGTTGAGAACCCGTGGTGTAGGCTATAGAGATGATCCACACGCTTTGTATCGTTACTGTGCTTACAGATGAGAGATTAAACATGTAGCACGATAGACATTTAATCTGCTACCATTTTGTATGTTCTTTACTTTTCCTTAATTTGAAATAATGAAAAATGCAGAGCTGGACAACCAGATTAAATAATGGACAATATAAATTCTCACCTAAAAAAATCCATATATCAAATGACCATTAATCAAGATCTTGATAATAATCAATGATCTTAATTATAATAATTAAGATCTTGTTCTATTCTATTTTTGTCGTGTAGTCTCTGAGATGATGTCATGTAAATGTGGATGAATAAATGTGTGATTGTAGACTGTACTGTACATAGATCAGCTAATTGTATAACAATAAAATTATATTAAATTACTGAATGTTAGTGTGGCTGTTTTCTTTGAAGTCAGATATACAATAACACATATAACAGTGATCAGAACAAAACAAAAATAACATATATTATTTACATTTAAAATACATACATGAATTAACATACTGAATTGACACATTATTATAATGTCATAATTGATATCAGAGTATAACAGCTGCAGATGATATTTTTAATTTGTAATTTTCCGATCCACACTTTGAGATTAGTAGTTTGGAATTTGTATTTTGAGATCCAAAGTTTGAGATTCGTAATTTGCAATTTGTATTTTCAGATACAAAGTTTGAGATACACAAAATACACATGAGATGTGAAACATGAGTGTAAATAATATTGGCACTAATGTGTGCAAGTGGGCAGAACAGCACAGGGTAGATGAACATACATGGACACTAAGAGGGGGCTATGCACTCAGCAACTACACCAGCCCTATTCCACGAAAGGTGAATTAGAGCTAAAGCCTGGCTTTAACACCTATCCTGTCTTAATTTAGCCAGGATTAGGGATGAATCTGTTCCATGAAAGTTGAATTATCTTCAAGATTAGCTTAGCCAGTTCACCCTGGCTAAGTTTAGCCATGACTCGATTCCACGAAAGAGAATTGAAGCAAGCCTAGCTTAGTTACTATGGCAATTTAGCTGTGAAGTTAGCCTGGTCAGGAGCAGGCTAACAGCCAAGCTTACTTAAAGGTAGGGTAAGTGATTTGCTTTGGTTAAAATAAGTGTTAAATAGCTCTATATTCTGATAGTACTCATTGTTATAGAGTGTTTGTTCAGCAACAGGAGTCTCCTTGTCTCTCCACCTCTTTATTAAACAGAAAATGCATTTTCGTTTCAGTTTCAGTTTCATTTCCAATTTTATCCAACCAGGACATAGAACTCAATCAGGATACAGATTAAACAAGTGAAATTGGAAGTGATGACACTAAGAAATGATCAGACAAAATTGGAACTGGAACACTATACAAATGAAGCTTAAAATGGGTACTTTCTCCTGATTGGCTGAGATTTTGACACCTACCGGAAAATGTATTTTCTGTTTATTAAAGAGCTGGAGAGACAGGGAGACATCTGTTACTGAAAAAACACTCTATAGCAATGATTACTATCAGAATATAGTGTTTTAACCTTTTAACAAAATACTTTTTGTTTTAACCAAAAAATATCACTTACCCTACCTTTAATCCAGTGCCCTGTTCTTCAAGTTTTTCCACAGTTAATTCAACACGTGTGTTTGTATATGGACTCATTTTAATGACCCTGCATTCAAATGAAATGAAATAAATACAATAAGATATAATCAAATTAATTATATTACTGAAATAGTGTGTGACCATGAATCATAATTGTTTCACAATGACTCATGTGATAATGTCATTGTCACTCTGTTAACACTATATAGTTCATATTGTTGTTAGATGTTTGATAATATATTACAGATTTTTTTTTATATTATAAAAAATGTCTGACACACACACGCACACGCACACGCACGCACACGCACACGCACACACACACACACACACACACACACACACACACACACACACACACACATACACTTTCTGTGCAGCTTGCAATACTTGGTTTGGCGTTCATGGAACGGAATAAACCAGGCTATACGGACCCGACTTTGTCAAGCCTGGATTTGACTTAAGGCCAGGCTTATTTAATTCACCTTTCGTGGAATAGGCCAGGCTACAAGGTGTTCAGTCATCAGAGAGGATAACTGGTCGTCAACTACAGTGACCTGCAGAACTCCAGGATCTTAGCATACATCTACAGCAGTGTTGTTTTTTCAGCAGTGTTGTTTATCTTCAAAAAAATCTTACTCCTAGTATAACCATAATACCTGATGATTATGTTTTAGGGGGGGGGGGGAATCACTGAAAATCACGGCACCCGTGAGAAACATATAGATTTATATAGTGTATTAATTGTTTCCCCCATGGCACCAGCCAGCAAGCCGTGGGTTACGTGGCGCGGCTCCGACGGCCCGCTGCTCCGAAAGCCCACCAGTCAGACAGCCGTCCCTGGGCGCGGAGGTGGACCGGGGACCCCCGGGGGTCCCTGGTTCCAGAGGCTTAACCCGGCCGGTCTGCCAGTCGGGTCAGGCCTCTCGAGCCAGGGACCCCCGGGGAGGCCTCAACCCAGCCCAGGGAGCCCTGAACCTGGGTACTCGCTCCAGTCCAGGGGACCCCCGCCTCCGGGTGACACCCGGCCCTCCAGGCGGTCCCGTGGACCCACTCTTAAGCGGTACAAACGCTGCCGCAAAAGTTATCACGGCCATTAGCAGGGTCTTTTTTCCTCGCTGAACAGTGTCTTCTTCCCTCTATGGTTCGAGCCGATTTCATTTCTCTTGGCTATGGTTTCGCTAGGTAGCTGGTAGGGACAGTGGGAATCTCGTTCGATTAACTCGGGCGCAGCCACTGCTGAGTTACGGGTAGGCCTGACCTCGACTAAGTCGACTAGTCGACTGGTTAGTCGCGGGGGGTCCGAGTCGACTGCGTGTCTCTTAGTCGAATCTAGTCGGGGGAAAAAAATGGCCAAAAATGTTTTAAATTTTTTTTTGGCCAAGTCTACACCTGCAACCACACGTAACTTCCACTTTATTCTTCTTATTCCTCGTCTTTGTATTGGTATTGTTTGTGTTGGAGCGCCTCAGTGCGGCTGCAGAGTTCATGTGCAACCTCTTCCAGAGACAGATAGAGACACTAGAAACTCTGCTGGAGACAAAACAAACTGTGTAGACTTGGCCCTTTGAAATAAAATGTATTTTGGCCCTAGAAAAAAAAAAAAAAAAAAAAATTATTAGTTGACTGCCAGTCGACTATTGGCAATTAGTCGCCAATTAGATTCAACTAAACAAATCCTTAGTCGGGGACAGGCCTAGTTACGGGACAGCGTCTCGCTAGGCCGGGGTGCGGAGGAGGCAGGGGCCTCTCCGCACGTGGTCCCTCCGCGCCAGGTCGGGCCCGCAGGCTGCAAGCAGCGTCCGCCGAAGCACCAGAGGTGCCGACGGGGCCCTTGCAAGAGGCGGGCTACGAGTTCCAATCGGTCAGAAAGGACGCGACGCACCGGTCGCTGGGTCACAGTGCGTCGACTAGTGGCCGCCGTGGCCGACGGCAGGCCCTGCAACCGGGCAGGCCTGCTGTCTGTCCCCAGCGTCCGCACGCTGGTCAACATATCCGGGCTGGGAAAAGTTGGCGATTGGCTCGGGAGAGAATTTCAAAGGAAGGGGCCATGGTGGAGCCCAGATCCTCCTGGGCTCTCCGAGGACCTCCAGGGTGCACGGCCGTCTCGCCGTGCCCGACCGGAGGCCTCTCTCTTCCCATCAGCCCGATGGCCACAGTGGCCTCCGATTTTATGGGGGTCCCCTCCCCTCCGTGGGTCCTTTTCCCCCCTCCCCGTGAGGGGGGAGAGAACCATGAAATCGAAGGCCACTGTGGCCTCCGATTTCATGTACGGCGCGGAGAACCAGGAGAAGAAAAAAATCCAGACTCTTTCCGAAACCTCCAGGATCCATGGCCCTGCGAGGCACGGGGACGCCCCTAGAATGGTGCCTCGCGTCTGGGCATGGTCCCTAGCTATCCTATGGCACAAGTGGCCACTTGCCCCCCCATGCAAAATTTCACACAGGGGAGAGGCCGGGGGCCCTAGGCCTCCCGGGGCCTCCAGACATAGTGCGATTTAAAAAAAATTTCAGGTTTTTCGGCCGCAGTTGGCCCTGGGAGCCACCCAGGGACCCGGGGGGGGAGGGGGGGGGGCACCGACGCGTGCACACCCCCGGCCCGGATCCAACGAGCCCTCCGCCGGCCCCGGAGCACCGGACGCTTTTCGCCCGAAAAAGAGCAGATCTACAAGCCGGGGGTCCTCCAGGGGGTCCCCGCGGACCTCTGGAGGCCATACAGACACATAGCACGATTTTTTTAATTTTCAAAAAGAACCAGGATTGCGCCACCTATGTTGTCTACACCCATATAAGTTACTTTCCCGGCGTGGTCACTTGGCAGTGACCTTTAAGACAAGCATATGCTACTGGAACCATGAAATCGGAGGCCACTGTGGCCTCCGATTTCATGTACGGCGCGGAGAACCAGGAGAAGGCGGCCCGTGCCGCCACCCGAGACGGAGCCTCGTGCCAGGCTTCGCGCCGGCCGAGCTCCATATATAGGTTCTGGAGCAAGTCGGCGTCTCCTTCGGGAGATTATTTCACAGGAGGGAGGCAGGGACCAGCCAGACGCCTCCTGGGCTACAGGGAGGGGGATACGACGCGGAGAACCAGGAGAAGGGGTCCCACGCCGCCCAGACACTGCCCCAGGACATGCCGGGCATGGTGCCTAGCTATCCTATGGCACAACTGGCCACTTGCCCCCCACGCGAAATTTCACGCGGGGGAGAGGCCGGGAGCCTAGGCCTCGTGGGGCTTCCACACTTGGAAAAAATCCAGACTTTTTCCGAAACCTCCAGGATCCATGGCCCTGCGAAGCACGGGGACTCCCCCAGAATGGTGCCTCGCGTCCGGGCATGGTCCCTAGCTATCCTATGGCCTATTGTATTTGATTTTTTTAATTTTCCAAAATAAATATTAAAAATCACACCCAGTGTGAAGTGGGCGGTGTCTTGCTAGCTAATCACAATACTGAATGGAGTCAACCAATCATGTACAAAAAATAAATAAATTTTTTGAAACACTCTTTATGAAAGTCATATTCCGATGTGCAATGGTTAAAAAAAAAAATATATATATATATATATATATAATTGTTTATATACATATATACATACAAAAAAATTTTTAGGATCATTTATTTAAAAAAAACATCTTCTGTTATACATTGTTGAAAGAAAATAATATGAAAAAATATATATTCTGACAATTTATTTTGCCCAAATAAAACACGAAAACAAAAACGAAATAAAACTATTTTCTGTTATGCAGTGCTTAAAAACAAAGAAGAGATAGGTTCCTCTCACTAAATTTGAAGTATATTAATAACTTATATATATATATATATATATATATATATATATATATATATATATATATATATATATATATATATATATATATATATAATAGCAACATTAGTTCTTTAAAAAACTCAGATAATGTACAAGCTGACAGCGCGTCACAACCATTTTTGATACACCTTGAAAGTGTTTGAAAATGTTTTGAATCATTTCTTCTCTTCTGTGGGTCCCTGTACACAAAACGTTTTCAGATGGGGGTCCGCGGCCAAATACATATCAATGTGGGGGGCCTTGGCACGAAAAACTTTGAGAGCTGCTGATTTAGAAGGCATTTTTAGAATCGGACTCAGGTCTTAATGGGTTAAGCAGCAGACAAAAGCTTGGCTATTAGAAAAGGTCCCTCTGTAACAGGCTGTTTGTCTAGGGATACATATTGTTGACTGCTTGCTTTTTTAATGTATGTTACTGTCATGTATTTTGTATTGTAAAGTGTTTCTAACTTATTAATTGTTGCTTGTGAGAGGAACCACAATGGAAATAAGTCTTAGGACTTTGTTGGGTTTATCCTCAAACTGCTGTCACCGTGGGTTTCATTAGCATTTCAAATCAAATCAATCAATCAGTTTACAATAAGGACAATGACACATACATCTCATGATCAAAGGATCCACTCAGTTGTTTGATTGGCTTTGTTGTGTCGTATATGGTCCCTTGATCAGACAAGAAAAACTATTCCATAACTATTCCCTGAATGCAAGAAGAACAAGGATCCAGTTTGAAAGAGGGTTTGTCCATAGAAATGCTTTTATTTCCACAGACGTGACACCTGCGTTGCCAGTCCACAGAGTGTACCTGAATCACCAAAACATTGCACTTTATACAGACAGACATTTGACTTAGGACCTCCTCCCAGTCCTCCTTCTTGACCACTCACAAACAAGCTTTTAGAAACAAAAGGTCTCTTGGCCAGCCTTTCTCAGTCATCACAAGGAATTAGCATCCGTCTAGATTTAAACATTTGACAATTTACTTAACCCTTATCTATAAAACTATACTTTTACACAAGCTCATATTATGAAATCTTTGTTTAACATCTTATTAGCTTCAAATTAAGACCACACACATTATACATTCACAATTGCAAACAGCTGTTAGAAATACAATGAGTCAACAAAGACAACAGTTACTTTAAGACTGAATATTTTCCTTAAATGACATTTCTCTTTGTTAAAGGTTTCATGACGTTCAGTTTTACCACACATTAAAAGTCTTTGTCATGGTCCTTCAAACGTGTATAGAAAATTTTAACAAAAAATTCCACTCTATTGATCCATGGCAGGTGTTTTTCTCTCACATTTCTAAAGCCTTTTCAACTGCAATGAAAAAAGAAATCTTTGCCTGCGGGTGTCGCTGGTGAGGGATTTTGCCTGTCAATCATCGCCTCTGCTCCGCCCCCCCCCAAAGGAAAGGATAGGGGAGGGGAGGGGCGAGGAGGAGAGTGGGCGGGATTAATCGACTGTGACCTCACTGTCGAAGGGCCAAGCTCAGATTACTTTTCAGCCTAATTATTCAGAAAACCCCAGACCACAGAAAATCCACTGAATGTTCAAAGTTCAGATTTTTTAGGTTTATTTGAGGTCATAAAACCCCCCAAAAAAACATTAAAAATTAAAAAAGTGAAAATGAATGTCATAGGACCTTTAACAACACAAGTCATAGTTATCAAGACTTTAATCATTTTAACTACACACTGCAGACCTAAGACTGAAGAATAATAAAAGTGTATATATTTTACTGTCATCTTGACCTGGCTTCCAACCATTCACTACACATATCCTGTCTGTATCTGATCGGCCCAGGAAGGAACAATGATTACTCTGATTAGTTTAAATGAATACAAAAGCCTTCTTCTGATAATCAAGACAAGACAGAGGGTGTCAATGCCTCTGAACCAAGAAACAAAAGGTTTATCAAAAAACGACTGTTGTGCTTCTCACCTCTCACCTGGACTCTCTAGTGTAGCTCAATGGACAGGAACTCTGAACTGATTGCATTACAGCTGAGCCCACACTAAGTTGGGTGAAATCTCTCTCTCTGGCTTACATTATTTGACCAAAGGTCAAACTCAGTCCTAAGTACAAACCTTCAAGTGTTTTACCAATTAAATGGAAAATCATAGAAATGTCATATTCTTGTGTTTGAAACGATACTTTAGTCCTGGATATACCATAGTTGCCTTGCAATGCTATCAAGCACACTGAAAACACACACTGAATACGCAATCACTTACGTACACTGACATGCATGCACCCTATTAACATACACTCACGACACGTGCACTGACATGCACGACATGCATTTGTTAGAGTAAGATACATTTCTGTATGATTGTAGTTACTTTGAGTTAGTCGTGTAAACACACGACACAGTTTCCGTTAGTTGTCATTTGTTTTTGGTAAAGCCTCATTTTTATCTTTAACTAAAATGTTTTTTTTTTTTTTCCAATTCTAGTTTTTGTCATTTTGTTCAGTTTTAGTTAACTATATAACACTGACTGACCCCAACACACATATTGATTGAATAATTTATTAACATGATTATTAATACTATAGGTAGAAAAGTCAAAGGTTATGCTAAAAGGATAACAAAAAAGGCCCGGGGGGCTTGTTTCCATTGTGGTCCATTGTACTCAATTCATCAGTAGTACATATAATACAATACAATACAATAACAAAAACCCCTGGGCTTTTTCCTCAAACAAACAGCATGCCACGGACTTCCAAAATGAGTGGTCAATAAATGCACCAAATCTCTGTATGTACGCATACAGTATGTATGTGTACATGTAAGTATGTACGTAATCCACGTATCTCGAGAACCGCTCGACCACCCGACTTCAAATTCGCCACACAAGTCGCAGACGACCCGAGGGAGTGCAGTGCCCGGTGCCGAGTCGCTCGGATAGGCGGCTGTCCGGAACCGCCAGAAAAGGCTCTGGCTGTGGCCCAAATGAGCCAATTCATTGCAATGGCAACCCCAGCCTAAGCTTGATTTAGCAGATCCCGCACACCTGTTGAATTCCCCACATATGCCATTTGATTACTTAGTCATTCTTCTTTCCACAGTCAGTTTGCACTCTTTAGACATTCTACACTCATTCACCACAGAACGTTTACCACTGAACAAGGACTTTCTAGAACCGCAGATCCCCCCGATGTTCCTTATTTGGGCAAGCCCATATACTGATAACATCAGGGATCTCGATATAAGGCCATAAAAGGGACAAGGAGTCAAGACAGACAGATATAGAGATCTCCATATGTGGACATAAAAGGGACACAGGCAGACAGATACAGTTCCTGAGTAGGCCAGTGCCCAACGTGCAAAGGTCTAGTTACCATAAATGTATGCTAGTCCAGTAGACACGATGGAGAACACATGCTGTGTTTTTAAAGAGGGAGAGTGGTTATTCCTCATCCCTTTGTACTTTGTTTTATTTTATTAAGATTGGTCAGTGACTTTGACCAGTTTCACTTTCAAAACCTTTGCATCCTGCATGTCACACAAACACCAATGGTTTTTATAATGTGGATTGTGGAAGTTAAATGGTGGATTTGTGGATAGGACTCTATTTGAAAAAACGCATCGCATTCTGTTTGTGTGACACGCATGCATGATGCAAAGGTTTTGAAAGTGAAACTGGTCAAAGTCACTGGCCACCTACTGTAAGTGGAAAGCTGAGAGGGAAGGCGTAGTAGATGGAGCAGTTTCAATTTTGTTTGAATTGTTATTACTTCCAATGCCATATCTGTACTTTTGTCCACTTTCTTCACTTTCTAAATTGAACTGATGGCTTTGAAATTTTTTTAATTAGAACTTTGAAATTTGATGCACTAAAGACAATCAGATGTCATATTGACATTATCCACTGGTCATTACTCATTATAATATCTATCCGTAGAAGACATGGGCTCAGACAGATTATTCCAGGCCCCGTCATTAGGCACGTTCTGTATCCACCACTGTTTGATAAGTGGTTTAACAAGGTTTGAATACCTGTCTGGCAGTGTCTATATTAGAGCGTTAATGGCAATGGGCATTTGGGAAAACCAGCTCTTATTCTGTTAAACTAAGTTCAAATCAGGTCAATCATTGGAATGGTTCTCGGCAGTGGTGTTTCTGGGTGTACTGGCACCCTAGGCCAGTGATTCTCAAAGTGGGAGTTCCAGGGGGTCCCGCAGCAAAATTGCTTAATAACATCAATGGCAGGGTTTCCCAAAGAGATGCTGCGTAGGGAGTTACGTGCGGTTCTTACAAAGGGTCTTACGTGCGGTTTCCCAAAACCGCATGCAAGAGCCTCTCTCCTCACAGGCTACGCAGTACCTTAGCAAGCACGTAAGGTCGGAGCTGTATCAATCGATGAGAGACTAACCGATTGTTTGGCTGTAACAAGTGGGATTGTACTCGGCCCATCAATAAAATAATGGAGAAAATTAACACGCTTTAAGCGCTGGGGTAACTGTGACTGCACAATACCCTTGTTTTCATTTTAAACTCTACGACTTCCTCTTTCTATATCAATGTATAATATGAAGATAGACAGTGGTGTACTGTGGATGTTTAAACTAATGGAGTGCAACGTCAGGCGCGAGTGCACACGTTCGCGCATACACTTGCACGATCCTATTTAATATGTAGGCCTATTTATTAACCCACAGTCGAATGTTATTCTATTTAATTTACTTGCATATATCTTTATAAAATAGATCTACAAGCTCACAATGTGTGTGTTGTGAGGTTGTAGATTTGCTATTTTCAAAAGTTTTTTGTACTTAAACTATACATTCTGCAGTTTAAATATATTTAATTTACATGTTTATCTCAGCATCTTTAGTTAACTTGGCATACTGTATGCTTAATATTTTTATAAGATGATCAGATCATCCGTGAGAGTACAATTTGTAAACGTCGGGTTCATGGAAAGAGCGTGAACCAGCACAGCAGCTTGCCCTACCCAAAAGAACAGATCTATAAGCTGTCGTCATGCCATGTCGCGGTGTGTTGCTTGTAAGTCTTGTATGTCTTGGGGTAGGTGTCGCACGTTTCGCGTCGGTATATATATATATATATATATATATATATAGGCTACATGTGTGTGTGTGGTCTTTTTATCGAGCTAATACACTGTATATATTCACTACGAAGGGTATTACGAGTGCCCCAGGCGCTCATAACAAACTGCTGCGTAGGACAGCACTACATAGGCTACAAAGCTTCTAAATTTACATTGTCCAGGAGGTTTTACCTGCGGTTTCCCGAGGGCAGATTGGCACACACGTAACACAGTGCTTTTGAGAACCTACGACGGTGGTGTTTCCCGAAGCCAGTTAGTTTTGTAACGCACAACCAGCTCAGCTGCTACTAATGAAGGTAGTGCGTAGCGGGGTTGCTACTGCGCAGCTGCGTGGAGGCTCTTACGCAGCTGTGTAAGCTACGCACAACCTGAAATCGCTTTGGGAAACCCGGCCAATATCAGTTTAACCACATTAAAACTATTTTATACATCAGAATACAACAATGGACATCAGGCATCTTGATGAGAGTGCCTGTTGTAAATATGAACAGTGTGGATAATCCAATATCATGATGATGAGTGACTGGTAATTATATTTAGATTAGATTTGAGTAACAAGGTGTCCAATGATAAAGTAGTAGAGTAAAATAATAAAAGTCTTATTTTAAATGTATTGAAGTAAAAGTGAAAGTTGTGACGAGTAGGCTATAAACTCAAGTAAAGTATAGAAGTATTGTACTTGTACTTTGTTACACCACTGGTATTTCTGCATTCATTAAATCAATGTCCTACCTATTCTGAAGAAGACCTGGAGACTGGCAAGTCAGCCACTGTATACTGGCTCTAGTATTATTGTTTAAATCAAAGATTTGCTGCGGACATGGACAAGTCTTTCCACAGACAAGTTTGTCTGTGTACGGACACATTGATGACCCCTGAAAACACGAATCCAGAGGTCCAGAGGATTCTATTAGGTATTCAAGGAGTTAGACTAAAAGTTCACGTAAATTATGAGGACAGGAATTATTTTAGGTTGGTTTGGGTTTAGGGATTTGAGAACCTTTATGTCTATTGGTAGGTTATTACACATTTTGGTGGCATAGTAGAATGCATTTTTTACCCATGTTTGAGCCAAATGTTGGGGGAACAAATTTGTGGGAACAAGACAAAAATAAATAAATTTGCCCCCTACTGTTTTTCTGTAAATATACTTTTACTGCTCCTAGTATTGATGGTTTCTTGTATAGCAATCTGGGAACCCATCGGCAAAAAAAAATTATAAAAGAAATTTCTGAATCTGTCTTGAGAGATAACTTGTATAGTATTGAATGTCTTTATATGTCTTGATGAGTTGAATACACAGGACCACAATGGAAACAAGGCCTCGAGGCTTTTTGTGTTATCCTTTTAGCATTATTGTATAACTAATACCTCTGTATTTTTTGCAAACTGTTAATGAAGTATTCAACCAATCAATCAAAATGAGGTCAGGTGATACACTCACATACACTCACAGACTGTGGGAGGAGCTTCCTTTGTTTGATTGTATGTATCCCTGTGGCTCCGCCCACAGCTCAGCCCTCTATTTAACCAGCTGATGAAAAGCATTTCATTATCATTTCAGTATAGCAGCTCCTACCTGACACTGTGTGACTGACTGCACTGCAACTACAAGACATTCAACCAATTACATTTCTACAGACAAGGACGGTAGATTCATCAGGACTTGTGACAGGTAAGGACTGCCATGGGTGAAAAGTAACAGGCCTATATTATACTACTAGAGTTTCTGTACTAATAGAGGTTCTATATATACTACTTGAGGTTCTGTATATACTGCTAGAGGTTCTATATATACTACTAGAGGTTCTATAGAGGTTCTATACTATACTAGAGGTTCAGGCTCAAGTAATATATACTTACAGGGAGGGTAAGTGATTTTCTTTGGCTAAAATACATTTTATGTAGCTCTATACTGTGATAGTACTCATTGCTATAGAGTGTTTGATCAGTAATAGGAGTCTCTCCAGCTCTTTATTGAACAGAAAAACAAGCAAAATTGGAAGTGAGGACACAAAACAAAATTATATTCTGTTTATTAAAGAGCTGGAGTGATGGGAAGACCCCTGTTACTGAACAAACACTCTATGATTACTATCAAAATTTAGAGCTTTAACCTTTTAATAAAAAAAAGTGTTGTTTTAACCAAAAAATATCCCTTAACATCTGCTATGTATTTACTCAAGAAAAGTAGAACCACAATTAAATGGTTCCTCAGAATGGTTCCTTCTTCGGTTCTTGGGATTGGACATCTATTTGGTTCTTTGAGGCACCTTTAACCCCTTAAACCCTCGCATCCCAATTTTTGCCATGTCTTAATATTGGCGAAATTCCCCGAAAATAGTGGAGAGGTAGTCCAAAGGTTTTTACCATTTTGCACAAAATCGTAACTTGCACTTTCAATAGATTGCATCTATGTCAATAGATTGTCAACAAATAGTAAAAGTGACACTGTGAAAATATTTTTTTTTCTTGCAAGACACATGAATGAACTGTCATTACAATCCTCTCTTCCTCTCTTCAGTGAACAATGGCACATATATTTAGTGAGCAGAGTCTGGACATGAGCACCTGGAAGATGGTTGGCAAGGGTGGATTTGGTGAAGTCTTCAAGGCCAGACATTGTATCTGGAAATACGATTTGGCCATCAAAATCCTAGGGCTTCATAACGGGTATGTGGAAAAGTACAAAGTGCTGATGAGGATTTAAAGGATATATATTTATATACAATTATTATGTCTTGGTACTGTCTAAGTGGAAAAGTAAAGGATACATAGCGTTTGTTCTTGGACACATCTTGCACAGACCAAAACCTTTTTATTTTTATTTATTTTGTGTGTAAAGCCTATACTTTGAATAGCAATAACTGAAAAGTAACTAATCTGCTCTGAACACCCAGCTTTTCTTTAACACTTCACTGAAAATTGGTATTATAATCTAATGAAGATATTTATATACATAAAACATGTTTGAGTAGGAACGCTCCCTGGATGCAAAAAACAAGTTTGTTTTGGCAGTTCTTTGGATAGGAATACATATTCTAACTAACTAACAAACTAACTAACTAAATCACATGTCTCATCTTCAGACGCACAGATGAGGTTTTGCTCCATGAGGTTGATGCGATGCGACGGGCAGAGAACCCCTATGTGATGAGAGTCCAGGGGGTCTTCAGGGGATGTATACCCGGTATATTCGGCACACACGTAGGCCTGGTCATGGATCTAATGGACAGAGGAACCATCCACTCCTTGCTGGTCAGTTTTTTTTACTCTTTACAGATTCACCGGTTTATATATATATATATATATATATATATACACACACACACACACACACACACACACACACACACACACACACACACACACACACACACACACACACACACACACACACACACACACACACACACACACACACACACACACACACACACATGACTGACAGATCTGACTTGATCACAGAGAGAATGTGTGTGGATTTGCGTGATGTTTGGACAAAATCTGTTGGGAGTTATAACAAAATATTTGTTTTGCAAATATTGGCCTCCTGGTGGAACTATAACAGGCCAATGTGAATTATTTTTTGGGGGCAGAGGTTTTCCTCTGGCATCCAGGGAGTGTGTGTGTGTGTGCACAGTTTCACGTCGATCCGGAGATTAGCTGTTCACAGACGGACGGATGGACACACACACGGACACACGGACAGGGTGCAGAACGTAGTCTCAACCATGCCTTCGGCCTGGCGGAGAGACTGAATTATAACAGACCAAAAATTAAACAAAATAAATAGCAATAACAAATTGAACAAATGGTTTTATTATTAGTCAAATCTTAACATCAATTCTAAATGTATCCAATGATCTGTCCTTTTCTTTCCTCCTACATTTATTCCATACCCTCTTAAAGTACATGTTTTATAAAGCACTCAACAAAACAGCCCTCCTCTGAGACACAGAGTGAGCAGACAGAAATGGTGCCATCTTATAATGAGCACTAATTATACAAGATTAGATAAGATACGGTTGAAAATGGGTGATGTGGTCCTTCAAGGATTATAGCTTCAACTGAACCTTTAATTGTATTTGTGTCTGTGATTGTGAATTAAACTGTTCTGTTTTACTCCAACCCTCACCAGAAAAAACTAGGCCAGCTCCCCTGGCCTCTGGTCTTCCAACTGGCTCACCAAGTGGCTCTGGGCATGAACTACCTTCACAGTCTCAAACCTTCTCTCATCCATCGTGACCTGACAACTGCCAACGTTCTGCTGGACCCAAGCCTAAATATCAAGGTGAGAATGTTTGGGGGATTACCACCAATGATGGGTCAAGCATGCAAATACAAAACATAGCAAGTATGTGGTCCAATTCCCCTAAATCACTGCAGGAACACTGGCACCATGGCCATGGCCGTTGTGCCGGTGAGTTTGGCTGTAAGCCCTCGAAAGATGTCCTGTGGCTATAGGGTTGGGTGCGTTACAGCAATACCGCAGTTATATTATGTGATACATACCGCGGGGTTGAATTCATTACAGGGATTACAGCGATTTATTATTTTTGTATTGTTTTATTAAAACTATAAGGTAAATCTGTATGAGTTTCAAAGTATTGTGTAACGCAACTACTTTTTGCTGTAACTAGCAACTTAACTATACTCTTTCCAGTTCAGTGGCGCCGTTACAGTTACTGACATTTGAGTGGCCGCATTACTAGTTACTTACATTCGATTGAGACACTGCTGGTGCCGTTTAGATATGTATATGCACATTACCTGCACATAGATATGTATATGCACATTACCTGCACATAGATATGTATATGCACATTACCTGCACATAGATATGCATATGCACATTACCTGCACATTTAGATATGCATATGCACATTACCTGCACATTTTCTTTGGATCTACTGCAAATTGATAAGCTATTGTACCTGTCTAAGACAATAACCTATTTGTCCTCATTTATTATCATATTGATATTTCTTCTCTTGCTTTAATATATTATGTTCAGAATGTTAGCACACTCAAGCAAGTCCCAGCAACATTTCGCTGCTTGTACTTGTATAAGTTAGTGACTAATAAAACCTTCTTGATTCTTGCAACATCATTCACTCTTGCTCTCTCTCTTTCCCATCTGTCTATTCCTCCTTCCACTTCTCTGCATCTCTCTCTCTCTCTCCATTCCTCTGCGTTCCCTTAATTTATTTTCTCTCCATTCTCCTCTCTCATTCATCCAGATCACTGACTTTGTCCTCGCCAACTTTATCGGCAATAACACGGCCGCTCATAAGAAGAATCTTAAGAATAAGAAGAAGACACCCTTCTTCATGCCTCCAGAGGCCTTTATTGTCGGGGCTAAAGGAGTTCATTCTTTTGATGTCTACAGGTATTCAATGTTCCCAGTGGGATTTTGTGTGTGACTGGATGTCATAAAGTGGGAGTGTAGATCGGCACAAAGAAATGCCCAAAAATAGGACAGGATTTGTAGGCTTGCATAAAAAAATTTGTTCCAGGCCAAGACAACTAAAATGGCACAAATGTACAGCTGAAGAAAAAGCAATTCAAACCACTGAAATGAATGGAGAGGCAAAGTGTCAACCTCTCCCCAGTCAGCTCTTCAGGCACCAATCACCCAATTACACAGCTAGGCCTCAACAGGCCACTTCCCCAGAACAGCATCTACCTGTGCAGATACACACCAAGATATTAAAGGGATTTCAGTCACAACAGAATGTGCACCTGTTCTGTGGGAGTGGGAATCCACAAGTAAAAAGCATAACTTACATGTCCATATGAAAGTACTGCTGCTGAACATGGAGAACATTAGTGTGTAAGAGGCTGCTCTGTGCCACTGCAATTCAAAGTCAGCTATATGTCACTGCAAACCCCTGTGAATATCCAACACAAGGTATTGACTGCTACTTACCTTTATTCTGTATTAGGATCCCCATTAGCTTCCACAAAGTGATCGCTAGTTTTCCTGGGGTCTACACAAAATTAATACAATCAAAACAGACAATTAAAATAGTCAAATTGTTAAAATTCTGCTACAACCAAAAAGGCACAACTGACAACATATAGTAATCAGTGACATAAGTGAAGTCAACCTGCATATAAAACATTGACAACCATAACCAATAAAATCGCAAATACAGATTCACAAAATACACAAAAATATGTAATGTGTGACATAGGGAAAAACACAACTCATGAATTCATTTACCTGACCTGTGGTGGATTAAGCTCAATACCAGCAAGTAGAACTTTAATTGTCATGTTGATCTTTGTTTCATAGATGTGTTCCTACTGTTGTGTTTTTTACAGGTAGTAGATTGGGCCGAAACCGGGCCGAAACCTCATATCTCCATATTTCTTAACACTGACAAACACCCAAACAACAACATATGCTTGGAGGTTTTATCCAGTTGCTTGTTGATATTTTTGTCAGTGTTCTTCTTTGGCAAACTATAACTGAGAATTAGTTGCTAATGCAATCTATTCAGTGTGTGATATGTAATATGTGAATATGTAAACTAAAACTGTCTCTTTTTATTTTAGTTACGCAATGCTGCTGTTTGCCATTTTAAGTGAGTAATTCTCTCTCTTCTTCTTTATTTGTTCCTGCACATTATTTGACAAGTACCTGTTCTCCTGTGCATTACTAAGGTTTCTCTTTTCTCCTTCCCATCCCGCCCATCATCATCTATCTTCCCCTCCACTCTCTCAGATGGTGGTCGCAAAGACAGAAGTTTTAAAGTGGGACTGGGTGGGACTGAAAGGCCATCCCTAGAAGCTATTAACCGAATGCAGGTCACAGGGCTGGAGGAGCTGGTACAACTCATGAAGCAGTGCTGGAGCCAAGATCCTGACAGTCGACCCAAATTTTCAGGTGAGAAGACTGCCCTGCAACAACCATCACTTGGATGGGAAGTTGATAAGATTTATATCTCTGACCTAGACTTGCTGACACTGGCGAACTGATCACCAAACAGAACAGAATGTAAGAGAAAAGAATAGAGTAGAAGAGTTGGGAGAGTGGACTAAACTAGAAAAAAGCAATTCCTGGAGAAACTGTGTGGGCTGCTGAAAGCAAATATAAAGACTATATAAATACGCTCAGTTTAAATAGCATTTGTGTTCAAATGTACCAAGAGTAGACATGGAATTAGCAATATGTAAAATAGAATTTACATTTAAAAGCATATAGGGCATGTTTAAAATTAAACAGCACTTCACCCTAAAGTACCTGTCAATGAATTGAATTGTTTCAACAGAATTGTTGTTTGAATGGACTCATACTTCATTATCTAAAAACATTGATGAGATAAAGCATTTAAAATTAATTAAACTTGACAAGTATGAGAAGTTACTTGAAAGATAGAAAGAACAAAACAAAACAATGAAAGAGTGAAACGTGTGCAAAACAGAGAGCTGTGTTCAATTGTTGTTAAAACTAAAGGTAGTTTAGCAACAAAACAGGTTGAGTGTTGTTACAGTAGGTGGTTGCTATCATCTAACAGGCGGTTGCTAGGATGTTGTTAGGTTAAAACAGGTAGGTACTAGGTTGTAGGACGTGGTTGCTAAGGCAACATCAGTGAGGAACAATGACTGAGTGTATACTGAGTCTAAAGTGCTAAAGTGGTAATCCACAAGCCAGCATTCTAGCCATAGGTCTGACCGCAATCTGTCTGACCAGCTGAATCAACTTTCTGTCTGTTGTTCCCAGAATGCATTCCTAAGACAGAAGACCTGTATGGGAAACACAAGAGTGAGATTGATGATGCCGTCTATGAAGTGCTAAAGAAGCTGGTAATTAATACATGCTTACTATTGTCTGTCTGTCTGTCTGTCTGTCTGTCTGTCTGTCTGTCTGTCTGTCTGTCTGTCTATAGATAGATTGATACATGTAAATTGTATCTGTCTAGATAGATATATACACTGGTCAAAATAATTAAGGGAACACTTTGACCCCTTAATTCTTTTGAGCAGTTTTTGTTAGCAGTATGTACACAGTTCATGAAAACTCAAAATAATTAAGGGATCAAAGTGTTCCCTACATTTCTTTGAGCAGTATAATATAGATTATCTATCTATCTATCTATCTATCTATCTATCTATCTATCTATCTATCTATCTATCTATCTATCTATCTATCTATCTGCTTTTAATTTGTTGATTTCTTTCTCTGATCTCCTCCCTATTTCCAAGACATAATGCTGTTTAATAAATCTCAAGCATTGATATGAAATAACATGACATGTGTTCAACAGGATGCCTGAATGACTGGAGACCGTGACGCTCTCACACCGATAGTCAGCAAATGCTTTGAGAAGCTGTTGAGAGACATCTGCTGCACGCTACCTGGGTCACTGGATCTGTGGCAGTTTGCAACAGTGATGGCAATTGTGGGGATTGTTGTGATTATCTGCTGCAAATGGGACGCACCCATATGGTCCTTTTTGTTTTTAGTTTATGTTGTTTGAATTTTGGCTATTTGAAATTGATGATGTACCCAAAATGGGAACTTAATTGTGTTAATGTGTTTAAAAATCAGACAGTTTAAATGTTCTTGTAAACGTTGTACAGCACTGTCAATACACATACAGTATGAATGTATATGTACATGTACCCTGATGAAGACAGCTTGTCCAAACGTTGGTCATTAAAATCATAAAATGAACATTGAGTGTGTGCTATTTTTACCAGGTGCTCGAAGAGTGCCTGAGTCTACAAACAGTCAGACTAATCATCATCATTCGACACCTAGTCCTAGTCGCCACCTATTCATCATTGGCTGTCATGGCTGTCCTTCACTCCTTTAAGCCAATGGGGACACTTCCCCGTCGGCCCGTCGTTTAAGCCAATGGGGAGACGGCCCGTCCTCCGCAGTAACCGCCCTCCGCTCCCCTCATTCACACTGCAACAGTTGTAGACAGTGCAAGTTGCACTGCTGCCTCAGGGAACAGAGTTAGCCTAAATGCTAGCGTGCTTCATTAGACCTAGTTTGGCTATTAGGTTATTATTTGGCCATGTTAACACTGACTTCAATCTTCGCTATTGTTGGGAAGACCCGTGTGGTGTCTAAAAATGTTGCCACCACATATATAAAAAACATTATTAGCGTTTACCGTCGCATATTCAATGTTGCCAGGTTTGGCGAGAAACAAGCAATCCGAAAAACAAGTAATCAGGTCTATGAAAATAATCTCACACACACACACACACACACACACACACACACACACACACACACACACACACACACACACACACACACACACACACACACACACACCTGGTAGAATATGACTTTTGTCATTTCGTTCTTGTTCCTCTGTTTTCACACACCTGCATTCATATGCACACACATGCGCACAACTACCTAAATGACTGAGTGGTCGCTAAGCCCATAATCAATCACCCCCCCAGATGAATCAGTTACCCGGGTGGGTACATTTATTAACTGTGTGAAGTTGAAATTGGTGCAGACATTTTGGAGCTCTTTGAACTTGGAGTGGGTGATGATTTGATACACCCCTGTATTCAGATCAGCCATCTTCACTATTGTTGTACAACACTACTCAGTAGGAGGCCCAATTATGTCTCCTACCGGAGACTCCGCCGGTCATCAAATTGTTGGCTTAGGAATGCGACAAAAACTTAAAAATCTCCATGAATTCAAGGCTTCATGTAGTGTGTAATTGATAGAAATTAAGTAATTTGACTCCTAAGTTAACCATTAATCAACCCTGCCCTTTGTGTAGAACAGATCACTGCCCCTAGTGCATTGGTTCTGAAAGTGGGGTCCGGGGACCCCCAGGGGCCATTGATGGGGTTCCAGTTGGTCCCAGCAAAATGAGTCCATATATCAAAATCAGTCTAACCACTTTAACCCTACAGTATATAGATGGGTTTCCTGTTTGTAAACATGAGAGGATGATGCGCGCGCAGTGGAGGTTTGAGCGGTAGAGGGCGCTATTACCCGCAGCAGCTCTAGTCAAATGTACATTCATAAAAGAAATGGTCTTCACCGGGTTTAATGAAAGTAGATTAAATGATGCAGTTTGTAATATCTTCTTTACTCAATAAAAATGATTTGTCGGAAGTTGGATCTGTTTGTATATAATAGCAGCATTATGCCTATTATGCCTAAAATAGCAGCATTATGCCTATCTAAATCCCGAAAATAACAACAGAGTGAATGGCGCTTCCGGTTCGTTCTACCACCCGCATGCGCAGATTGCGCACTCTGCTCTGTGATGACGTCGCGCGGAAACCCATCTATACATAGGCTATAGCCTATCTACAAGCTTGAAGATACTGCTATTTTCCAAAAAGCTTGGGAAAAAATTGTTTTAAACGTTTTAAGAACACAAATCCTGTATTGGGGCCCCACAAAATAGTGCTAGGGAGGTGGTCTTCGGGTAAATACATAGGCCTATTCATTAATTACCACTAGAGGGGGTTACCTCCCCATGTTATCTCAAAAGAAAATGCTTTGGATTCATCAACTCAACATACTATGCAACCACCTGGGACTAAACATCGATTTATCCAACAGAACCTTCCTATAAATGGAAGAAATGTTCTAGTTTATTGGGGTACATCTATTTTTCACACCTTAATGAAAATGTATTATTAGACGTTGAAACCTGTACAAAAAAAAGTTAGTTATTAAAAAGCATTTAAAAGTTATTGGAGTTCCTGATGGGGTCACTATCTATGCTGCTATGGTGTATATTATACCTTTGTAATTTTGCGACTATGATGTACTCTGTGATGTGTCTTGGAAGATATTGTATCAATTGTATATTAGGGCTCTTCAAAAGGGGTCTGGGATCCCTACGGGGTCCTCAGAGCTACTACAGGGGGGCCTCCAAATCTTCCAGTGTGATAGGATAATTTTTTTAAACATTAACCACTTGAACACTAGCATCTCCATTCATCCCTTTTCCCCAAGCACATCTAGCTTGCAGATCTTGTCGTGCGGCTTGTAGATCGGCTAATTTTGGTGAGGGGATTTGCTGTTGAGGGAAAAAAGAGAAGACCAGGTACAGAGCCAAAGGTCAAGTTTACAAAGTATGCAGAGTTTACGTGGTTAAATGTCTGAAAATACCCATTAACGAGAATCCAACATAGAATAGGTGCAAAAAACACAAGTCTATGAAGCCTTGTATGAAATCGATGAAAAAGTTTAATCTGCAACACAATTTTATACAATATAGTCAAATGCTGCTTCATCTCTCTCTCAGCTAAGGGGTCCTTGGCCTATTAAAGGGTTCCATGATATGGGGTATCATGACATGGTATTGATGCCACTATGGTAAAGTGCATAGGGTGCACACAAAAGCCAGTTTGAGTATAGACGTAATAGACGTTAAAATGATCCCATTTTACACCACTGGTGCTGTGGAGGAAACAGGAATGCACATACTGGATAAAGACATGGGGGTTTGACACATGAGTCCTCTGTAGAGTAAAGACTTCATCATTAGTATTCACTGTCTTAGCTGTACATCAGAAGATTGAAGGCTATAAGTGGCACTTAGAGCAATGAATGAACACAAGTTTTCCAAAATATCAGATAAAAGCTTGCACTGTGTTGTTGAGAGCCTGTAGAACTGCTACTTTTGATTAGCCAAGGTATGCAATAGGGCTTAATGATTACTGAACAATAATTATAATCCAACATGATATACTGATTCTGAAATGGGCATTCTGCATAACAAATCGTCTTACTTTTGCTACTTCAAGTACATTTTGATGCTAATACTTTTGTAGTTTGACTTTGAATGCGGGCCTTTTACTTGTAAACAAAGTATTTTGGTATTGCTACTTTTAAAGTCAACATCTGAGTAAACTACCGACACACCATCAACTCTCTGACTCCACCTTTCTGGACCCCACGGTCACAGAATAGAGGAACTCTCTCCTACAAAACAATTACACACTTATAGCTTGTCAATTGGATCCCATACAAATCCAACATGGCCAAACAATAAAAGTGATGACTGATGTTGGACTTTTGGATGGTCAGTTGGTCACTGTCAGGTTTTGTAGCTGTAGCCTAAACTGGTTTGAAACCCAACTAGAAAAAGTGCTCCACGGAGCACAGGTCTCCGCCAGGTTAGGGAGGTTATTGTGGCCTCCTGGTGGCGCTATAATAGGCCAATGTGAAAAGGGTGCCATTTCTTCTTGGGCCTTTCACGGCAATCGGACCTTGCATTCATGATTTGAGGCATTTTGTTCCAAAAATGTGTGTTGCTAAATTAGACCTGCTGGTGGTGCTATAACAGGCCAATGTGAAAAGGGTGCCATTTCTTCCTCGACCTAGTGGGAATGTGCGTGCAAAATTTCAAGGAAATCGCATGCTGTGTTCATGATTTGAGGCATTTTGTTTAAAACAAACCAATCCTGCAAACTTTGGAAGGCAATCTTAACCAATTAGGTTGGAATATGGAAAATCGGACAGATCCGTGTTGATCACATGACTATAGAGATACTGTGTACCGATTTGCGTGATGTTTGGATCAAATCTGAAGGAGTACTGTCAAAAAATATGTTTTGCACAAATCGGCCTCCTGGTGGCGCTATAACAGGCCCATGTGAAACATTTGGGGCAGAGGTTCTGAATTGGCATCCAGGGAGTGTGTGTGCAAAGCTTCGCTGCGATCAAGCCAACGGTGCGGGAGATTAGCTGTTCACAGACGGACACACGGACACACGGACACACGGACGGACACACACACACACACGGACGGACAGGGGGTAAAACATACTCTCTCGCCACGCCTTCGGCCTGGCGGAGACAATAATGAATTCTTAACATAAACATAAGCAAGCAATACCACTGCCAAGCCATGAGCAAAAAATATAGTTGTTGCAACTGGTTGGTATTATTTTCTGGTATATATGTTGAATAAAAGTGGTATTATTATTATATTATTGTCATCTTGTATACTGTATGCAAACATCCCGGTTTTATAACAATCGTTTTTCACGACCATCCTTATCAATGTGGTGTGACTTTATTGGTGGGCTCATGTTTAGTGACATGGCACAAGTGTGCTCCCATGCAGGGTGCCATAAGTGAACAGGTTACTCTCTTTTTTTTTTAGGAATCTTACATTTGAACACAGCCTGTTATAATCCAGAGGAGGTTTTAGAGCTCAGGTCTGGACTGAACTCATCTCAGGGGTAAGATAACCAGTAATACATGGAGAAGAAGGAGACACTGGCGCAGCTCGGACATTTAAGCCTTTTTAATTAGTAAGGTGCTATAAGACAGGAGTGACTGACGTTTCCATGTGGACTACATCTTCCTCAGAGTCATGACTCGTGACATAATCATGTGATATACCTTGTTTTGTTTTATTTGTAAGTGTTTGATTGATTGAATACTTTATTAGACACAAATGTAAACAGAGCATCAAATATTACACATTAATACATGGCATCAACAAATATAAACAGATATACGTTTTTGCGCTGTACATAGCTTCACGGCAATCGGACTCTCCGTTTATGATCTGAGGAATTTTGTACAAAACGGGCCACTCCTGCAAACTTTGGAAGCCAATCTTAGCCAATCAGGATGAAACATGAAAAATCTGAAAGATTCATCTTAATCACATGAATATAGAGATACCGCGTACCGATTTGCATGATGTTAGGACAACATTTGTAGGAGTAATGTCAAAAACGTATCATTACAAACTAATAAAGAACCCTTGTTGTAAAAAAAAGTTTTCCTTTAAGTAGTCATGGGGCAGCACCAGCACCGTTACTATTTACTTACTTATACTGTACATGTGGCTGCAGTTTAAGCTACACACACACACACACACACACACACACACACACACACACACACACACACACACACACACACACACACACACACACACACACACACACACACACACACACACACACACACACACACACACACACGCACACAGAGTAACAATGAGGTATGTGACACAAGCCTGTGATACAACTTAATTATTGCTGCATCATGTGACCGTTATGCAGCTCAGGCTGTGTTCACACTGGCAGCCCAAATCATTCCAGATTGGAATCACATTGGTTTCATCAACTTCATCAAACAAAAACTAAACAAACAAAGAAAACACATGATTTTTTGGCAAATCATATTTGAATCACATTCCTGAGCAGTGGTGTAAAGTAACTAAGTATGATAACTCAAGTACAATTTTGAGGATTTGTTTTCACTTTACTGGAGTATTTCCAATTTTCAGTACTTTTACTTCTACTGCACTACATCTCAGAGTCAAAAATACAATGCTCTGTCAGGCTACATAAGAGCATAAGTGCCCAGACTGCTAGGCCAGCGATCCGGGCCTGTATAGTTTATTTTTAACAGCATCTCTGTAATACTGGGACTTGGCAATCTGTATTTTATACGTAGCTTGATTCCTGATTGATCTGTCATAGTCAGTATGCAGGTTGGACTTATTACACTTCAGCAAATAGCAATGTCTGTCTAATTTCGTCCAAGTTCCAACATATCTCATTTAACTCTTCTCTGCTTTATTCCCACCTCCTTCATTGGGGCAACTGCATCCAGCACAGGTAAAAACTAATAATACTGTACATCTCCTCTTTAAGAGTTCATGACAGGCACTTTGCTTATATGGCCAGTGACTGGCACCAACTACAAGGGGTTCTGTCAAGTAGAAGCTCCACCCACTCAGATTCAGGATGCAGGAGCTTCCCTCTGGGGTTGTGGGTGTGGGCTGAACGGTAGACAAACATACAGTACCCACCTCCTTGTCTGGGAGTAGCACACAGAGTCATATAGTCTGACATACAGACAGAGAGTCAGTTATTCAGACAGACAGGCACACAGACAGACAGACAGACAGACAGACAGAGAGAGAGAGAGAGAGAGAGAGAAGAGAAGAGGGTGAATTTAAATGTCAACCTGTTGGACTGTTGGACTGGTCTGTAGTGTTGTTGGGTCTCTGTGTGACGTGGACTCAACAGAACAAGTGGTTTGCATCGTCGCTCCAAGTTCAGTGAAGTGTGTGGACATTTGGACTGAGTGGATAAGTTCAGGTAAACCACATTTCTTTATACTCCTATTAGAGGTAGGGTAAGTGATATTTTTCGGTCAAAACCAAAAAAAAACATGTTGAAAGGTTAAAGCAATATAGTGTGATCGTAATCATTGCTACAGAGTGTTTGTCCTGTTACAGGGTCTCCCTGTCTCTCCAACTCTTTAATAAACTTTTGAACGTTTGAAGGTGAGTAAAAAAATGTCAGCCAATCAGGAGAGAGTACCCATTTACCAGCTTCACTTTTATAGTGTTCCAGTTCCAATATCTTCTGTTCATTTCTTTGGCGTCATCACTTCCAATTTCACTTTTAATCTGTATCCTGTGTGAGTTCTCTCTGCTGATTGGAATTAATTGGTATCCTGACCTGAACAATGTATAGGCCATTTTCTGTTTACTAAAGAGCTGGATGGACGGGAGACCCCGAGAGACCCCTGTTACTGAACAACAACTCTGTTAGGACCAGTTTATAATATCTGTGTACAGAGATATATATTATAATGTGTGTATATAAGTTCTTTCTTTGATTTGTATTCATTTAATGGAATTCCTGCAATGTATTAATCCAATGTGTAATATGTCTGACAGTCCTTATTAGTTAGTAAGTTTCCACTCCTCTGTACTCCTCTGTCCCCTCCCCTTTTCTAATAAAGTGCTTGGACAGAGGGGAGTGCGCCATTGTGATTTTGGACCTTGTGAAGTGAGTTACATGGTGGTCACAATCCTCGTACGAGTAAAAGAGATCTCGTGTGTCACGTGTCTTCTTTATCTGTGTGTGATCAAACAGCAAGGGGGTTTAAGATAACGATCAAGAACCTATCATTTCACTGGTCCTTCGTGTCGGATTTCTACGTCGTTTTTGGAAGAGGAGAAGAGGACGCATCGCAAGTCTATCGATAGCCAGAGATCTGAGAGGGTCCTGCAAGCCCTGGGGTGTAAACCAGGCCGGTGTTCACCAGTCCGAAATCTTCTCTTCGACGAACGACTGCCGAAATCTGAACGTGATCACACGCCTATAAGAAACATGTAAGTGTGGTCCTTGTGTGGACATATTGTTGTTATTACTAAGGTGTAATATTGACAAGTGTGTTGTAGTTGTGCATAGATAAGCAACTACAGTTATAGTTGTGTTGTAGTGGCGGGGGCCACTGCATTTTATTAGCTGCAATTGTATACTGAGAAACGAGTTTTGTGTGAGTTCAAGAGAGAGTCACGGTAGTTAATAAGATAAAGAGTCTGAAAACTCCCTCCAGAGGGTTCAGTGATTTATCCTCTGGGGCAAGTCGACACGTGGTGGACCTTCCAGGGCATGATCCTTTTGTCTATGTTTAGTCTATATATCTTGTATAACCCCCATAAGACTCTCAGGGGTGTACGGTGTGTGGTTTGAATGTGATAAGTTAGCTGATCCCCTGGGCTAGTCCAACACGTGGTGAACTGGTGAATATTTGGGTGTGATACAGTTTTTGACCAGTATACAGCAGTGCCTAGAAACGTTGAAATACACTTAGTTAGGATAAGAACAAGATATTTACAGTGATTAAAATAATTTCTACATTGAACAGAACATTATAATAACCACACATATTTAAGTTTTCACCCACATAATAGTAATTGACTGCTAATATGGAGAAGGAAAAAGAAGATACAGGTGCTCCTGTGAAACAAGTGATTGTAGTCGATGTTACCAACGACGGAGATAAGCCAAAGCAGGGCAAGAAGAAAGGCCAAACAAGGGCCCCCAGATCATGTTTTAGGTGTGGTCGTTTAGGCCATTTTGTGGCTGATTGTATATCAAGCACAACAGTACATGGATGGGATGATACGAGGAAAGAGAAAGGCCAACCAAGGGCCCCCAACTCATGTTGTATATGTGGTCGTAAGGGCCATCTTCTCTTCGGACTGGCTCTTTGCGAGTCATGCAATATGTCTGGCTGGGATGATTAGAGAAGAGAGAAAGAGAAGAAGCTAGGAGGCTGTGCGCATCAGAGCGACAGCTACAAAGAGAGAGATTGTAGTAAGAAGAAAACGTTTTGTTTTGTCTAAAAGATGTGTGAATGAGAGAGTGGAATGTGCATTTTTGTGATCTGTATGAATGCCCCAAATAGATGCAGTAATCATTTAAACATTTCAAAATTCCATGTCGTGGTGCACAACGACATGGAAGGAGTGATGTTTAAATGAGAGTGAGAGAGAAGAGGAAGAAAGAGAGAAATTGTACGTGTAAGAGTGTATGTATGTGTGTTCAGGTGTTAGTGTACATGAATTGTGAGTGAATGTGGTGTTTGGGTGTAATACATATGTACTATATGTAAAGTGTGAAGGGTAGCAACAGTAGTGTGAAAAAAAAAATGGGTTATGATGTGCGTGTGTGCTTGTATACGTGCATGTGTGTAGTTTCATGTACCGAAAAGACTGTGTGTGTTTGAAGCATGTGGAATGACGTCACTTACGTTGGAGAGTGTCAGGTACTGTGTGTGTGAGAGGAGTGAGTGTGTCTGTGTGACTGTCTGCATGTGTGTGTGTGTTCACATGTGTGCGTGAGTGTGCGCGCGTGTAAGCATGTGTGTGTGCTCGCATGCATGAGAGAGAGAGAGAGAATAAGAGAGTGAGAGCAATTCAGTGAGCCTGGCTCTGTGTGCGTGTGCGTGTGTGTGTGTGTGTGCGTGTGTTTGTGAATAGTCCAGCCAGTTTCTCAAGGGAAATAGCTAAATGTTAAGGCCACGTTGTCAGGTTTCGTCTCACGTTATCTCGTGTGTTGATTTAGTAGTAGAATCTCCCACATGTGAAAGTATGGGGGAAGAGTAGCAGGCCACTGTTTACATTCAGATAGAAGAGCAGCTTAGATACAAGCACCAAAACCCAAGAATAAGAGAGAGCTCCTTGCAGTATGCCCCATATAGTTTGAATTGCGTTGGCAGCAGACGTTTTTGTTAAGTTAAGACAGATGATGCACATGTTGGTCTCTGTGTTGGCCCTTCCTGATTATACTAAGTCCTTTATCCAAACTGCTGAAGTTAAAGAAGTTTTTTTAAATGATTTATGTCTTGTTGAAAGAGTAAGGTGCTAAGTTAAAGGCCTCTAGGTTTTACTCCAAATGTCTCTTAAACCCATTAAGACCTGGAACCTGTGTAAATTTTTGATATGTACTCAACCTCATCTCACTAAAGTTCGTTGTGGTATTTTTGAACCCCAAGGCCGCTAAGGGCATCGATGTTAAATGTCTGACTCTATAATAATAGCCACGATGCATTTTCTACTTTGTTTATTTTTTTGCTGCACAGTAGACTAGCAGAGGCACTTTTACGCCTGGGAAACGCTTATGTAGATAAGATAAAAAGGAACCTAGTCGCGCTTCACATTGGGAGTTTTTATTTGTTATGTCTGCCACCAGTGACACAGACCATTTCACACTTAGGATCTGAAGTTGAGTCATGACCATAGGTCATATCTCAAACAGGAGGGATGGTACACATATAATATATAATTAAGCAGCATTTTCACACTTATAATTTTCAAAATTATGCTAAACAGTTTTGTACATGTTTTTAGACAATGAAAAGGTAACGAAAGGCCATATGTAAGACTATTATTTCCACTTATTGAAAAGTGATGATACTGTAAAACTAGATTGAAGTACAGATGTGTCAAAACGGCCATAGCCATAATGCATCACATTAGTGGAGCTTTACATGAAAATAGTCCAAAGTGCAAATTATCTGTCTAGTCTTTTCTCTCTCCCTACAGGGACTGAAGCACTGGTGATCTGCATGCCGTGATAAAGATCATCAAGCGACAGGACCAGGACCAACTCTGCGCTGAGAGGGTCCGTTCCGAGTCCTGGTCACCAACACAATTGCTGTGAAACGTGTTATTTGGATCCACAAAAGGCCACTGTAAATTGGTTCGAACATTATCAGACATTTAAGTAATAGGAGTGCTAAAGCCAGCAGCGGGTGGGGCCGAGCGGATAGAGCTCAGGTCAGACCCAAACCTGGAGAAGACTCCAATTAGAATATTCCCCATCCCCATTCCTATTACACCTAGAATTGCACCCCTGGTATTTTTGTGAGTTTTTAATTTCTATGAGTGTATTATATATTTGTATTATTAAAGTTACTCGTAAATCGAGGAGTGTTGACGAAAATGTTTCTCACCGTCTAAATCTAAATATATATAGGTATATTTTTACGCTAATCAAATCGCTAAGACTAAAATGTGAATGTTTTATGTTTGCACACATACTGTATAAATATATCTGCTTCACACAACTGGTCATGAGAAGTGACATGCCTCGAAATCCAATATCGCTGGTGAGCCTTGGGAGAAAATGACTTTGAACTAACAGCAGCTATTTGCCGTGTAAACCGTACCATCAGTTGAAATACGCCCTAAATAGCACTGTTAAGCCTGTATGTCACTCGGAAGCCTAACCTTTGTTATGTCCACGCTGGCTCTGTGAAGAAGGGTCAGATCAACGAACACAATTGTCAACAGACATTAATGCTGACTCCCCCGTGTTTGTTTAGATCAACTAAGAATTGGAGGTTGTAAGAAAAATACAATCTCACTGGTAATCCCGTGCCAATAAGGTTGGTTTGTCTCTCTTTCCCCATCTTGGAGTGGGAAAGCTTATGTTACGTGTAGAGACAATTAACTATAGACGTAGCCTGTTCCTCAATGCTACAATGACCATGAAGAGGCCCAAAACCGTGAGTTTGAGTCAGCGTCGTTAATGGCCGTCCAGAATAGATGGACTCTTGACCTTTTGACTGCTGCGAGTGGAGGGGTCTGCGTTTCTGATAAAAAGGACATGTGGTGTTTTTTTTTATTTCAGATGACATTAATTCCAAGAATGTTAGTGACGCAAAGCAAGACCATTAGTGTATGGTCAATGAAAAGGTCGTGCAGACATGCGGCGTTGTCTCAGACTGATGACAATATTTGGCCCAAGTGCTCCACTCTACACGAGAGTGTGTATTCCTTTCAAGCCCTATTTGAGAGTGACATAGAAAGTTAGTCCCAAGGCCACTGGAAGCGAAGAGGCAAATGTTTGAGTTGTTGGGTTGATTAATAAAAATCCTGTTATGATGTTCATTTTGAAATGTGATGTTCAGAAGTATTAATTAAATGAACAACAGGAGGGAATGTTAGGACCAGTTTATAATATCTGTGTACAGAGATATATATTATAATGTGTGTATATAAGTTCTTTCTTTGATTTGTATTCATTTAATGGAATTCCTGCAATGTATTAATCCAATGTGTAATATGTCTGACAGTCCTTATTAGTTAGTAAGTTTCCACTCCTCTGTACTCCTCTGTCCCCTCCCCTTTTCTAATAAAGTGCTTGGACAGAGGGGAGTGCGCCATTGTGATTTTGGACCTTGTGAAGTGAGTTACATGGTGGTCACAATCCTCGTACGAGTAAAAGAGATCTCGTGTGTCACGTGTCTTCTTTATCTGTGTGTGATCAAACAGCAAGGGGGTTTAAGATAACGATCAAGAACCTATCAAACTCTTTATTCATTATAACTATCAGAATATAGAGCTATTTAACACTTATCACTTGTAAAAAATATCACTTACCCTACCTTTAACACTTACAGGACGGGAACCCCTTTTGGGGTTGTTGTTGCTATGTACAGTATAATAGCAACATACTTTTTTTTTAAATTTTTGAATAAATACATTTTGAATAAGTTTTTCAGAAAACTTAGGTCAGGATTTAGAAGGCTTTATAAGAATCGGCCTCAGGTCTAAATGGGTTACAGTAAGACCTGAGGCCGATTCTACAAATGTCTTCTAAATCTTAACAGTTTTCTGAACAGTTGCTGTATCAGTGGTGCTCAAACTTGTTCATGTCAAGGACCCCCAAAATGTATGTATTTGGCCGCGGACCCCCATCTCAAAATATTTAGTTCCAGCGACCCCCAGAAGCAAAGGTTTGAGTTAAAATGTTCGCTTTAAAATATATATATAATTTATATTCAAAGATTTGCAAATAATATTTTTACATTATACTGTATATATATTTTTTTACATTAATACAAGATTTTTCAAAGATAGCAGATCTACAATGCGCGGCACAAATAAACGCGCTACATGAGCTTGTATATCTGCAATTTTTTTCAACAGCCAAAGTTTAAAATAATGGTGAACCAATGCTAGTTAGTGCTTTAGCTAAAATCTAAAATGACACGGAAGCTTTCCTGGCTTTTAATGGGTTAAATTAAATGTTTCTCAATTGTAAACAATGTACTTCTGCACAACAACAGGTGTTAAGTAGCAGATCTTTACAAGCTAGAAACGTGACGTGAAGCGACTCATTTCAAGCTTGTAGATCTGCTACTTTAGCTGTTTTTGAATTTGAATCCTGAAAAGTAACAGTTTTGGACATAATGAGGTTTCCACTGTTACTTTTCAGGATTTTAAAATATATATATATCAAAAGTAACAGATCTACAAGCTCAAAACGTGTCGCTTCGTGCCACGCTTCGAGCTTGTAGATCTGCTACTTTTGTTACTTTTTTGTGACGCTGTAGTGTGATCAAGTAGGGCGTTAGTTTGCGAAAAAAAACACAAACAGTTAGAATATGGAGATAGGTTTCCGCCCGACAACAACGATACAGTTTAGGCCAAAAATCAGATTTTCGGCTGCCAGTGTGAACATAGCCAGAACATAGCCATAGCCAGTGCGTGTGTGTGTGTGCGTGTTTGTGTGTGTGTGTGTGTGTGTGTGTGTGTGTGTGTGTGTGTGTGTGTGTGTGTGTAGAATGTTCAACAGGAGGAAATCAGAGGAAGGAGACAGTGCTACTCTCATCGCCATGGCGACCGAGCCAGACCATAATGACTATGGGAGTGTCAACACGCAGCAGGTCTGTCTGTCATCTGGTCTGTCGGTACAGAAACAGGAAGTTAGTCACTAGAACAACAATAGAGCTACTGGCTGATTAGCGGATACATAAGTGCTCTGGTGGTTCTCAACGTCCGGCCTGGGGACCAACCAGCGGCCCAAATGGAACGCTGTAACTCTGAGGGCCAAAATGAACCCGATGGACCCGTATAAGGGTTAGAGTTACATTAACACTGAGGATTTCACGGAGTAGATTGTGGTTCCAGTATTAGTCTAGTTCTGGGATTCTCAAACTAATCTCTCACCACTGCCCTAAACATGAAAGTACCCGGGAGGAAGTGGACTAAGAAAGGGGAGGAGCGTAACCGAGTTCCTGTTTCTACACAAAAAAGGAGGCAAAAACATGTGTTTTTCCTTCTTTTTTGACAGAATGGGTTCCCATGCAGATTGTTAAGCTATACTGACACCAATTTGATGCTTTTTTCCCCCTCTTTTTTTCCGAGACCCCACTCTACACTGTACAATCCTCACTGTTGATTTAACTCTGAGAGTGTACAGACAGACTAGTGGTTCCGTTTGTACTCACTCAGTAACAGACCAGTAAGAGTCCATTTGGACTCTTAATATTGACCTTCAGGTCAGAAACAGGATGGTGTCAAAGGTTATATTGTTAAGTTATATTGTATTAATATTCTCTACTATTCAGATTGGACTAAAATAAAAATATATTCACAAAAATCGCTTTGATAAGAGTAAAAGAAACTTTTTTTCCCCCAGAATCCTCAGCGGTCGCTACAGGACAGGAACACGTTCAGTGATGGAATAACTATAATCGGTGAGTAGAAAGAAAAAAAAAATATTAATACAAATGACTTGATTACCAGCTAAACACTGTAGGAGAATGTTTTATTGTCACATCACAGGTTTACAGGTAAATATATATAAAAGAGTGGGTGAGATTAATTTTTGTGCAAGCTCCGTTATTTTGTAGTTATTTCCAGAAAGAGACAGAAAAGAGCAAGAGGGGGGAGGGGGGGGGGTGAGCAAGGAGAGTAAAAAAATCAAACAGAATATTATATATATCATATATCTACATACAATACATACACATAGCATATCCATTTCGGTACAGTATGTATGAGATTAGACATAAGGTTCACTATGTCAGCAGGTTTAGGCTAATAGTATACATGATAATAGACGTTAAGGTGCAAAAAGAGTATCAGCACGATCGTTCATGAAGGTTAAATAATCCGTTATTATACTATAATAACCTTATAACTCATTGTTATCTTATCTACCTTTAAGATATCATATCGTCTCTGTTGGGTGGAAACCTCATTATGTCCAAATCTGTTTGGACATACTTTCAGGATTCAAATTCAAAAGCATCAAAAGTAGCAGATCTACAAGCTCGAAACGCGGCGCGAAGCGACGCGTTTCGAGCTTGTAGATCTGCTACTTTTGATACTTTTGTGTGACGCTGTAGTAAGATCAAGTAGGACGTTAATTTACGAAAGAAACACAAGAAGTTGTGAATGTGGAGATAAGGTTTCTGCCCGACAGCAACGATATAACAAAATATGACTATAGATTATAATGACTTACTGTAATATTACTACTACTACTGCTGTCTGTCTCTAGCAGGACAGATGCTGTCAGTCTGTACAATAGTGTATATTGACTCAGACCTGTTATGTCAACATGTCACCTTCTACCAACAGTCCTGTCAACAGTGTAGATGTCAAACTGCTGCATCCACCCACAAGATAAAACAAAAAAATCAAACAAACCATATAGAGTTAAACAAACATTAGTTAACATATTAGATTAACTGAGATACTGTAAGCTATATTTTGTGTAATGAATAATACTATCTGAATGGATGTTGTGTCTAATGTATAGTCTATACTGTCTGAATGGAGGTTGTGTATTATAGTCTAGCTGTCTGAATGGATGTTGTCTAATTAAGCAATATTACACGAGAGGGTGTGCTTTACCGTCATTATTGGCACGCCAGTGATGCGGTCAGGAACGAGGCGAAGCCGAGTTCCCTGAGCATCACTGAAGTGCCAATAATGTAAGGTAAAGCACACCCTCGAGTGTAATGTTGCGATTATACAACAGTTACCAACAAAACACATCCAAATGTATTCATATTGTGGGGCAATTAATAATAAAAATGTTTCGCTATTATCCGTTTCCCTGTAAAGAGAAGAGTTTTTGACTGAGAGACATTAAATAGTCCCTGTAGCAGCGCTTTGAGTTTGAGGCACCGTCTCATCAACACAGCTGAGCTATCAATGCTTGCGCAGTGGAATGAATTCCAGTAGGCTATATGCTCCGTCGTACGACCGTGTCACGTGGCCAAAATAACTGATCTACAAGCTGACAACGCGCGTTGTGAACTTGTAGATCGGCTATTTTCGGCGTGCGATACCTTCGTACGATAAAGTATAACATACACTGGACTGCTAACGAAATGGGAGTAATTTTACTTTAACACAGGAGGATATTTATAACCTTCTAACCATTGATCAACCGTAAGTCCACCAAATAAGTCAAAATTAACAACATAGTCCTTTTTGCATAGCTGTTTGTTCTCCGGTGGCGGCGGTGGGTCAGGCTACTGTCTGTTTGTTTTCCTACCGTGGGACAGCGTGACTTCACAGCACAGCTGTGCCATATATGGTCTAATCAGGTGCGGACTGATTTATTAATGTGATTAGGCCCGTGCTATCATGCTGGTTTGAAGCACGGCTAGATAGCTATATCAGCCAATCAGATTGTTTGGTCGGAACTACTTGTTGTATAATGTACTGTATATGTATATATCACCGGGAATTGAACCCTGGTCTCCCACGTGGGAAGGGACTCTAAAGCCAAACATGCTAACCACTAGCCTATAAGAGACTAGCTGATAAGAGCCTCTTTGGCCAGGGCACATATTAGGCCTTTGGTCTTCAGGTCAACAGACCACAGCTGTGGAAGACACTGGTTACTAGAAACTGGTAGAACAACATGCACTATGTTGAAGGATGCATGTAGACCTGCTCTACAGCAGCAGAACCAAATTAATAATTTGTTTAGATTGTAATTCCTTGAAAAAAACAATCTTATCTGTGTGCGTGTGCGTGTGCGTGTGCGTGCGTGTGCGTGCGTGTGCGTGTGCGTGCGTGCGTTGGATAGATTTTGTCCTGGTGTGGGAGGAGAGTTGGGTGGAGCAGAGTGGAGGTAAAACGACCGTCCCTTCCTCTGACAGGAAAGCGAGGGAGGACTTCTTGGCTGGACTTCAAACTGCTGGCGTTCTCCAACAACTGGTAAGCACATAAAACAATGTGATCGGTATTTAAGATAGTCAAAGGGACAGTGCCCTCGGTGCCCTCAATATCCTCATGCCTGTCTAAACTACTTCTCCAATGTGAACACTAGAGGGAGCGACAACGATCTGGTACTACCCAATTTTAGAACAAACATGAGCAAATTTCTTATTCTACTTTGCCACTTTGGAATGTCCTGACACCATCCATTAAAGCAAGGGTCTTCAACAGGGGGTCCGGGACCCCTAGGGGGTCCTCAGAGTTACTACAGGGGGGCCGCCAAATCTTTGTGTGAGATGACTTTTATTTTTACATGAACCACTTGAACCCTAGCATCTCTTTTCTGAGGAGAACTTTAGCCAAAAATAGCAGATCTACAAGCTCACAACGCCTCGCAGTTGTGAGCTTGTAGATCGGCTATTTTCGGCAAAGAGGTATGGGTGTAGACGGAAAAAAAAGAGCAGAGCAAGTAAACAGAAAAAGTTTAATCTAAAACACAATTTTATACGATATAGAGGGGGTCCCTGCTTCATCTCTCTCTCAGCTAGGGGGTCCTTGGCCTGAAAACGTTGAAGACCCCTGCATTAAAGGATATAAATCACTGGTGTATTTCCAAAAAATATCTATCAAGAGACCTCAGCATATTCCCATTCCCCTTTAATAGTGCTAGTATTGACATGTATCATAGTGTATTTTTTTATGCTATGTTGATGAATTGAACAATGGAAACAAGTCACCAGAACTTTTTTTTGTTATCCTTTTAGCCTTAATATCTGACTGTACCACATGTGCTGTTTACATTTCAATCATTCAATCAATATGAGTACAGGAGAAAACTAGATTGCTCACTGACAGACAAAAAAAAACCCAGAAACATTATCGCCGGCCATTCCAGCCCGGCGGAACTAATTAAGGAAGTAGATTTTTTTGAAAAACAAAATACAGTAAATACTCAATCAAACACAATAACAGCATAATTACGTTTCCTTCATTGACTTCCAAAAAGCTTTTGACACCGTACAACTGGGGGAAAAGATGAGAAGATGATAGGGGCATGATGGCGGAAAGCTACAGTATTAGACTCGAGCCAAAGTTTTGACCCACGATGGTGAGACTGAAAAGTTTGACATACTCTCGGGCGTTTACAGCGTGATACGCTGGCCCCCTTCCTGTTTATTGCGGCGATGTTTCCATGAGACTCGCAATCAGTGGCAGGGAGGAGACTCTGGGCCCTATTTTGCGTGTCTTAATTACCAGGTCTTATGACTTAAAGAAGGGGTGCCGTGATTTTCAGAGATTTTTCCCCCCCCTAAAACATAATCATCAGGTATTATGGTTATAATAGGAGGATGATTTTTTTCAAAAAGAATTACAGAAATTGTTAAAATTATGTTTTTATGTGGACACGCCTCCAGTTCATTAAGTATACCTGGTTCTCACCTTAGCACCTCCTCCACCACCTTAGCACCACCCGCCTGTCCTAGTCCCTCCTCCTCCTCATGCCCACACCTGTTGTGTTATGATAATGAGGGGGAGGGTATATTTTGTCACTAAATGGCTGTTTTTCTATTGGCACGTTTGACCCTCAAGGTTTCAGCCTCCAGGAAGAAACTCAAAATAGTCAGAGAAGACATAAAACACCATAAAAACTTAATGAAGTTCTATCAACCTCATAGACACATGAAAAACAGAAAAAGTGCAAAAACCATGGCACCACCTCTTTAACTTAATACCTGGAGGCGTGGCTAATGCTGTTTGGCTATTTCGAGTGGCCAAATAGCATTGGCCACGCCTCCAGGTCTTAAATGTAGTCATAAGACCTGGTACTTAAGACACGCAAAATAGGGCCGAGTGGGTTTCACGCTGGTCCTGAGGAAGACTCCACGGGCAGTAGAGTGCAGGAAGATTGGCCTCAAGCTCAGTGCCAGGAAAACCAAAGTAATGGCATTCAAAGTGGGGGACAGAAACGTTTTTTACTGCCAGCGGGACGGTGCTTAAGAAAGTCAAGGACTTCAAATGTCTCGGTGCCCGGACCACCTCGACGAACAGGGATCTGAAGGTCCGTAGGGCACTCGCCGGTAATGCCTTGTATATACGGGATGAGGAGAGTGTGGAGATCTGAGAAGGAACGTGACCTCAAGATGCAGTTGTTCGAGGCTACAGCAGAATCAGTACTGCTGCACAGGGCTGAGATATTATGGACGCTCACAATACAGCAGGAAAAGGCCTCGCATGGCGTCTAGCCGTCTACACTAGAAGGCTATACAAATGGCACTTGATGTCACGGGCGGCCACATCAGAGATGTAGACCTCTTACGGAAGCCTCCTGCAGGTCACGGACAAGGTCAGGGAGAGAAGGATGAGGCTGGCTGGTGCACTGTGGGATGAGCTAGGAGGAGAAAGCAGATTACATGCTCTTTACAACGTTTGGGAAATAGGGGAATAACATGGACATATTGCTGCTGTCCATGGTGCTGACTGATGGTTGTTGTGTAGTGGTTATTGATAGATTTGACTGTTAATAGATGAGAATTAAGCCCTGTATACTGGTTGTACGGCGAATAGCGAAAATAGTTGATTTTAAGTAACTGAACTGAACTAATATCTATCCTGTATATTTCCTACGCTTGTACATGTATTTGTACTGTATTACACACACACACACACACACACACACACACACACACACACACACACACACACACACACACACACACACACACACACACACACACACACACACACACACACACACAAAAAAAGGCCTCGCTGGAAATGAGCTCTCAAGCTTTTTGGTGTTCATCTTTTCGATTGCTGTTTGCACGTTGTGCGCAAGATCTGTGTCAATAAAGAAGTCACTGAATCAACCAATCAATGTCCCCAGACCAGGACACCGGAGCAGAGTAGGGAATGTAGAGAACCTCCATGTTTGCCTTGGTAAGACTCTGTGCCAACAAGCTTGAACAGAGCAGAAATGTCATCACATTGATGCTCTATAGTTATAAGTGCCACCTGCGTCAGAAAAGCAGATCGACAAGCAGATACAACATTGTTGTAACAGGTGTTCACCAAGCGGTGAATAAAATACACTGTCAAATACGACTGAAATAGTTCATAATAGGCTACAACCTGGAAAACAACAGTGTTGTTGTTTTTGGCTGTTTAGGGTACCCCTTTTTCTCCCCATTGTTTAGTTTTTGTCATTATGCCAATTCATTCCTCTCGTAACTGCTGTTGTTTTCTACTGGCTCACATGCCTGTGAGGAGCCCCCACCGGGGGGACATATAGAGCCTAGTCCTCCCACCCTCCCGCCCAACACTCCCCGCTGACAGGTGCCGCCCCCAGCCCGTATAGGAGTACGTGCACTGACAAATATCCTCCTCCCTGCCCGACTTCCCTTCCCCCGAATACGATTGTGTTCGTATATATAGACACTCGATAAAGCCGGATGCACCACGGTGGATTCGAACCCTCAGACAGTGTTGGTAACCACTTTCAACCTGATGTCCCTATTTTGATCATCATAGGCGAAAATGCTAAAACATTTCCCAACATGGTGAAAATAGTACTGTAGATCTACAAGATAGATAGCTTAAAGGGGAAGACCACTCATTTTCAACATTGAACTATGTCTTTAATACACCTTATAGAGCTGTTGTGTGGAAATAAGAAAAAAGTCCCCCCCCCCCTTCTGTGTTGCCTAGAAAAGGATAATTGATTGAGGTCATGTGATCAGTGACATACGCAGGGTGTACTTTTGGCTCCGCCCCCCTCAGCCAAAAGTACACCCTGTGTATGTCACTGATCACATGACCTCAATCAATTATCCAGTTCTAGGCAACATGGGGGGGGGGGCTTTTTTCTTATTTCCACACAACAGCTCTAAGGTGTATTAAAAATATAGTTCAATGTTGAAAATGAGTGGTCTTCCCCTTTAATGGCTTTCACACCTAGCGGCTATTTTCACTATTCGGCATACGACTATATATATAGTATATAGTCATCAGTCAGCTGTTCAGGAAAAGCAGGTGGTTGAGGCGTTCCTATTATGATAATGGTTGTTTATATAAGTAGATGAAAAGATTGAGAGTACAGATAGCGGTAGGCTTTAGAAGTTACAGCCAACGTTCTGTCACCACCTGGCTACCTGGTCTAAAACACCTGGGACAACGCTCCACACAATCCGAAACTCCCCATTGCAGTTAGAACTGTAGAATCGCCCCCAATTTTCCGCCGTAATCTGAAGACTCCACCTCGGCCCTGCCACAATTATTGCTGGCCGCGTTTGCCCACTGCCAGAGATTTTTCATTGAAAAAAAAAAGTACTCAGGAGCCTAGATACAGAATTTTTAAGTTTTAAGTTAACAAGGAAGTGGATGGGAGTCTAGATCTTCGAAAAATCATATCTCCTTGGTCTTTGGGTCATTTTTTTTATTTATTTTTTTTAAATTAAAATTACGTTTTTTACGTCAGTGGCAGTATTGGTAAACGGGAATAATTACGTCAATTACGTCAGTGGCAGAGAATGAGTTGTTAACCTAGCTATGACTACCATGCTGACATACCTTGGTCATTTGTGTTTGTTACTTATAGGTTTGTTTTTTTCTTGACCACATTGTAAAAAAAAATAGATACAAAAATATATTTAGATAGCACTTTATTTAGATTGTTTACCTGGTATCCTATAGTTTCATTGTACAGATTATTATTTTGATAGTATATTGTTTAGATGCCAGGTTCTTGGTTTACCTGGATAATGTCCCTCTGCATTTTATGTATTAAATTGTAAATTGCTGCTACAACTACTATTACTAGGTATTTTGTATAGAGGCTGAATAATGTGTTTGTGCGTGCGCATGTATCTTTCCATTTCTCAGACGGAAGTTCAGCAAGCAAAGAAAAAGATCTGCTACGTTCTCCTTAGCGCCCCCTGGAGTGTTCTGTGCTACTATGCTGAAGAGATCAGTCTCCGTGTCCCACTGGAGGTAAGCTGCCCTGACCCCTGACCCCTGACCCCTAACCCGTAACCCTGATCCTGACTCCTAACCACACTAGCCATGGGAACCAATAACAGCGCTAATATGTACCATTACGTTAGACAATGTAAAGTATTGCACAATACAGATCATTAGATAACTAGTGTGCACTGGTGCAGGTGGTAACCGCCCCGAACCTCAACTGGACCCAGACAGTCCTGGAGAAGTTGTCACTTCCCAACCCACTGTGTCAGGATGTCCCCAACCCCCCACCGTACCACTACACCTGTCAGTTCAGAAACAACAAGATGGAGAGGTAAGACCCCAACCAACCCCCCACCGTACCACTACACCTGTCAGTTCAGAAACAACAAGATGGAGAGGTAAGACCCCAACCAACCCCCCACCTTAACACTACACCTGTCAGTTCAGAAACAACAAGATGGAGAGGTAAGACCCCAACCAACCCCCCACCCCCCCACCTTACCACTACACCTGTCAGTTCAGAAACAACAAGATGGAGAGGTAAGACCCCAACCAACCCCCCACCCCCCACCCCCCCCCCCCCACACCTTACCACTACACCTGTCAGTTCAGAAACAACAAGATGGAGAGGTAAGACCCCAACCAACCCCCCACCCCCCACCCCCCCACACCTTACCACTACACCTGTCAGTTCAGAAACAACAAGATGGAGAGGTAAGACCCCAACCAACCCCCCCCACCTTACCACTACACCTGTCAGTTCAGAAACAAGACCCCCACCATACCACTACAGTGCACCTGTCAGCTCAGAAACAACAAAGTGCAACACGTTGTCGCCCGGAATATGGAGGCATGGGGTACAAGCAGTGGTGGAAAAAGTACTCAAATGTTTTACTTAAGTAAAAGTATAAATACTGCAATGTAGAAGTACTCTGTTACAGGTAAAAGTCAGAAATTCAAAATTGACTTGAGTAAAAGTACAAAAGTATTGGTATCCAAATGTACTTAAAGTACCAAAAGTAAAAGTACTAAAATGTTTGAAAATAGCAGATCTACAAGCTCACAACGCGTCGCGATGCGACGCGTTGTGAGCTTGTAGATCGGCTATTTTCAAATAGCCTATGTATAAAATAGGGATAAAGTGGTTAATGTATGTTTTATAATGTAATAATTTATATCTGCAAAGTAACTAGTAACTACAGTTTTCAAATAATTGCAGTGGAGTAAAAGTACAATATTTGCCTCTGAGATGTAGTGGAGTAGAAGTAAAAGTATAGATGATTGGAAATACTCCAGTAAAGTAAAAGTACCTCAAAACAGTACTTAAGTACAGTACTTGAGTAAATGTACTTAGTTACTTTACACCACTGGGTACAAGTGGTTAAATAGCGAAAATAGCTAGATCTACCGTCAAGGTTGAAAACCGACTTGTAGATCTGCTACTTCTATTTGTCGTACAAAGTAATTTAGTAGAGAGGGTTTTGGGTGAAATTGGCTAAGAATGGTTCTTAGAGTGGTTAAAATGCAGTGCTCAGAGCTCACAGGCTAGCATAATAGGCTACTCATATGAAAATGAGTGGCTTATTTTTACTTTGCACATCTTATGCATATCCCCAGGCATATCTGAAGTTGGTTTATTGGATACGGAACAATGTTTCAACCTGATGCAGGTCAGTTGGTTCTGTATTCAATAAAACAATTTATGTAAGTGAAGACAGTGTTCAACACTGACCGCAAGGACTTTTATGAACGGACCTTTTAGACAAAGTATTTTAAATATAAGTGTGCTGTTTTAAATTTTTTGCCTAATAAAATATTCAATCAACATTTTCTCTTATACGCATGGAGGAGGACATGATAAAGAGGAACACATTTGAATGCTACTTTTATTTGAAAGTGGTTAAAATGCAGTGTTCAGAGCTCACAACAAATATACACATATGAAAATGAGTGGCATATTTTTACTTTGCATATCTTATTTGAGATACAGATTTGTAATTGTCACACGCTGTCTCGGGTGAGGGTAGTGTGCAACCTCCTAGCACAACTACTGTAGACAAAGGATGGCAAGGCACACAGTTTGGCAGGTTTTAACGTTGTTTATTTATTTTAAGTGTCATAAAAGTGGCAAAACAAGGAGACCAGATATATCTGAAAATAAATAATATTCCGAAACGAATACTTCATACATACATAAGATAAATCAAGCATTATAATACATACAACAAATGATCAAGCCATCGAAATTCTATAATAATAAATATAAATAATAAACAGAAATGCATTTTAACCATGGTTTGAACTCTATCTATGACAAATCAAAACTTCACTTCCTTAGGAGACAGCAGTAGACACATAGATATAGAAACCTAGATACCTCATTGGCCTCTGCAGTTCGTTGGAGCGACCTGTTTCGTATGGTGGCCGCCATATTTCCGGGGGGTACAGGCACTGGCCAATCACAGCGTGTTGACTACTGGCCAATCACAGCGCGTCTTTTCCAGGACTTGTCAGAATCTAGTTGTCCCGCCCCCACCTGCCTCTGATTGGCCTACTGAACGCCCCCCTTCTGTGACGCACGCGGAAATTTCCAGCTGCCCCCCCGGAAGCGGAAGCGCGCCCGCCATACAGACGCTTCAGAGCCGGAGGAGGCGTCTACCTTTATATGTCTATGAGTAGACATGCAGCAGCAGACTGACAAAAATATTCAGCCATTTTATACCACATGGCCCCTCCCTCTAGACCAGGGCTACTCAACTTAACACATTGAATGCCAAAAACGGTCCGGACCGTTTTTGAGGATCCAAACGAGAAGTGCCGAAAACGGTCCGGACCGTTTTTGACCCAATTCTATTTTTATACATGTGGGCCACGTGGGGCGCTAAAACGAAACTTTGACATCACCCAAGGAGTTTCTGAGAAGAAGAGGCTGGATCTGGCTCCATGTCAAAAATCCTTCCGGTCGGCGTTTTCAATGTTATCTCCTTGACTAAAAGCTTAATATCTCCATTTCTTTTTAATGTGGTGGAAACGAGCCGTTTTCGATCGGCGATCACGCTGCAATGGAGGATCGCGTTAGAAATATTATTGTTCCAGGCGTTAGTCGGGACCCTCCGCCGTCTCGCACGCACGCTTTGTTTACATGCACTTCCGCGTCGGGGCTTCTCACAGCACGAAACTTATAACGCAAGTGGATGGAAGAAATGCAGGCACTCAACGTATAATATTTTAATAAACCTCTGGCACCCAATGTGTTAAGATGGCTCAGGGGCCACTCAGCAAAATACCAAAAGTCCAAGGGGCCGCCATAAAAATGACGGTCCTATTTTGGATTTTTCGATTTTGTAACACACAAGAAAATGTACATTTTGACATCATATTCTTTTCACTGTACCAGTTTATTTTGTGTGTATGTCCAGTGGCATCAGTTCAGCAAAAGCTAAGGTATGGCAAGGTTAGGGTTGCCAACTCCCAGAGATTGAAATAAGGGACACCTATCCTGGGCGCGCGGCAAAGCCGCGCGGCCGGAAAAATGTGGGGGTCAAACCCCCCCAAAAACCCGAAATGCATAGAAAACAATGCATTATACCTGTAACAATTGACGCACCTGTATGTATGTCTGTCTGTTTGTCTTTGAAAAATGTTTTAGCAACCCATATATTTGAACGGAAATGTATATTTTTATCCTGTGCTAAAAAAAAGTTGAGTAGCACTGCTCTAGACAGACCAAATAATCAGGGTGATCTACAATATGTCACTTCGGTCCACTAGAAATAAACCCGCACACACATACATTATGTACATTTCATTTCATTCAAGTCATAGATATTTTAAACTTTCCTTTCAGTAGGCTACTACAGTCCAGTGTCCCTATTTGACACACTCGAACCCTTGTCCACAGACAAGGAGTTGGTTTGGACCAATCTCGCCCCAATCAGTGGTTGGCTACAGGTGCGTTTCCTGGCAAACCTATAAAATGACCTGAACCCCCTTTCGACTCTTTTGTTCCACAGCAGAGCTAAAGTGGCAGAGAGATGATGTGAATTGTTGGTTGAATTAAGTAACTGTGAAGTCTGTAGTTTGCTCGTTGTTTTGTGTCCATACACCACACAGCAAGCGTGCACTCTTGATGGCCATGTACAGCACAAACAGTTGGCATTGTCCCTTTTTTGTGACAATGTGTGGTCATTATGAAATTGTCCCTATACTGTTTGAATGGGAAATGCAAATGTATTATGTCTTTATCTCAGCTAACATGAAAAGAGGGGGAAGTCCTGCACGCGGAAGTTGTTTTATCAAATACGGAACAATGTTTCAA
>NC_137606.1:52538275-52573275 GCF_963280865.1 Gymnoscopelus braueri
GTGTGTGTGTGTGTGTAGGAGGGAGTTGTGTGACAGTGGGGACGGCTTCGTCATGTGTCCCCTCTGTAACATCTGTTCCTACTGGAACCTGTCTAGCATCTGTCACACCTACCAGGTACTGTACCTGCCTGTCTGTCTGTCTGTCTGTCTGTCTGTCTGTCTGTCTGTCTGTCTGTCTGTCTGTCTGTCTGTCTGTCTGTCTGTCTGTCTGTCTGTCTGTCTGTCTGTCTGTCTGTCTGTCTGTCTGTCTGTCTGTCTGTCTGACTTTCTGCCCGTCTGTCTGTCTGCCCGTCTGTCTGTCTGTCTGTCTGTCTGTTTGTACTGTCTGTGTGTCTGTCCCGTAGTTTAATAATGGAGAGAAAGGGTTTTTGTGTCATGAGTATCCACTATTGCGTGGTGACGCAATTTGTATTCAGAACGAGGTGGACTTTTCACCAAGAATAAAATAATTTGAAGAAGAACTGTATGCATCAACTATTTGAATAGTTTGAGACAAAAAAATGCCGGTCTTTTATTTGGTACGCTTCCGTGTACAGACTTTAAAGATCAATTTATACTTTGAGCGACAAGTGTCGAGCGACGCATCGCACTACGTGTCTCACAACGTTCTGAGGTTTCAGCATTCATGCTGTCTGTGACTCGCAGACACAATGTAAACAAGGAAGTGAATGTAGTCTCGGGCATCTCGTGGGAACAGAGCATACTTCGACTTAAAAATCCAGAATCCATTTTTATTGTCACATCACAGGTGTAAAGAAGTGGGTGAAATTAGTTTTTGTGCAAGCTCCATCATTTTATTGAGAAAGAAAGAAAAAAAGGTGGGGAGGCGGACAGAGAGAGAGAGAGAGAGCATTATGGAGAAAACAGAAAAGAAACATGTCAAAGAAAAATTATCTATACACATAGCTTAAGAAAGCAGCAGTTATGAACATATTGCTTTGACATTAGGTGCAAAAATACCAACCAATCAGAGTACGCAACATTATATGAAGGGCTCTGCGACCATTTATATTTACAGAGTCACAGCGCAGAAGGCAGTTTGCGACACATTATTGTCCTTTTGATGTCACTTTGGTCATTTTTGTCACGTTCATTTGACATTTTGTCACACAAAGCATTTAGTTGACCTTCTCCACCTGTGTGTACCGTAGGCAGGCCTGTTGTTTGATAATGGAGGGACAGTGTTCTTCTCTGTCTTCATGTCTCTGTGGGCCGTGTGCTTCCTGGAGTCTTGGAAGAGAAGAAGCTCCTCTCTGACGCATCGATGGGACTGTTCTGCATTCACCGACATAGAGGTCAGACATCTGGGATTCTCCTCTCTTTCTATGTTTTTAATATTTAAACATTTTAGCTCTAATGGTAAAAGGAAGATGGAAGAATTTGAAACCTCACATCATCACATTACGATACATCACGATGTGACGTGAGCTTGTAGATCAGCAATTGTTTGCTGTTCATTATACTGTACCACGAAGTATACAGAATAGGGCTTAAGTTGTTACAGTTTTTCACAATTGTTAACACACAAAAAGCGACAATTTTCACAACCTTAACTTCATGTACTAATCGCTCGACCCAATTTGGCACTACTTCACACTGCCTTATCTGCATTAGACTCTGACTTTCCTTCTTTACACTCTGATGTCAATTACATTATCACCTTGTTGTCCAAACACTACACACAATGTTCAGTTGTTGCACACACTTCTCACGTAGAATCTCAAAGCATCAATCTACAACACACAAATAGTCAAATCTCTAAACATTCAGGTCTGGTGAGCAATTTGCACCACCGGGCTGCTCCAGTGCGTGAGTGGTTCCAGGACCACCCACATTTTTACGTTCTGTACCTTCCACCTTATTCTCCTTTCCTGAATCCCATTGAGGAGTTCTTTTGAGCTTGGAGGTGGAAGGTATATGAACAGAACCCACAGAGCCGGGTCCCACTGCTCCAGGCCATGGAGGAGGCTTGTGGCGACGTCACTGTTAGGGTGTGAATCTTCTGCTATCTCACGATTCGATTCGATTCCGATTCTTGGGGTCATGATTCCGATTCTTTTCCGATTTTTTCAAAACAAACGATTCTCGATTAAAATACGTTTTTTTCCAATTTAAAATCGAAAAATGTCATTATACAAAAATCGTGAAAATCGATTGCAGCCCTAGTCACTGTTGAGGCCTGTCAGGGCTTCATGTGCCACTCGAGGCGTTTCTTCCAACGCTGCTTGGACAGGGAGAATGATGTGGATGAGGCCCTCTGGCCAGACATGAACCGGAGGCATGATGCCTAAATCATGTAGAGAAATAAAACATTTTTGGCTGCATATTTGTGTTTTGTTTTATGTTTGACTATGAAAAAAGTAGGCCTACACTGAGTCATTTTACAAAATGAGAAATAGCTCATTCTCCAGAGTCATTCATATTGTGTGTTCCATTTATATGATTGTGTTTTCAATTTTGCCCTGCAGTGTGCTGTAAATGTTTGGTAGTGTGCAGCACATGCTTAGTTGTGTGTACTGTAATGAATGATATGTGTGTGTCATTTGAAAATATGGCTGTGTGTCATCTTGCGAAGGGAGTGTAGGGTTTAGCATTTTGTGTGTAGGTTTTCAGTTTTGTGTGCAGTTTTGAGAAAGCCGTTATTGTTTTGAGAAACGTGTGTTAACAATTGTGAAAAACTGTAAGGAAACTGCCTATAACCTACACTATACTGTACATGACTCTCTCTCTCTCTCTCTCTTCTTCCGCATTTGAGCACCAAATGTTGGTGCTCAAATGCGGAAGACCTGAGCACCGAGCAGGCACACTAGGGTTTCAAACGGTATAGAGGCATGCGCAGTAGCGTTTTAAATGTGGAAGTCTTGCAATACCAGATTTTACCACCAGGCGACGGCAGCTTCACTGTTGTACCGCGGTTCTGGGGGCTTGGTGCAGGCAGACAACAATTTAGAACTGTAAAGGTCAGAGGTCGAAGGTTAAAAGGTGACAGGTTGTGACCCCTGACAGGAGCGTCCCAGGCCAGAGTTCACGGCGATGGCTCCCATGACCGTGAGGAACCCAGTGACCGGAGCGGAGGAGCCCTACTTTCCTGACAAACAGCGACTCAACAGAACACTTACCGGTGTTCTGGCTATCATCATTATGGTGAGAGACTGACCCTGAGCCTTAACCTTAACCCTGACCCTAAATCCTGAACCCTGAACCCTAAACCTGACCCTTAACCCATTAAGACCTGAGAAGATTCTAGAAATATCTTCTAAATCCTAAAATTTTTTTTTTTTTAAAAAACAATTTCTTTTCCCCTCGATTTTTCAAAAATAGCAGATCTACAAGTTCATAGCGCGGCACTCGGTGCCGCGCTATGAGCTTGTATATCTGCTATTTTTGAATAGCCTAAAGAAATCTAAAGTGACACAGATGCGTTCCAGGTATCAATGGGTTGTTAACCTGAACCCCAACCATGCCCTCTGTTTGTATTGTTATTAATTGTAAAGCACAAATAGGATGTTTAATATTAGTTTATTTATCCATAGTACAGTTTGTTGCTTATCGATACAACCACAGTCATCTATGTTTGGTGACTGGGAGCAGTAGACTCATAGAGTAAACAATCATAGTGTTGTTCAGTAACGTTTACTAAGATGATCGAATATGACATTCATGCAATACCACATGTCAACCAGTAGATGTCCTGCCAGACTGCATGATCTAAATAATGTGTCAATAGAAGAGCAGGCTAGGGAGACCAAATGCAACCACCACTGTGTTGTAGTTTAATATTAAAATACCCTTAAATCCACTTTACTATGTTCTAGGGGCAGACATAAATTTCACATTAACAAAAGGAAATCTAGTAAGAGCTTTGCTCTATGCTGCTTCATAAATGGATTGGTGACAGTCCTCCAAGTGTCCTATATGGTTTGAAAAAGTCTTACGCTTAATGCCCTTGGAGAGACGCCTCATATGTTCTACGTACGGCAGTGGTTCTCAAACTTTTTCATGTCAAGGACCCCCAAATTGACACTTATTAGCCCGCGGACCCCCATTTGAAAAGATAAGCCAGGGACCCCCATAAGAGAAGATTTTTATGGCTCTAGCAGTGATTCTCAACCATTTTAATTTCAAGGACCCCGAGTTTGACATGCATTAGGCTACAGACCCCCATTTAATGGCATTTCTATCTCTGGGACCCAAATTCATATTGTAAAATCAATGTTAATTTAACTCTGAGAGTGTACAAATGGAACCAAATGGACCCGTTAGGGTCCATTTGGTTCCATTTGTACACTCTCAGAGTTACAGACTCCTATTCATCATTTAGTTGGGGACCCCCTGGAACCCCCTCAAGTACCCCTGGGGGTCCCCGGACCCCACTTTGAGAACCAATGATCTACGGGGTACCTTGTCCGGATTTGTAGAGGCATGGCTGCCATTAGCGGATGAGTGGCTAAATGTCTTGTGTATTGGAGTGACGGAGGATGCCAGTTAGTTGCCATACTATTTGGGAGGCAGGGGGTGGGTGCAAATGGCAGAGCTCTATATGGGAGAGATGTTGTTGGCAGCAATATTGAGATGATTATCATAATTATGATAACACTGTATTTGGTGTGAATAAGTGTTTTATGATTATTTTGTCTTTTTCTTTGGTTTTTATGTCTTTATTGCACTGCTATGTTGGGCTATGCTGTGCCCTATATGTCCCGTCATGCTCGTGGTGTATTGTCTACCTTTTTTTGTCTAATAAAAATATTGAATACCAATAAAGGTACACAGTGTATAGCTTTAACCGGTGATGTTTAATTTGCAGGTTGCCGTGGTCATGGTGTTCCTGGTGGGAATCATCTTCTATCGCTCCATTCTGTCCATCATCATTTACAAAACGCCATACAAGTTCTTCATGATGTCTGTGAGTACAAACACACACATACACACCATACATTACACACACACACACACACACAATGCAAACGATATACCGGTACACACAGCACACATGACACACATAGATAGTACATACAATACACACAGAAATGTTATTTCAATATTTTCTTTCTGTAAATAGCAGTGCTTATCGTGCCGTTTTCCCTTATTGAGATGTAGAATGGAACATTTTATAATTGAGTTTTTGGGTGTATTGTAAATCCCGTATCAAAATATCCCATAGGCTACATACTGTACTGTACATATCATCTCTGTTACATATCAACCTCATATGTCCAAAACGGCAACTTTTCAGGATTCAAATAAAAAAAATAGCAAAAATAGCAGATCGACAAGCTCGAAACGCGTCGCTTCGCGCCGCGTTTCGAGCTTGCAGATCTGCTATTTTGGATGCTTTTGTGTGACGCCGTAGTATGATCAGTAGTAGCCTCGCGTAGCCAGACTATATCACTGCGTAGATATGAGTCTGGTGCTTCCATGAGGAAGTTTTTTTTCCCAAGGGGCCGGATCAAAACAATGGCCCTCGACGCAATTGGTTAGACCTATACAACCCAACTACCAATTACAGTCTCCCATATTCGAATACTGGGCCCTGATTGGTTACCCCCGTCTTCTGGAGCAGGAAATGGATTCTCTATGGAGCGGTGCCAGACCCAAATCGCACGAATCTGCGAGTGCAATTTTTTTTTGCACTCGCAGATTCGTCTGGTCCCAGGCTAGATCAGTAGGGCATTAATTTACCAAAAAAACACAAAGTTAAGTTAAAATATGGAGATTTCTGCCCGACAGCAATGATAATACTGTTTGTTTCATAGAAATCTGGTTACACATGTCTGTCTGTCTGTCTGTCTGTCTGTCTGTGTGTCTGTGTGTCTGTGTGTCTGTCTGTCTGTCTGTCTGTCTGTCTGTCTGTCTGTCTTGTCTGTCTTGTCTGTCTTGTCTGTCTTGTCTGTCTTGTCTTGTCTGTCTGTCTGTCTGTCTGTCTGTCTGTCTGTCTGTCTGTCTTGTCTGTCTTGTCTGTCTTGTCTGTCTGTCTGTCTGTCTGTCTGTCTGTCTGTCTGTCTGTCTGTCTGTCTGTCTGTCTGTATAGGCAGGTAGGATCTCCAGTATTTCAGGTTCGGTGTTGAATCTCTTGGTGATTCTGATGTTGTCCAGAGTCTACATCTCCCTGGCACACTTCCTCACACGATGGGGTGAGCTCTGAGATAAAGTCTGTTTTCGGTTAGAGTATGTATGCTGCAGCCATTACCAGTGGTGTAAAGTAACTAAGTACATGTATTCAAGTACTGTACTTAAGTACAATTTTTAGGTATTTTTACTTTACTGAGTATTTACATGTTTCTGTACTTTTACTTCTACTCCACTACATCTCCGAGGCAAATATTATACTTTTAATTATTTGACAGCTTTAGTTACTAGTTACTTTGTAGATTTTGATTATTATTACAAAACATACATTACTCACTTCAGCCCTATGTACATTTCTGCCATTTGAAAATAGCTGATCTACAAGCTCACAATGCGTCACATCGTGACGCATTGTGAGCTTGTAGATCTGCTATTCTCAAAAAGATGTTTATACATTTGAAAACTTGTGAAATGGGACATTCTGCATAATGAGTACTTTCTACTTTTGGTTTGTACTGCAATGTACTGTACATTGCAGTATTGCCATTACTCTTCTTCTTCTTCTTCCACCTCCTCATCTTCTCTATTCCTTTCAGTCCCACTATAAGACAGTCAATACATTTTTATTACAGAAAACTCTGTCCAGTTCATTATGGTTGTAAAGGTGTTTTCCGTTCTGACCCTAGAGATGCATCGAACTCAAACCAAATATGAAGACATGTTCATCCTGAAGGTTTTCGTCTTCCAGTTTGTCAACTTCTACTCCTCTCCTGTTTATATTGCTTTCTTCAAGGGCAGGTCAGACACACAAAGACACAACACACAACGGCTGCGTCCGAAATCACATACTCCATGCTACATACTGTACAGTGCTAATCTGTGTGTTAGGATGGAATTTCATAAAATAAATAAATAGAAATTTCTAGTGTAACTAGTTTTTAAAGTATGTTGTAGAAATAAAATATGTATTATTTTTGTACAATTTCAGTCACAGCATCCTGAATGCCCTGTTTCTATATTTCCCAGGTTCATTGGTTACCCTGGAAAATACCACACCCTGTTTGGAATACGCAACGAAGATGTGAGTGACTGTATTCAGTTTGTATGTTTGTATGCATGGAGACAAAAGTTTGACATTTACATAAGCAAGAACATTTCTAGCTCCACCCCTGCCTCCTGATGAGGCATAGATGTATTTTTAATATTATCTAATATTGTCAGTTATATATTGACAGTACAGAGTCAATACAGATTTCAATCTTTCAACCCATTTATTTCCCCATAAATGGTTTTTGGTGTGGTCCTGGAGGCTGTCTGATAGAACATTATTAATTGGTTGTAATGACACTTTTATTAAATTATCGCAGTGTGGTCCTGGAGGCTGTCTGATAGAACTGGCACAGGAGCTGCTCGTTATCATGGTGGGAAAACAGCTCATCAACAATGTCCAAGAATTCATCGTTCCGTAAGTTTACATTCTATACATGGCCTCATAAATGACAGCTCTAACCAAATGCCTTGCACTTTACATTTCAAACGTCAAGTTTGAAACATTTAACCAATTACAGTAAAGCCCCTATTTTATACAAGCCCAAAATAGTGACTCCAGATTGAAAGTGGTTAGTACTGTATGTAAAGGTCAGATTTACACTGTATGGACAGCACATTCAGAAAGCTTAAGTCGTGATGGCAGAGGAGGAACTCTGTATGCATACATGTTCCTCCTCTGCCATCACGACTTAAGCTTTCTGGCACTTTCATAAAGTGCCTTTCAAAATACATTAAAAGGATAAGCCCCTTGAGATGCAGCATCTCAAAACAAGGCGCTGTACAATAGGTAAAATTAAAATAAAAGGCTACCATTGCAAATGGCTCAATCACTTTTAGTTTTCAGCCTAGTTCTTGGGACAATGAGAAGGCGTTCGTCTGAAGAACTCGTACTATTTAAACTGTATGTAAACCACATTCAGAAAGCTGAAGGCCTGGTGGCAGAGGAGGAACATGACTCCTGCAGAGGAACCAGAGGAGCAGTCACCCTGGGAGAGAGACTACCAGCTGCTGCTGTGTGAGGGACTCTTCGACGAGTACCTGGAGATGGGTGCGTAGCACACACCCGGTACACACACCCGGCACACACACGGTACACGCCTGGTACACACACCCGGTACATACAGTACATGTTACTACTAGTTAGGCCTGTCACAGTTATTACATAAACTGCCTAATTGCAATAATTTGAGACTAAATTTGCATAATCGTTATATTCGTTTCCATTACAAAAAAAGAAAAAAGTGTCATACATTTTAAATCTTTTGTGAAATAGCAGATCTTCAATATGAAAGTAATTTCTTTATTTTTAAGTCATTTGTCTTATCTGCCCTGTGTAAAAAAAAAAAAGCTTAAAAGGCAAGCTTTTTGCCTAAAAGGTTGAAGGACCACAATGTCCCCAGGACCTTTTGGTGTTTTCCTTTTAACTTTAATGTCTGACTTCACCACCTGCTGTTTACATTTCTGACTTATTAAGTATTAAATCAATCAAAAATGATTTTTATTATGTTCCAATAATGTTCAATGCCAAAATCACAATTAAATCATCAATCACCATTATTTGTTTGACAATTATGATCGTCAAGTAAAATGTCATCATCGTGACAACCCAAGGTACTACACACATGGTTCACCTTGGTACAAAACAGTTTTTTTTTTTTTTTGGCTCTCCTCTTCTCTCCTCCTTTCTCCTCTCATCTCTCCACTCCTCTCCTCTCCTCCTCTTTCCTCTCATCCCTCCACTCCTCTCCTCTCCTCCTCTTTCCTCTCATCCCTCCACTCCTCTCCTCTCCTGACCTCTCAGTTTTACAGTTTGGTTTCATAACCATCTTCGTAGCAGCCTGCCCTCTGGCTCCAGTCTTTGCCCTGGTGAACAACTGGGTGGAGGTGAGGTTGGATGCTCAGAAGTTTGTGTGCGAGTATCGCCGCCCGGTGGTGGAGCGGGCTCAGGGCATCGGCATCTGGCTTGAAATCCTGCAGGTCATCACACACCTCGCCGTCATCAGCAACGTGAGTTTCTGTGTGTGTGTGTGTGTGTGTGTGTGTTTTTTAGAGCCCTGCACCGGCACAAAACTCCAGGCCTGGCCTGTAGTCTTTGAGCCCGGCACTGCCTAACCTGACAAGCCCGAAGCCCGACACCAAATGAATGTAATCTCTGACGTGCACTTTCTCTGGTGCGTGCAACTCTATGAAGTGCTCTCACTCAGTCAGATACGCTAAAGACTGGTAAACTTGTTGTAATTCTATTTTAACATAACTACAAGTACCTCCGACAAAAATATTAATCTGCTACCGAGTCCTGACCGACTGTAGATTAGATGTAAGCTGCATGCCAGGACATGCAGTAGAGAATAAAGTTGATGTGATCCAGCTGCAAATAACATATAATCAGCAACAATGCTCAGAATATTAACAACTGTAGCAACAGTCCATTACAGAGAGTTATAAGCATGCCATCCAAGTAGCAAATAAGTAATGATAAGTAAGTCAAGTTTGATGGTCTACCTTGCTTTATTTGGTGTGAACTGTGAAGGTTTTTTCAAATGTTATATCCCCCTAAAAAAGATCCATTTAACCGAGTAGGCATAGATACTGTATACTTGTATTATGAGTTTTATATGAGCCTCATTCAGTGTTTATGTTGTGTTGCCTTGTGCAGCGCTGTGCATCGTGCATCGTACAACACATTCTCAACTCCCATTAGTATAACTAACGTTAACATGGAACCAATTTAACTCTCCTTTCATTTTTAGTTCACTGGTGAATACCGCTGCGTGATGGTTAATGAGAGTTATTAACTTAAAGGGAAATTTCACCGCTGGAGAATCTGCACCTGCAGTCATGTAGTCCGAAAAGAAAGTGAGACCGGCGACAGACTACGTCATTGACTACCCAATAACGTGAAATATATAAGAATCACACCCAGCGTGAAGTGAGCGGTGTGGTCATCACAGTGATGGAAGCTCACTTAAAAAAAGTGCATAGTCCTATTTATAGGTTATTAATTTCATCATGTGTCTCGCTCAAGGTTATTATAGTTAACTAAAACTAACGAAATAACGAAAACTAAAGGTGAAAAAACATTTCAGTTAACTAAACTAAATAAAAACTAAAAGAAAAAAGAAAAACGATAACTAACTGAAACTATATTGTGTGTTTACAAAACTAACTAAAACTAACTGAAATTATAGTCAAAATGCCCTTCGTTTTAGTTTTTGTCAATATTTATAAGCCTTTTAGATTTAAATTAATTCGATTAATTTCCCCTGCGCAGTTCTACGTCAGTTGCAGTCACCGTTGGTCCGCTGACGTAGTCGCCCCAAAACACCGTCGCCCCAGGGCAAATCCGGCGGTATTAGAATCACTGGTACGCGAAAGAATTGGGGGCGAGCGTGTTTTGGGGCGAGTTACTCCGGTTGTTTTCAATGTGCATCGTAGCATGTGAGCAGCACTGACTGACTGACTGACGTCACGGCACTGCACGTTACTTTATAATGGCGACGGAGAAACAAGTTGGGAGAAATATGGTCCTATATGGGATTTATTTGAATACAACAGCAAGAAAGACAATAACAATTGCCTTGTAGTGCAAACGGGTGATACAATGTGGAGCAATTATCAAGGGGAAAAACCCCACGGACCACGGTGTAAAGTAACTAAGTACATTTACTCAAGTAGCCTACTGTAGCCCACTTAAGTACAATTTTGAGGTACTTTTGCTTTACTGGAGTATTTCCAATTTTCTGTATTTTTACTTCTACTCCACTACATCTCTCAGAGGTAATAATGGTACTTTTACTCCACTACAATTATTTGAAAACTTTAGTTACTAGTGACTTTGTAGGTATTTTGATTATTATTACAAAACATACATTATACCCACTTCATTTCGGCCATTTGAAAATAGCCGATCTACAAGCTCACAATGCTTTGGTGAGCTTGTAGATCTGCTTTTTTCAAAAGATTTGTTTACCTTTTATAGCCTACATTTTGAAAACTTGTGAAATGGGACATTCTGCATAATGAGTACTTTTACCTATGTTTGTAATTTTGATACCAATACTTTTGTGCTTTTACTCAAGTACATTTTGAATTCCGGACTTTTACTTGTAACAGAGTATTTCTACATTGCAGTATTGATACTTTTACTTAAGTAACAAATGTGAGTACTTGTTCCACCACTGATAGCGAGTACCTTGACAAGGCAGCCTCTCTGAGCACCCAGAAACCTGAGACCCCTGGACCCTGTGTGTCTCACGAAAGGGTTTATGTTCATATCTTGTATGTCTTTTTTGATTTATACCAGGCACACAGTACATTTTGCACTTAAGGCTGCTATCTTGTGGACTGTTGTGTGGATGGTTGATTGTCAAACAGTATACTGAATAATATATATTTTTAAATGGTATCTTTTGTTTTAGTTTTTATCACACAATACTTACTTTGACCTGTTGAATCCTGCACCTGACAAAAAACCCAAAGTATGAAACAAAACTAAAACTAACACTAAAACTAATAAAAACTAAACTAAAACTAAGCGTTGTCACAAAAATAGAAACTAAATAAAAACTAGCAAACCCGCTCTAAAAACTAACTAAAACTAACTGAATTAGATTTTTTTTGGTCAAAACTAACTAAAACTAACTGAATTAGAAAAAAATATGTTAAAACTAACTAAAACTAAACTATAATAAAAAATCCAAAACTATTATAACCATGGAATCACAGTGCTGAATAGAGTCAGCCAATAGAGTCAGCCAATCACAGTACAGCTAGGGGTGTACTAATGTAGAGGGGTGTGCTATTATGAGCCAATCACAGTACAGCGAAGGGTGTACTAATGAGGTGTCCCAACCCCACTTATAGGAGCGGCTACACCGCTCAATGTCCCAACCCCACTTATAGGAGCGGCTACACCGCTCAAAAACACAGATTAAACTCATGTTTCTTGTGTCCTCTTACAAGATCTGTGGCCGACCCACTCATTCGGGACTCATCAGGCTGGTACGCCTCCAGTGTGTGCGTTGTCATTACCAACGTTCGATTTGTGTGTGTGTGTGTGTGTATTGATGTCCATCGATGTTATTATTTTCCAAGGCGTTCCTGATAGCGTTCACCACATCCTTCCTTCCTCGCCTGTACTACGCCTACACCACAAACAGCCGCCTCCATGGTTACGTCAACTTCACTCTGGCGACAGCACCGGGGAACTTCTCCAGCACACCTTGCAGGTAGCAGCAGAGTGAGCACGTGTTTTTGAGAGCGAGAGCGTGCACGACAACTTTGTTCTGTTGAATCGGTCCAGCCATTTGTCACGTTCGTGACATTTTTGCAGTAACATCACGCCTGGATGTCACGCTTGTGACCAGATTTGTGATAACCGCCCACTCACCCACATGCCACTTTTGATATAAGATCATGCACGCAAAATATGAAAACATTATTGTGACAGAGCACCTTGACAAATACAAAAACTTTACATACATTGTTGATATTGCATATTTTTTTTGTTTTTAGTTAGCTGTTATTTTTTCTTTCTGTTGCTGTTGGTAGTCATGGCTTCAAGTTCCCACCTGACGTTGTGTGGGAGTCCCAACTGCTCCAGACTGTACTGAATAACGGCCATCTTACATAAGGTCTTCAGACTAGGACTTAAGTCTAAGATCATTGTGCGATCATTGTATCCTCTGAAGAAGAGGATTTGATCTCCCACCATGGAACAGTACAGACGTGCATGAACATGGAACTTCCCCCTTGGGCTCAACATTCTTCCAGGAGAAGGTCTCCGGGCTGAATTTCCACAGATCACTGAAGGTCCGGTTTAGGAGAAGGTTGTGGCCACCAAATATGTACAGCTCTCCATTGTAGGCAAAGGCTAAATGAGCCACACGTTTTTCTGGAAGTCGTGCAGAGGGCATGCTCAGCCAGCAGTTGGTCTCTGTGTCAAATACTCTGATTTTGATACCCTTCGGCCCCCAAATACAAACCTCTTTGTACCGATGATGGTGGCAGAGTGAAGTGACAAAGCAGGTGGTGGAGTGCCTCTGGTGTTAATTAAAGACCAGACCATGGTGGTGGTGTCCAACTTGTGGATGTCATTGGTGCATACAATCTTCTTGTTGTATCCTCCATATTCCCTTCAGGTTCACCGTCCACCGCAGCATGTTAAACACGATCCGCAGATTTTGACTAAAGTGGAACGTATGGCCAGATTGACTGTTTAGATTGACCTTTACTCCATGAAATTAACTGGACAATGGATATCCTAAACTGGACGTGGTCTCATGAACATCTGTTCCTGGTCATCGTGGGTCATGTAGAGAGAAAGAAATTCTAAATATATATACATAGTTGCAATCAATATACTACCAGTTAACAAAACTTACTAACATTTAGTCTGCAAGAGAGTTGTGCACGCTACCACTTATACTGAAACAAGCGGCACAAATGTCACACCAATCTGTAAATCCGATGGATTGGGTTGGCCAATCAGGGAAGCCAATGTCCTAATTGTTATTCCCTTGCCCTCCTTGACCTACTTGAAATCTCCATATACTGTATGGGCATAAGAGGGACACAGAGATTAAGAGATGTATATAGTAGAGTAATTTAAATAAGTCATTGTGGTGTCCATACTGTGCTTCGTTTTAGGTATCGTGGATACAGGGATCAGAATGGAGACCTGCTGCCTGAATATTTCCACCTGTTGGCGATTCGACTCACCTTTGTTATTGTATTTGAGGTGAGATTGCGCCTGCCCACACACACACGCACGCACGCGTGCGCACACACACACACACACACACACACACACACACACACACACACACACACACACACACACACACACACACACACACACACACACACACACACACACACACACACACACACACACACACACACTGTTGATAGATTTGGTAGACTGTTACATTGCTGATAAAATGCTGGTGAGCTATTAAATTAATTAAACCAAACCAAATCCATGTATAATCTTAACCATACTGTGCTTAAACTGACATAGCCCATACTAACAGTGTCTAACTTTAGCTGAAGTTACTTTACTAATTTACTAATACTTGAGAATTAAATAAGTAATATGTAATCCAACCATTGACAAAGCCCAATGGACTAAGATTCCTCTAGCGCAGTCGGTAACGCTGTCGCCTCACAGCTAGGTCCTGGGTTCGATTCCCGCCGTGGACGCTGTGGGCGCTGGGGGCGTGTCTTCTCCTCCGCGTCATCAGCGCCCATACCCTAGGTGGGGTTGGCGAAAGGGCCTACTCTGTGTGGAGTTTGCATGTTCTCCCCGTGTCTCCTAGGGTAGTTAATACCCTCACAAAAACATGTAGTAATCCTGGTCGCTATACCGCCTCCCCCATGACAGCCGGGGCGCCTGATGGAGGGGAAGGGAACTGGTTGGAATAATGTGTTCCTTCCACGCGCTACGTCCTACCGGGGAATCTCCCCCCTCTCAGGTGACAAGAAGGTCAGTTGGCTCTCATGCACTGAAGGCATGGGCATGGGCTTGGCCCTGGGCTCCCTAGGCTGGTGGGGGGAGTGTAGCGCACTGAGTGAAAAAAAAAGGGTTACTAGATCGCGACGGCACTCTTTCAAAATATGTTGAAACTGTTTGAGGACCACTGTCGTAGGATGTCAGGGTGCTCTGACATTATGCTGGTTTGATTTCTACTAATACCCAGTGTTGCCAAGTCTGCTTATTATAAGCGACTTTGGTCTTGTTTTTCTCCAAAGTCGCTTGTAAATATTGTTTGTTACGGGTTGCGTTTTCTTTGGCTTGTGTCTTAAGTGTAGTTGCTTATTTGGGCTTCTTTCCTAAATGTTGTTTAAATCAGTGGTTCTCAAACTGTTTCATGTCAAGGACCCCCCAAATGAATATGTATTTGGCCACAGATCTGAAAATATTTTGTGCCATGGACCCCCATTTGTGTATTTAAAATGTTTCAAAACATTATTTTTCAGGATTTTTCTTTGAAAATAGCTGCAGCTGTGAGCTTGTAGATTGTCTATTTTCAAATAGCTGATGTATATAGGTTCAAGGTGTTTATGTGGCATAGTAGTCGCTTCTTTTGGGCTTGTTTTCATAGACCAGGTTGCTTATTTCTCTCACGAAACACTGCTAATAATTGGTTGATTGTCAGCATGTGGTCTTCTTCATTGGTCGTGTGATCGACCTGATGGTTCCTGACATCCCTGAGGAGGTGGAGATCAAGATAAAGAGAGAACATTACATGGCCAAGGAGGCCCTGGCAGACAACCAGGTAACTACAGTTCGTTACTGTCGAGCAGAAACCTTGTATGTCCATATTCTAAATGTTGGTGTTTTTTCCAACGCCCTACTTGGTCATACTGCAGCGTCAACACTTTTGCTATATTTTTTTAGTTTATAGTTTCCACCTGACAGAGACGAGTTACTCTCCAGAATAGAAGACACAATAGACCACCCATCTGACCACCTAACACGGCAGCCATTCAGGTGGTCAGATGTTTTTGATTGAAAGGCCTGGTGGTTGTATGTACCCTACTGTACATTAATATACTACCACTCAAGTCTGGCTTTCAGATTTTCACGTCCTGAAATTGGTCTGATGTGGGGCATGTAATTCAGACGCAAAGTAAAGCTAATGTATTTTACAACGTGATATTAAAAGCAGTGTGTTTCTCCAGTCTTTAGGGAGGAAAGTGATTCTGAGTGAGACAGAGGTCCAACCCACAGAGTTACGACAACGCAAGCCGGACCCTTCGCCACCTACAGACCCGCCCCCAACTCCACCCACCCCGTGACACACTGATGAGGGGCATTGATCAGATGTTATTTTCTTGGGCGTCATATACAGGCGTTTGTCGTTGCCCTCAGTGAGCGACCTTGGGCCACCTTGAATAACTTATGACAAATGATGAATGATAATCTACGTCTCTGGTGTAGATACAGGTGTAACATCTCAGGTAACTTCATCTTTGGTGATTTTTATTTTATTTTATTTGAACTGAAAATGCGCATGGCTCATTGTGGATGAAACCTATATTAATAAAAGAAAAATGCTGTTTTCAGAAAGGTTTATTCACTTTATTGTATTCATTCAGTGGCGTCAGTTCAGCAAAAGCTAAGGTAGGCCTATGGCAAGGTTAGGGTTGCCAACTCCCAGAGATTAAAATAAGGGACACCTATCCTTGCCGCGCGGCCGAAAAAGAATTGGGGGGTCAAACCCCCCAAAACCCCCGAAATGCATAGAAAACTATGCATTATACCTATAACACAATACAAACACAAATGGTCTTACACCTGCATTAGGCTACTATTCATGAAAAAAAAAAAAATATATATATATATTATTATTATTTTATTAATTTTTCTGGAGCCAAGGTATGGCACCTGCTATACCTTGCCATACCCAATTGACGCCCCTGTGCCCCTGTATTAATTTCATGTGTTTTTTTCATTTGATCTATTCAAATTGGTATGGCCCTCCCCTGGACTCATATTAAAAACAGTACCTTCACCTCCTTATTTGGACTGAAAATAAAAGCATGACCTTCCCCTGTTGTCCTCCATTGGACCGCTCCCATAAACATCCAACACCGAAAGATATTCCATGGTTAATTTTCATTCACCTTAGTTTCGAGATATAAACACTGCTGTTACACTGCTGTGTAGACATTTAGGTTTTTTGGTGTGACTATTGTCATGCCAGACCCCTTAACAGAGTTTGTGCCAAATCTGGTGTGGATTGGAGGATTGACGGACCTGGGGTCCCAGGGAACCACACGTGGCTCCAGGTGTGTCTATTCTCATGGCAGCCCCCTGAACAGTGTTTGTGCCAAGTTTGGTGCGGAGTGGAGCAACGGTACGCCTCGCGTATGTTTCGTCCAGATGCTTCGTTTGTGACATCCACGGTCCACTGTCCACTGTCCACCCATTAGGCAACTTTTGTTTGGCTTTTTACCCCTTTTTCTCCCAATTCAGTCGTTATGCCCGAGCACTCAATTTGAATATAGTATAGGATTGAATATAGCTGTATCATATTTTTCTCATTAGGTGCGTGCGTGCGTGTGAGAGAGAGAGTCCACTGGGGGGAGCTCTGGTCTCACTGACAAGGACAGGTCTCTTACAAGTACAGCACCCTGTACACATAATAATAATAATAATAATAATAATAATAATAATAATAACTAGAAAAAAGTAGCACAGGTCTCCGCCACATCGGGTAGGTTATTGTGGGCCAGCAATGTTGATGGAATATGAAGATCGGACAGATCCATCTTGATCACATGACTAGATAATGTGTACCGATTTGCATGTTTGGACAAAATCTGTAGAAGTAAAAAAAAAACGGCCTCCTGGTGGCGCTATGAAAGGGCAATGTCAAAAGGGTGGCATTTGTTCCTCAATGTAGTGTGAATGCGCGAACAAAGTTTCACCGCAATTAGACACTGCATTCATGATTTGAGGCATTTCGTTGAAAACTTTAGATGTCAATCTTAGCCAAGCAGGATGGAATATGAAAAGTCAAACAGATCCGTCTTGATGTCATGGGTTGTATATATCATTTTTTTGTCGGGCTCCTGGTGGCGCTATAAAAGGCAGATGTGGAAAATGCAGGGCAAGGTTTTTTCCTTGGCCTCTAGGGAGTGCACATACAAAGTTTTACGCAGATTGGTGCAGTTGCAAGTAAAAACGCGAATTGGCCTGTTATAGTGCCACCGTGAGGCTGATTTGGAGTCTTCGAGGCTTCCTCGGCATAGTGGGAATGTGCGTGCAAAATGTCATGGTGATCGCAAGCTGTGTTCATGATTTGAGGCATTTTGTTCAAAACGGAGCACTCCTGCAAACTCTGGAAGCCAATCTTAGCCAAATAGGATGGAATATGAAAGACCTGTTTTGTTTAATGACTATGTTTAATGACTATAGAGATACTGTGTACCGATTTGCGTGATCTTTGGACAAAATCTGTCGGAGTGATACAAAAAAAAGGTTTTCCAAAAATTGCCCTCTTGGTGGCGCCACCAGGAGGCCGATCTGAAAAATTCGGGTCAGAGATTCTGCTCTGGCATCCAGTGTGTGTGCACAGTTTTGCTGCAATCGGCGGGAAACGGTGCCGGAGATTAACTGCTCACAGACAGACGGACACACACACACACACACACACACACACACACACACACACACACACACACACACACACACACACACACACACACACACACACACACACACACACACACACACACACACACACACACACACACACACACACGGACAGGGTGCAAAACATAGTCTCTGCCATGCCTGGCGGAGTCGCGGAGACATTAACAACAACAAAGCAGACAAAGACCTTGTCCATTATGTTGAGATAAACCTGATGACTTATCTTTCTCTCACATCCGTTTATCCCTTTATCATCTTCCTCTATCTGCTTATCTGTCTGTCTGTCTGTCTCTCTGTCCATCACTCTGAATTGATCCCTCCATCACTGAGTCAAGGAGTCCATCACCTCAGTCAAGGACAAACTGGAGCATCAGCACTAATAGACCCCCACAGACACGCACACACTGTGTGTGTGTGTGTGTGTGTGTGTGTGTGTGTGTGTGTGTGTGTGTGTGTGTGTGTGTGTGTGTGTGTGTGTGTGTGTGTTAGTGTGTGTTTAGTTTCTACTCCCTCCTGTTGTGATTTATCTTTTTCTCTTTCTTCTCTCTTTCTCCGGTCTGCGCCCCGGGCCAGTGTAATAACTGGGTGGGGGGGGGGGGGGGGGGGGGGGATGTGCGCACTACAAATACCGAACCTGTGACCTATAAGGGTCGATTTTGTTCCATTTGTACACTCTCAGTTAAATGAACAATCTTGGAGTTACAGACCAATGAGGGTCCATTTGGACCGCTGGTGGTCCCTGGACCAGACGTTGAGGACCAGTGACTTAGGGGAGACCGGTCACGTCACCGCTTGACGCAGGGGAGTCCCATCTTGTCAAACGGGCGACACGTGTATAGATTTGAGCCCAACTCATCATCTGTTTGATGCAAAGAGTGTGAGAATGCCTTGGTGTGTGCGTGTGTGTGCGTGTGCATGTGCGTGTGGCCCCCACAGCGGTCGGGCTAATTGTCAGTTGAAGTCACAACATACACACACAGCCGGTGCTGTGTTTCATGCTGAGTGGGAGATTGTGCAACAACCTCTTCACCGACCAATCACAGAGGACTTGACGTTAATCTGCCAATCAACTGCATGCGTGCGTGCATTGATGGCTGCAATGTAGAGTTGATCTCTCTATAATTCATTCCCTTTAAAGGTAGTGCAACAGATAAGGACACGTTCAGATATGCACAGTCCATAGTAAATATATACATAGTAACAATATAGATAGATAGATAGACCTTTATTGATCCCGCGGGGGAATTTCAGTCGCCCAGAGGCAGCACAGATAAGAGTTACAGAGTTACAGGTACTTCAAAGTAAGGAATAGTACTGTGGTATACAGCAATACAAAGGCAAGAAAAACTACAAGAAGCAACGTCAGTACAGAACAACAGTAGGCCTATATTAATGACTGGATGAATGAATGAATAGTTTTATTTCGGTCTTAAGCCATGTACAGAGTTAGTCACAACAAACATTACAAAAACAATACTTGGACCGAAAAGGTGTAGGCTGAAGCCATAGCTTATAATGCCTACCCTTTTTGTCTTATAATATACTTAAAACACAAACGATAACAAAACATCGATACAAAAACAAAGACAAAATGTGATCGTTTCACATGCTAGAAATAATAGTTTATGGTTTATAATGAAGTTTTATATTTACTATAGGCTATTATCTTTAAACATTTTCTTGAATTTATAGATTGAACTGCACATTTTTAGGCCGTTATCACAACTTTGTTTAGTTCTTGTTTGTTCTATAGCTTTAGTCATTTCGAACATAAGTATATACCCCTCGGCTCATACCAGTTTTCTTTCCATATACACCTATACAACTATCCTGCACTATGCAGAAGAAACTACGACATAAGGTTACAGTGTCCTCACCGCATCCCACTCCAGAACACTGAAAGTGTCCATTACAATCAGTGCAATGCCAATCAAATAAAGCGTCCATTTCAATCAGTGCAATGTGAAAGAAAAGTGACAGTGAATGTAATGTAATGTAATGTAATGACAGTGTTCACAATGCAATCAGTACAGAACCTACCCTAAAGGTGTCATTAGAGGTCAGAGACCTTGATACATCTATTATTCCAAGTTATGCATTTATGTTATAATAAATGGTAATGATGCAGAATGCTAAATTTGAGCATGTAACACAAAATGATCCACCACACAAAGCCTCGCCATACAAGTACAACTACTGTCTACTTACAGTTCTACCGTATTACTATCTGTCTGTTAAGCGAATTGATCTCCCCAGATAATCACTTCAATCTGTAGGTGAGGATTGCCTTGCACGCACACACGCACGCACGCACGCACGCACGCACGCACGCACGCACGCACGCACGCACTCACAAACAGTCACACACACACACACACACACACACACACACACACACACACACACACACACACACACACACACACACACACACACACACACACACACACACACACACACACACACACACACACACACACAGCCCACCTGCTGTGTCTAAAATGACTCAAATCAGCTTCTCCCCCCAGAGAACTGCAGCATGAACAGCAGAATGAAATAGAATACCATATAATACGACAGAGCAGACTAGATTATAATAATAGAATGTGATTTTGGAGTGATTTGGGCTTACTTGACAGGTGCATTCATTCATTCAGTGGTGATAGATGTAAATTGTACATTTGTATAGACTGTATATGTTCAGTCGTTCACTCATTCAGAGATCCAGGGCAGATATATCTATAACCAGAACCAGCTCACTATATTATTTGTATAATTATTTATTTTAGTCTGTTTTTTGACAAACACTTGTACATCTATCCTGGGGGTGAATTGCTGTACAGTAAAAGATTTAGTGTACAGGAAAAAGAGGAGGGGGGCCAAAAAGGTTGTTTCAATACGTATATTTGACTGGAGAGCCGTTTGCCCTGCATTTTTCACACGTGCCTTTTATAGCGCCACCAGGAGGCGGACTTATATAAAACACATTTTTGGATATTACTCCTTCAGATTTTATCCAAAGTTCACGCAAATCGGTACACATGATCTCTATAGTCATGTGTCAAATCATGAACGCAGCGCCCCATTGCGGTGAAACCTCGCACACACATGCGCACTACGCTGAGGAACAAATGCCATCCTTTCACAATGCCCTATTACAACGCCACCAAGAGGCCCATTTTTGCAAAACATATGTTTCTTTAAATTACTCCTACAAATGTTGTCCAAAGATCACGCAAATCGGTACATATCATCTCTTTAGTCAAGTGATCGAGACGGATCCATCCGATCCGTCCAATTTCTCTCATTCCAGTCTGATTGACGAATTCCCAACATTGCTGGCCCACAATAACATACCTGACCTGGCGACCTGTGCTCCGAGGAGCACTTTTTCTAGTTTTTTACATTATTTATTATTACAAATTAAACATACATTAATCACTTCAGCCCTATTTAAGCTTTGCCTATTTGAAAATAGAAGATGTACAAGCTCACAACGCGTCACGGTGCGACACATTGTTAGCTTGTAGATCTGCTATTTTCAAAAGATTTTCATTCTTTTTAAGAACTTGAAATGGGACATTATTGAGTACTTTCTACTTTTAAGTACATGTTGATACCAATACTTGTGTACTTTTACTCAAGTTAATTTTGAATTCCAGATTAACTTACTTGTAACAGAGTATTTCTACATTGTAGTATTGATACTTTTACTCACGCACGCACGCACGCACGCACGCACGCACGCACGCACGCACGCACACACGCACACACGCACACACACACAACCTGCCTACCAGTGACATCATCGATGGGGAATCGAGGCTAATAGAAACTGCAGGCTTTCTATTCCTGGAAAGTTAGCATGCTATAGTGGAGGTCATTGTTCTCACATGATTAATAATTATGAAAGACAAAGACAAAGTTTTACAGCATATAGCGGTCATAAAAATACAACTTCAAACTCACACAGATGCACACACAAAACCATACACGGTATGTGCCTACATACACAGTACACATACATAAGTACACATATATACAGTACACATTTATACAGTACATACTTATATTGCTGTAGAGGATTCGACCTAACCATGTACAAAAAAGACCATGTACAAGGTACCCATATAGGGGGCAGTCAAAGATCCCCATACAAGGAGCAGGATTGGCCCGATCTAGGTCACCCGAGACTAACTATCACCACAGCTGACGTCACGGACAGAACACGGCGTAAAAGGAAATATGCACGCTCCATATAGGGTGCGTTCGGAAACGCGCACCGGGAGCGCACTCACGTATTAGTTTGTATTGGCCAGTGCGCTCAGTTATATATATCCGAACGCACCCATAATCTGAGTCTATAGCCAGATCGTGGTGAGGTCAGGAGTATGACATAGCGTCCCACTGGAGATGTATATATAAAGGGACGCGATGAGACCCTTAGGGCAGATGGGAGAACCGATACGATAAGCAGCGATACCCTCAGCATCATTGGCTACAGAAGACCATTGCTGGATTGGATACGTTCATATAGCCGAATACTCAAGCTCTTTGCTGAAGGCAATAAAATGAAACTAAACAAAACGTCATTGTAGAAAAGGCTTTCACATCAGGTTTGTTGGATAAGTAACCATAGTTACGTGATACTAGGTCCGACCACGTCACTGAATGCTTGGTACTCCATATATGGAGCTAACGGACATATCCAAATCCGACATCACTGCATCCATCTTTGGGCATATTGGGACTCCATATACGGATATACTGTAGCTGTCTATCACCAGGTTGACACATGCACCGTAACCAACGATAAAGGCAAGGGTATCTCAGAGTTGGCTCAGATCCCAGGATAACCCGCAGCTGATTCTACTTCTCCCTCTACTGCCCAGTATTGATTTGATTCCTGCTTGGATACAATCACAACGGCTCTTGGATCTGGTTAAACAACCAGACGATTATCGGTCTTTAAAAGTCATTCGGCAATGTTTAACAACAATTCCAGCTGCTTTGAGAGACTTCAGAAGATTAGTTGTCAACCCTGCTGAACAGAGTGTCAGCTATGAGGATTAAAATTCTCAATTCTCTATCAACAGTCATCGGTTTCCTTGATTGGTCAACCTATCTCGTCGGCTTTGTGGATTCGTCAGACTTTGTGAGACATTTGTGCCACTGAAGCAATATAAGGACAGCCCACACATAACGACTCTCCAAAGAGGTGGTGTTGTTTTTCATGTGTCTATGAGGTTGATAGAACTTCATTAAGCCCCCTGGTGGTGTTTTTATGGTGTTTTATCTGACTATTTTGAGTTTCTTTAAAATTGTACCCTCCCCCTCATTATCATAACACAACAGATGTGGTCATGAGGAGGAGGAGGGACTAGGACAGGTGGGTGGTGCTAAGGTGGTGGAGGAGGTGCTAAGGTGGTATACTTAATTAACTGGAGGCGTGTCCACATAAAAACATAAACATAATTTTAATTACAAAAAAATCTTCCTCCTAGTACAGGGGTGGGCAACTTTGTAGATGGTGAGGGCCACTAAATTTCCACACTCACTCTGGGGGGCCGCATTGTTTATCGGCAGGGACCCCCCCCCCCCCCCCCTTGGCAAAACGGTCCGGGGGCGTTGGGCCGGTTCGGACCAAAATGCCAGGGCTGAATTTTGGTCCCAGCCCGCCCCTCTTTAACGGCACTCTCGCCAGTAACACATGAGCACTTTTATCATATTCTGTACATCGGCTATTTGAAAATGGCAGATCTACAACGAGATCCACAACCGGCCAGTTCGATCTATTTTCATGAAAATCTAGATTTGTGTTTTAACAACACAAATCTGGTACGGGGGTCCCTGGCACAAGATGTTTTCAGATGGGGATACGTGGACAATTACATAGGCCTATTAATTTGGGGGTCCTTGACATGAAAATGTTTAAGAACCACTGGTTTAAACAACATTATAGGAAACAAGCCAACTCCAATAATCAACTACACTTTGACTAAAAAAACGCAACCTGCAACTACCAACATTTACAAGCAACTTAACAGAAAAACATGCGGACATGGCAACACTGGTTTCAGTGACAACAATAACGGCTGAAAAATTAGACTGGCTTCAGTTCAAACATTTTGATGTCGGGGGCAGACTTTTGCATTGAAAAGCCATTGGTGAATGGTGGTAGTTTCTGCATCATCGAGCACCACAACAATCATTATTTGAATGTCACACACAGGTGTTGAACACTAGCACTCGTGCTATATACTTTAAACAATACATCTGGTTCGTCCAATGTGATTGTAATGTCCATGTCAAATAAATAAAAATAATATTTCAGGAAAAAAACTAGAGGGTAGCAAAAAAGCAAGGCTACATTTTGACACAGAGCATAACAAACACATTATAAAAGAACCTTTGAAAAAAAAAAAAAAAAAACTGCAGACAAATGATTATTATTATTATTTTTTTAACTCAACACCAAACTTGGCATAGACACTGTCTGGGATGATAGTAGTCACACCAGAAACTAAACTAAATTGCACACATATGAGCCGCTACAGCAGTGTTACGGCGGCAGTGTTTAAAACCCATTAAAAACGGGAAAGCATCTGTGTAATTTAAAATTTTAGCTATTCAAAAATAGCAGATATACAAGCTTATAGCACGGCACGAAGTGTAGATCTGCGATTTCTCTTTAAATGTGAAGATTTGTCTTTCTATATCTTTGAATATACAGTATACACCGTATATGCAAAGCAATTTATTTTTACTCAAATCTTTGCTCCTGGGGGTCCCTGGAACAAAATATTTTGAGATGAAGGTCCACGGCCAAATATAATTATGGGGGTCCATGACATGAAAAGATTTGAGAACCACTGATATAGCAACATACGTTTTTCTGAAAACTGCTAGGATTTAGAAGACATTTGTAGAATCGGCCTCAGGTTTTAATGGGTTAACACTTCAAATGGCCATAACTCGTGACCGTATATCTGATCGGCACAATATCCATCTAGATTTTAAAAGTTAAAAGTTAGACCTAGAGTTATTTATTCAAGAAAACCATAACAAACAAATCACAATCATCTCTCTCACCGTGGCTCTGCTTTGGAAACTAAAAGAGTCAAAATTGGGTTCAGGACATTTTATAGGTTTGCCAGGAGGCACACCTGCAACCACTGATTGGGTCCAAATTGGGCCAAACCATCTCTGTCTGTGGACAAGGTTATGTCAAAGAGGGACACTGGACATTGAAAGCAAAGTAAAGTCTAAATTAAATGTACATAATGTATTTTGTGACGGTTTATATTGCTAGTGAACAGAAGTGACAGTATTTATTATAAATCAACCGCTCTGTTTTTTCGGGATATTTAACTTTCAAACATGTTTAACATCTACTCAGGCTTTTGTGTTTCTTCCCAGACCCCAGTTTTTAAGTTGCTTGATTCAGTATTTAGATATTTGATATTCATGTTAACAGACTCGCCCCCTTCCTATACAAACCCCATGTTGTAACTTTGTTGTTAGATTCATTGAAAACACCCGTCCTTGGTTTTGGTGACTGATATTGTCGTTCTAATGCGTGAGGAGACCGTGTTTTTTTCAATTAGGTTTTTATAAGTTTTGGGGAAAATTAGGAAAAATGTATAATAATGAAAGAAATTTAAAAAATGAAAAAAGTAATTGAAAAAACATGCTTTCCTCACTCAGAAGGGCGTTTTTTCAATGAATCTAACATGGTTAGAATGGAGCAAAAGTTACAACGCGTTTGTCTGTTAAAATGAATATCAAATATCTAAACACTGAATCAAGCAACTTAAAAACTGTCTGGGGTGCTCACAAAAGCCCAAGTATACGTTAAAATGACCCCAAACATGTTTTAATGTGAAATATATCCCTTTAACGCAGGGCCATTGAAGGCCACATGGGAGTGTGTTAAACAAAGTATCGCCAGATCGTTGTTGCCTGAGATTATCCAACTAAGGACAAAGTTTGCATATAACGACTGTACGGGTGATTAAATATACATTTCCATGGAATAAACATCAAAAGGAATATGGAAATGCATATGAGTGCAGGTGTACAACAAGAAATACGAGTGGAAGGAGGAGGAGAGAAAGGAATGGTTAGAGGAGGCAAAGTACAGAGAACATCATTTGGAAGATCTGCTATCATCATCAGGAAGAAAGTGACTGTCTGAAGAAGAGACTTCACCAAAACACCTGACTCAGAGATCTGAGACTCTAAAACGTGAGATCACTTTAACCTTGTGTCCATTGTTCATTAGAATAGTTGTTGTTTTCAGATGAACGTTGAGAATTTGAAATTGAAATTGTGTCATTGTTATATTCAGTCAACTGCGCTCAAATCCAGTGGTGTAAAGTAACTATGTACATTTACTCAAGTACTGTACTTAAGTACAATTTTGAGGTATTTTTTACTATACTTGAGTATTTCCAATTTTATATACTTTTACTTCTACTCCACTACATCTCAGAGGCAAATATTATACTTTTACTTTACTGCAATTATTTGAAAACTTTAGTTACTACTTTTTAAATTTAGATTATTATTACAAAACATACATTACCCACTTCAGCCCTATATACATTTCGGCCATTTGAAAATAGCCGATCTACAAGCTCACAATGCGTCGCATTGTGAGCTTGAAGATCTGCTATTTTCAAAAGATTTTTCATACATTCTATACATTTTGAAAACTTGTGAAACGGGACATTCTGCATAATGAGTACTTTCTACTTTTGGTACTTTAAGTACATTTTGATACCAATACTTTTGTACTTTTACTCAAGTACATTTTGAATTGCGGACTTTTACTTGTAACAGAGTATTTCTGCACTGCAGTATTGATACTTTTACTTAAGTAAATAATTTGAGTACTTTTTCCACCACTATGTTTTGCTCTTCTGTACCGGTTACAGGGCACACACACCCAGAGCCTTAATATGAACGACACACTGGAGAATGGCACCAACTCCTCCATCCCCTCATCATCCTCAGAAGATGACACCGCTCTGGCACTACCAACTGCTGTCAACTCTATCAACCTCATCTTGGGTCTCCCCGTCAACAGCTACGTTATGTGGCTGATACTGAGTGGAGCTGGTGGGACGATAGCCTCAGAGTTCTTTTATCTCAACATGATTGTATCTGTGATCCTCTCTTCCCTGAATTCTGTCTTTTGCTTAGCATGGCTCTTCACACACAATTATATTTTCTACATGGTTACGAACTTTATTGGTTATTTTTCCTACGTCTCTGTTCCATTGTTCCAGTGTTGTATCTGTGTGGAGCGTTACATAGCAGTAATCCACCCTGTGGTATTTCTCAGTTACAAACATCTTCGGTACAAGGTGGCCTGTTGCTGCGTTGTCTGGCTGACGGCGCTTGCGTTCAGCTTGATTAGTCTTTGGTCACTAATGGTAGGGTGTTACGCCTTCTTGGGCTTTAGCGTCGTGTGCGTTTCTGTGGTTTCTTTCTGCTGCCTCTCGGTCCTCAGAGCTCTGAAACAGCCTGGACCAGGAGAGGGACAGAGGGACAGAGGGGAGGGACAGGACGTGAAGAGAAGAGCTTTTAGAATTATTCTGATCAGCTTGGTAGTAATGTCAGTGACTATGATGAGCCTTATTCCCTTTGTTCTGTCTATAATGCTGACTTCCATCCCAGCTGCTGCTACAGACATCACATTTGTAATAGCCGTGATGTCAGTGGTTGCTCATCCTTTGCTGTACCTCTACAAAGCTGGGAAACTGCCATGCTTCAAGGGGCTCTGAGAGCAGGATAGATCTCTTACCAGACCTCACCAGTGTGATGTTATCTTTTAAATCTAATCTAAAGCTCCCACTGTGTCAGAGAAACTTATTTCAATTATTTGTTATGTTGTTGTTTATTGAATTACACATGGTAGAGAAAACTGTATTTTTAACATTGCACTGTAAATATTACATTACTGTTCATCATATGTTGAAACTTTTTTAATGGAAAAACATTGTTTCTCAGGCTAAATGCATGTGTATCTATTCATTATTGTAAAATTGCACAAAAGCTGAAATGATCACTCTTCAAGTTGACTCTTACAGCAGGTGATTTGACACATCTTTATGAAATGATTGGTAGTAAATATTTAGCCATCAGATAATCTGTGTGTCTTTTGATCAGGGCTGTGATTAAATGGTTATTTAGCTTGCAGGTGGTTTAGTTTAGACATGGCTTTGATGTGGTTTAATTTCATAACTTTATTGAAGGGTTAGTGTAGACTTTGGTACAGGATCTGGGAAGGTTGTGCACCAAGTCATGCTCTGACACCAGTTAGTAGCATTTCCTTTAATGCTGTCTTGGCTACTTTTAATTCATAATGTTTTTAAACATTCATACATATGATTATGATGGAACATGAAGCATCGTCTGATGGATTAATATAATAATAATACATGTTATTTGTATTGCACTTTACATTTGAACAAACCTGTGTTCAGTACATACAGAATAAAACATTTGCATAAAACAATCTAAAAAATGAGTGTCTCAAAATTATCCCATCCCTGTGTACATTCAGTCAGAAACTCCCTCCAGCCACTCCATACTGTAAAGAACTGGCACCCACTACGTGCTCTTTCTCGCTCTCTATCCTCTTCCTTTGCATGAAAACTAAATACTTTCACGCACTTTGACACAATAGGGTGTGATATTTACACCTGTAAACCTCTGTTGGGACAGTAAAGTTTATTCTGATTCTGTCGCTCGCTCGCTCACACACACACACACACACACACACACACACACACACACACACACACACACACACACACACACACACACACACACACAATCAAAGGTGTTCTTTTAAGCTGGGGGGCTGGGGGCTTGTCAAAGTATGACACTGTAGTGTTAACATCAAAAGCCAGGTGCAGAAGTTCACTTTTAATGCCAAAATAAAGTCAGTTTGGCTCAGTCCAGACAACAATATGACGTTCATTCCGAGGTTCGGGGGTGCCGTCCTAAAGTTGGCTGCATGGTGCCACCGAGATGTTGTTGTGACATTCCAAACTCATTCCAACGTTCCGCGGTGTTTCCTTATTCATTCAGCCCAGCTTCAAGTTCATTTTGTCAACAGTGAAGCCAAGGAAACACCTGTACTTTGGAGACACAAGCCAACTTCTAAATGCTTGTGGCCGGGAAATGAGCTTCGCAGAGCGGATAGAGTGTCAGCTGTCTCTCGCTCCCTCTGGCTTCTGTGTGGACGGGCTGGGGAGTGGTAACAGAGAGCCAGCGAGGGGCTGTGAACGTTCAAAACTCGATGTGATTGGTTGAAATTGCAGTATATCCCGCCCCCCAATTGCTGTGATTGGTTTAGATGCGCAGAGGGAGTGTTCAGATCAGGAAGCCCATATGAATCTGAGACCTATGGATGCTTTGAGGGTACAAAATGTTTTTTTTTTAATGGCCGATTAATGCGAGAAAAATATTAACGCGGTTAATTCGGTCATGCGTTAACGTGTCAATAACGCGCTAACTTTGACAGCACTACTTCTGTGTCTTTCCTCCAGGATCCTTCTCAGTTCATGAACACAGAAGCCACGTCCTAGCTCTCCAGTCACAATGACATCTATGTCATTCGTCCTTGTTAACCACTTAAAACCCCAGCATCCGTATTGTGGGGAAAGCTTTCGCAAAAAATAGCAGATAGACAAGCTAGCTATCTATTTTTTAACAGAAAACTAATACCTATAGTATAGAGCTCTGAGGGACTCCGGTCAACTACTGTATATAGGGTTTAAGTGGTTAATCTTACGACTCTGTCGAAACTAGACATCTGTGCGATCCCGGGACTACCTTCATATTTTTGGTGCAATGTTCAGAAATAGCCCCCCCCCCCTCTATTCCTGATGGTAATGCTGTGTAACAAAATACCGGAGCTAGAGCAGAGGGTGAGGTCACAGATGGGGCTAACTCGCAACCAAATAAAATACGCACATTAAACTCCCAATCAAATAAAATAGACACATTTACACACTCGCCCTGAAAAGACAGCTTTGCGCGTCACACCGGTCTCCACGGTAACTATGCATAAGCATTCAAATGTGTGTTAATAAAACATAACCAGGAAGTGTCTACACGTGCCACACGTGCGTGCGTGCGTGGGTTGATTGAGTCCTTCAGATACAGAAAGTGAAAATGTTCAATTTGAAGATAATTAGCACTAAAAGCTTCATTGGCCCCACAATACACTCTCAATCTGTGTGTGTGTGTGTGTGTGTGTGTGTGTGTGTGTGTGTGTGTGTGTGTGTGTGTGTGTGTGTGTGTGTGTGTGTGTGTGTGTGTGTGTGTGTGTGTGTGTGTGTGTGTGTGTGTGTGTGTGTGTGGTCCTGGAAAATTGTGGCAATTAGTTGCTTTTGGGTGTTAAGGTGAGAAACCAGGAAGCCATCAGCAGCTATTCAACTGCATTACACACACACATACACACACACACACACACACACACACACACACACACACACACACACACACACACACACACACACACACACACACACACACACACACACACACACACACACACACACACACACACACACACACACACACTTGCTTTTCATTGCTCTTCATTCCCTATGAAATGAAATGATCAAATGAATAATTATGAATACGACTTTGACATCCATACAAACAACGGCTCTGAGTTTATATGAATGTTAAAGTTTATTAATACAGAGCATATAAATACTTGTCTTCTGGATGTGGCTGCATCGCAAACTTACATTGCAAACTAAACTCAATCACCATTTGATCTCTTGATTTAGATGAGGGTCAATGCTGATATAACCCCATAGACCCTAGATCAGGGGTCTTCAACAGGGGGTCCGGGACCCCTAGGGGGTCCTCAGAGCTACCATAGGGGGTCCGCCAAATCTTTGTGTGATATGATTTAGTTTTTTTACATTAACCACTTGAACCCTAGAATTACTTTTCTGAGGGGAACATTAGCCGAAAATAGCTGATATACAAGCTCTCAACGCCTCGCGCTGCGAGGCGTTGAGAGCTTGTAGATCGGCTATTTTTGGCAAAGAGGCTATAGGTGTAGAGGGAAAAAAGAGCAGACTAAGTAAAAAAAAAACTTTAATCTGAAACACAATTTTATACAATATAGAGGGGGTCCCTGCTTCATCTCTCTCTCAGCTAGGGGGTCCTTGGCCTGAAAACGTTGAAGACCCCTGCCCTAGATAGACCCTACTGTATGTTGTATAGTGTCCCTATTCTGCTGTATTTAACACAGAAGTGTACAAATGTAACCAAATGGTTTGGTTACATTTGTATACTCTTCTGAGTTAAATTGACGGTCAGGATCTTTGTAAATCGACCCTGGATATTGTGTGGTTGAGTAGGAATAAGGACATTTCATTGTGTGGTTGAGTAGGAATAAGGACATTTCATTGTGTGGTTGAGTAGGAATAAGGACATTTCATTGTGTGGTTGAGTAGGAATAAGGACATTTCATTGTGTGGTTGAGTAGGAATAAGGACATTTTCATTGTGTGGTTGAGTAGGAATAAGGACATTTCATTGTCTGGTTGAGTAGGAATAAGGACATTTCATTGTCTGGTTGAGTAGGAATAAGGACATTTCATTGTGTGGTTGAGTAGGAATAAGGACATTTCATTGTCTGGTTGAGTAGGAATAAGGACATTTCATTGTGTGGTTGAGTAGGAATAAGGACATTTCATTGTGTGGTTGAGTAGGAATAAGGACATTTCATTGTGTGGTTGAGTAGGAATAAGGACATTTCATTGTGTGGTTGAGTAGGAATAAGGACATTTTCATTGTGTGGTTGAGTAGGAATAAGGACATTTCATTGTGTGGTTGAGTAGGAATAAGGACATTTCATTGTGTGGTTGAGTAGGAATAAGGACATTTTCATTGTGTGGTTGAGTAGGAATAAGGACATTTCATTGTGTGGTTGAGTAGGAATAAGGACATTTCATTGACATACAGTATACTGTATATTTACCACTTGATGTAGTTCTCAAAGTTTTTCGTGCCAAGGACCCCCAAATTGATATGTATTTGGCCACGGACCCCCATCTGAGAAGCTTTTGTGCCAGGGACCCTCAGAAGAGGAGATTTATGTTTAAAAGAATGCAAGATTATTCAAAAATGTTCAAACATTTTCGATATTTTTCAGAAATGTCAAAAATAGTAGATGCACAAGCTCGCAGCGAGCTTGTGCATCTACTATTTTTGAATAGCCAACATATTAATGGATAAAGTGGTTAAAATGATTGTGATGCTATATTGACTTTTGCTGGGGACCCCCTGGAACCCCCCCCCATGGACCCGCGGGGGTCCCCGAACTCCACTTTGAGAACCAATGCCCTGTGGTGTGACCAAATGTATTACCATATAAACAGCATGTCAGGTTTATTACCATATAAACGGCATATCAAGTTCATTACCATATTTACAGCATTGGTAGTTTAACTGCATTTCAGGTTTATTACTAAATACATTTCTAGTTTATTAAATACATTTCAAGTTCATTATATTAACTGCATTTCAAGTGTATTATTGTATTAAGTACATTTCAAGTTTGTGCTTGTAAGAAACAGTGGCTTTTTTCTGCAAGGATGTAGTATTGGTACAGTGGCTTGGGGATTTTTTGCATCCAAAAACTCATCCAAGCCTGAAAGGGAGGAACCTACATCATAAATGCTTCATGTTAATATTGCAGTAAATATTCAAATAACTAACGATTATTGCGTTTGCCCTCACATAATTATGCTTGAAGCTTGAAGTACAATGACACTGTTGCTGCTCCCAGCTGTATGAGATCTTATACATTGGCATGTCATTTGAAAGCAATTTATGCCAGGCATCCCTAAAAGATGTTTTGTATATTATATTTAGTAGACAATTCTAGGTGGGGGCTGGGGAGACAACAGTGGAGAGAGTGAAACCTATCATTGTAGTTTTCTACAGGCGTCCTGGCAGATAGTGTCTAGTGGAGTCATCAGAGAGACCAGACAAGAGGGAGCATTTTGTGATTTTTTTTTATAGAAATAATCTCTTCGTCAGGCAATGACCGTCTGATGAAGTGAAATGTCACCGATATATCTTGGGTGCAATAAAGCACTTTTATCTTTGGAGCCCTACAACATGCGAGCGTTTTATTATTTCTATAATTGTTGTTCAATTTCTTTTTCCAAAAATGTCGTTTTTCCACTGATCAGCACCTGCCCAAGTTGGGGTTTGGGATGTGTGCAATGTGCATGTCTGTCTTGTTTAGCATTTTGTGATGTGGTCGTTCATGGAACTCCTCTCACTCTCGCAGCTCTCTGGTTGCAGGCCAACACACCTGCAGTCCATCAGCTGACATCCTAACCTCCCAGTCAATAAAAAAGGATTTCGTCCTCCTGCTTTTGGACGAGATTACATAGCAGTGGTTCTCAAACCTGATCTGTAAAAAGGAGAAAAGGATTCATTGTAGGACATACACTACTGGAAATGTAAACAGTACGAGGTACAGTAAGACATCAAGGCTGAAAGGACAACACAAAAAAAGTCCTGGGGACTTTGTATGTATTCAATTCATAAACATATAAGCATAACGAAGTAACACAATTATGTACAAATTAGAATTTTCCCATGTTTGTTCTATATTTGGGTGGAACAAGATCACGGTCTGTCTGTCTGACCGACCATGTGTCTATGTGTCCGTAATGTCTGTCTCTTCTTCTGGCTTCACCTGATAACAAGCCGGCCTTTTGTCTCCACCCCCTTATCTGTCAATCACACCCTACACACACCGCTACTGGCTGTCAGCCCTGACCAGTCCCGCCCCCTCACTGCAGTATGTGTCAGTCAGCCGTCTGTCTCGTTAAGGTCGTCATTGTTAATGGGCTTTTCTTAACGAAGCTGTCTTCTTGACCCCCCCCCCCCCCCCTCCTCGCCACATCGTTTAATCTGCTCGGAACACCTGGAACGCTCTTATGCATGTACACACACACACACACACACACACACACACACACACACACACACACACACACACACACACACACACACACACACACACACACACACACACACACACCACACGGAGACACACAAAAAGACAGACACACAGAGTTGTGTGCGTCTTCATTTTTACGTTTGTTTTATTTGAAGAGAATGTCTTCTCCTAATCCTAAATCGACCGAAAGACAGACAGACGGCACCCCACCTTGGTGTCTGTTGCCTTGGAGACCTTATATTAAAATGGGCTTATGGGTGGACGGTGGTTGGGCGTCACATCCGGATTTGATTGGCCAATTCCAATCAAATTGAGACAATTTGGTTCCATTTTTACACTCAGTTATTGGAATCACTGCTCTGAGTGTGGTGAATGAAGCATGAAGGTGCACACTGCACAGCAAATTCCATGACAACTTGCTGTATTTCACTGTTTCATTAGCCGGGGCCCGAGTCTGTTGAAACAGTGGCAGAGATTGTGAGGAAGGGAGAGCATTTGACTCACTTTGTCCCCCTAGAATAGATGTGCGCGCCGGTAACCGGAAAAATTACTCCGCACACAACGAGTGAGGTGTGTGTGTGTGTGTGTGTGTGTGTGTGTGTGTGTGTGTGTGTGTGTGTGTGTGTGTGTGTGTGTGTGTGTGTGTGTGTGTGTGTGTGTGTGTGTGTGTGTGTGTGTGTGTGTGTGTGTGTGT
>NC_137606.1:52578275-52593275 GCF_963280865.1 Gymnoscopelus braueri
GTCAGGAGATCCCTCCTTGTCTCTGTTGTGAGTGATGATGATGGCGATGATGCATGCGGTGACAAAGTTTCCAGTCCCCCCCCCCCTTCCCCCCCTCGCCAGTGAGTGATTTGCTTCCGTTCAGCGAGAACAGCAGAAGACATTTGGTCTTTCAGGCGTGAAAGTCTCTTTTCGAAGACAAACGATTTAGTCAAATATCCACAGTCTCTCCTCTCCTCTCCTCTCCTCTCCTCTCCTCTCCTCTCCTCTCCTCTCCTCTCCTCTCCCCTCCTCTCCTCTCCTCTCCTCTCCTCTCCTCTCCTCTCCTCTCCTCTCCTCTCCTCTCCTCTCCTCTCCTCTCCTCTATCCGCTATCCTCTTCTCTACTTTGCCAACTGTAGATTCCAGATTTCACAGACTTGTCTGTCTGTCTGTCTGTCTGTCTGTCTGTCTGTCTGTCTGTCTGTCTGTCTGTCTGTCTGTCTGTCTGTCTGTCTGTCTGTCTGTCTGTCTGTCTGTCTGTCTACTGCTCTCCTCTCTCATTCCCCCTCCACGCAAATTACGGCTATTTATTTCAAAGGTCAGAGGTCATGCTTAGGCTTCAGAGTTATAAGACCATATAAATGTGTTTTTAGGGCGGATGGGGAGAGGTGGGGGGGGGGGGGTTCATTGAGTGTGCGTCATCTCCCTTCCAGCTCTTGTTGTCGTTCCATTTCATAGCCCAGCACCTTACGCCCCCCCGTTCACTCACACTGCTTACTTCGTGTGCCGAAAATAGACAACCTACAAGCTCACGCCGGGTTGTCGCGTCGTGAGCTTGTAGGTCGGCTATTTCCGGCGTCATGGCCACCGTCGTGCAGAGCACATCAGCTAGAGCAGTTGTTTTCAACTCTTTTCATGTCAAGGTACCATTATGTATTCGACAGTTGAGCCACGGACCACCATTTGATGAGATTTAGCCTCTCAGACCCAAGACTTAGAATATTTTTTTGTCGTTGGATAAGATTTTGTCCATAACTCCATGCTGTGTTGATGTGGTACCGTAGGAGAGAAAGCAGGCAAATGTTGATCAAAATAACAATTCTTTAATTAAGTAATGCAGATGTTTAACAATATTTTTTACTCTTGAGAGCGTAAAACTAAACATTTTACGCTCTCAAGAGTTAAAGCTCTATAAGGGTCCATTTGGTTACCGACTCTCCATCATTTAGCTGGGGACCAACTGCAACCCCCTCAAGGACCACTGGTGGTCCCCGGACCCACTGGTTGAGAACCACTGTGTTAGAGAAGAGTGTCTCCACTTCCTTGTTTGTCACCACGTACCCTGCCAAAGGGTATCTCCACTGCTATATCCACTGCTATACTGCTGTCACATCAAGGCTCCAGTCCATTCCATTAGCGAGGTGTTGTTGTTACATCTCAAACTACACTTCATATTCTGTCGGGTGGAATTTGGAAACCTCGTTATGTCAAAACCGCGCTTACAGGTGGCTGCAATTTGGAACTGCATGGCCCCTGTTTAAAAAGTCAAAGCCTATCCCACTGGGGCAGAAGAAAGGGACTCACGCTTAATCCATTCAATCCGGGAACGCATCTGTGTCATTTTAGATTTTAGCTATAACCATTAGTTTATACTTTGGCTTAAATTAGCAGTTATTTATTTAGAAAAATCATGAAAATGTGTGCAAATCATTCTTTTAAAGCGAACATTTGTAGGACAAATCTTTTGCATCTGCAACTGGGGGTCCCTGGAACTACATATTTTGAGATGGGGGTCGGTGGCCAAATACATATAATGTTGGGGGTCCTTGACATGAAAAAGTTTGAGCACTACTGATATTATAGCAACTGCTATTATTTGAATATCCAAAGAAATCCAAAAATAACACAGATGTTTTCCCCAGTCTTAAACGGTTAATAGTAAAGGTGCAAGAAGTAAGACACATGACACAATTCGATTGCACAATTTACAATTACAATTTAGGCATTTAGCAGACGATCGTATCCAGAGCAAGGTAAACTAATACAAGTATAAAAAGTAAGGAGTTTGTTATAGACCACAAACTCTGTTGGAAGCCACATATTCAATATATCAAAGGTAAAATTGCCAAATCTGTTGGCCTTCTGTAAAAAACAAGGGAGCTGTTGAATCAAAAATGTTTGCATATATTGTATTTTTCACTTGTAGTGCCTTATATGTCATACTGTGTTGAGGTCTGGGGGAATGTATATAAAACAAATATAGATCCTATTATTAAACTACAGAAAAGAGCTATTAGAATAATAAACAAATCATAAATTAAAAAAAACATAATCATAACTGTGAAAGTGTGTGTCGTATTGATTTTATGGGGAATAACATTTGCTAAAGAGTTTGTCTCTTTAAAATAACAAGTCGTCACTGTCGGGTGGAAATCTTGTATGTCCAAAATTGTAATTTTCAGTTCCAACAGATCCATTTAATGTAGTTATTCTTTAACCTACATAGTTCCCTGCCTTTTCTCATCTCATGAGGAGAAAAGCCTAGTAAAGAGCTGCAGTCGGAAGTGTCTTTTTTCCCCGGAAGCTGTCTTTTTCCGACCAATCATGGCACAGTTTTCATGCCCTGTCTCCTCATTGAGAGTCAGACTATTCACACACACATGCAACCGGCATGTGAATGGAGCACCAAAGAAATTTACGCATCCTACCTGGGTCACGTTTTTTTCCCCCTCATTCTGAATTCCCATAGACGTGTTTAATATCGCGTCAAATAAGAACTGTGTTCCAAAAATAAACAAATGATCCCAGCGGTTTGACTCTTATGGATATGAAGCATCAACTGACGGTGAGAAAACGCTAATGTTACTTCCGCCGAATTAGTTACATTTTCGCCAGACTGTATCAAATATGAGTGATGACTATCATAAACGATACAGAGCCACCTCCCTGACAATATCGCAGAGACAGTTTGTTTATCTTTGGACCACAATTCTTATATGAGACGAGTCTAAGATGAAACAAAGGTATGGCTCGCAACTCACTTTGATGCTCCAGGTTTTATTTCACAATACAGCTGATTACGAGTCTAAGATGACCCAATGTTATTCTCCCTAGAGAAATTATCCACGACCCAGTGGATGAACGAGTGACGTCAGGACTTCTGTACTCTATGGATGTCCTACCAGTTACATGAGGCCTCACTGCCTCATGGGCTTATGGCAAGGTGCCCCACTGTCTGAGATCTGTGTGACGGCCTCTTGATCGACGCCGTCCACATTTATCAGCATGAATGTGGCAGCCAGCACCCCTCTCACTGAGTGTGTGCTGCAGGCTCCGCAGCAGGACATGGCCTTCTCCAGTCAGTTGGCGTCGTGTCCGGCGGGCTGGCTTGAGCGGGAGTGCAGGCTTTCTGCAGACCTGGTTGCACTTTTCCTGAAGGGCGCCCGGAGGCTCAGAGCTCGGGTTAGGGCCCCAACGGTCCCACCTGGGGACCTGGGGTTGGTCCTGGAGGCTCTACGTGTCTACAACAAGCCCCCTTTGAACCTCTTGAGTCAGTGAGCCTGAAATGGCTGTCAGTCAAGACAGACATTCTTGTTGGCTGTCACATCTGCAAGAAGAATTGGGGAGTGGCAAGCTCTGTCAGTCCATGAGGAGCTTTGCGGGTCTAGGCCGGATGATGGAGGAGTGGTGTTATGCCCCAACCCGGCCTTTCTCCCCAAGGTTCTCTCAGAGGCACATCTCAATCAGGTCAGGTGACTGAGCTCTGTCCTCTCTTTGCCATGCAGACAGATGGAGGCTAGACTGTCCCACTGGATCACAGAAGGGATCCAGTAGGCATACAAGCAGGCGGGAGTACCAGTGCCGCCTGGAGTGCGGGCACGCTCCACCCGTGGGGTGGTGGCCTCCTGAGCACTGTGGAATGGTGCGTCTCTGACAGAGATCTCCACAGCAGCGACATGGTCAACTCCGTCTACATTCAGCCGATACTACCAACTGAACGTGGCTGCATCCGCTCCCTCTGGAGTCGGTCTTGCCCTACTCAGCGGTAGGTGTCACCTTCACCAGTCAGTTGGCCTTGTGTCCGGCAGGCTGGCTTGAGCAGCCCTTCACCCCTGTGGTCACTGGCCTTGGCCAGGCTTTGGGTAGTGTGTAATAACGCACACCTAGGCCTTATATACCCGTGCGTGCCAGTACGACTGTCGACTGGTGTCTTAAAGAAATATCCACGTCACAAGTGAGGTGTCATTCCCCATACATATGAAATATGTTGGGTGGAGATACAGTCTCTTCACTCAGGGAACAAAGGTTACAACGTAACCGAACGTATTACGTGTGTAATGTAAGTGTTAGACATTCTTAACAAGGTGATTGACATCAGCTGGAGGATAAGGTCTGACTGGAACTACAGGAAACATGGGCTGTAGTCCAATGTAGTCCAGGAAGAACTGACATTCTGTACGATGATTTCACAGTTGCCGAAATAATGTTCAAAATATCAAAACACAGAAAAAACACAAAACACACAATCATGTGTTTTTGGTCAAAACAAAACATGTTTATTATGTCCTCCTTATGCAGCCTAATTTCAATGTCTAGTCCAAAAATATGGACCACATTGTAGACCTCCAGTATTAACCCCCCAGTATCCATATTCAGTGTGTCGCGTGCTACGTGTTCTACATACGTGCAAGCATGTAGATCTGCTGTTTTCAGTGAATATATTTAATGTAGAGTGAAAAAAGAAAAGACTCAAGCATAAAGCCCTGAGGGACTCTGCCCAACCATATGGGGTTTAAGTGGTTAATAACAACAATATTATTCAAGGTATACAAGGTTCGGCACTGTTAGTGTGGTATGCATTTTCTTGAAAATACAGTAGTTAAATATTGATTATGTGTGTGTGTGTGTGTGTGTGTGTGTGTGTGTGTGTGTGTGTGTGTGTGTGTGTGTGTGTGTGTGTGCGTGTGTGCGTGTGTGTGTGTGTGTGGGGTGGGGCGTGCGTGCGTGCGTGCGTGCGTGCGTGCGTGCGTGCGTGCGTGCGTGCGTGCGTGCGTGCGTGCGTGCGTGCGTGCGTGCGTGCGTGCGTGCGTGCGTGCGTGCGTGCGTGCGTGTGTGCGAGTGTGCGTGCGAGTGTGTGTGTGTTCACTGGCTGTTTCATAGGGCGCCCCATGTTTGGCTGTGATCTATTGATAAATGGCTTTTCATTTTATTGTATTTATTCATATTGTTCCACTGATTCATCTAGCTATTTACTGAGTTCTCATACTCATTTGCTATTGGCATACAAGTGGCATTACTGTAAAAAGAGGGTGTGTGACATGAAAGCCTGGCAGTAAATAGATGTTAATGAGGTGACGTCATGCACAGAGCTCTCTCTCTGTCTCTCTCTCTCTGATCTCCCGCTGCGCCCAACTCCACAGGAGCTAATGAGCATAGTTTGGTCCATCAAAGTAGGGTACAGTAATAAGGACTGTCCTTCTGTTACCCTGATGTGTGCGTAGAGATACACGTAAGCAAGCTGTGACATGTATGGAATGGTTCAGTGTGGTACGTGATTTGTAACATTTGCTTGTTTAGCCTAGTAGTAGCCTAGTAGTTCTCAACCTTTTCATGTCAAGGACCCCCAAAATGATATGTATTTGGTCGCGGACCCCCATCTTATTTTTGTTTGTGCCAGGGACCCCCAAGAGAAGGCTGAGGGGACTTTTTGCCTCGGACTCCCCCCCTCCCAAAAAAACGAAAACAACTAAAGGCTACTGTGTGTGTGGAGAGAAATTTTTCACCTTTAGCCCTGAAGCGGCGGTTAGGAAACTCGCCCACGGGTTTTTCTCTCTTAAGACCGAAAAAGCTCCCGGATCGTCCCCCCAGTGTGAATTGAAGATTGTAGATTGTCTATTTCACTATTATTTAAAATATGGCTTAAAAAAAAAACAAATTTTGGTTTTTTTCAAGTTATGGTTGCTTATATAGGGCTATGCACATGTGTCATGTGACACTGGCCAATCACAGTCCTGAATAGGCTGTGATTGGCCAATCACAGCGCAGGATAATTCTACTAATTTCCTGGGCCCAGATCACAGCGCAGGAAAATGTACATTTTTCCAAATCTCACTTATAGGGGCGGTTTCACCGCCCAAAAAAATTTACTTAGTTACTGTCCACCACTGGATGGGATTTTGTGCACATTCAGCAACACAGGCATGTACAGTATATGTAGGCGGTGAGGTTGCACGTCTACCAGCCAAGCCTTAGCAACATCCAGAAATGTGTGAGCAATCATTTGTCCAACTTGAGATAATTGTCAGTGGCGGTGGAGATTATGTAACTTTGGAATAAACGTGTCCAGGATAATTGCATTTCACACTGACTGGTCTGACTCAGACTGAGATCCAATCACAATGTTCTCAGATGATCTGTCTGGCAGATGTCTTCTCGTCGCGTCCCCACGAGTCACGATGATGTACACCCGGTATTAATACTTCTCCCCTGTCCACATAATCATCCTCCTGAAAGCTCCTTGCAGTTCCCCCAACACACCTTGAAACTAAAGGTTGAAACGGCTGTTACTGTTGTTGCCCCCATGACTCTGGAACAATCTCCTATAAGGGCCCTATCTTGCGCGCCGCCCTTCCCCTTATGACTAAACTTTTTGGCATTTAGATTTTAAATCCACTCTAAAAATGCACCTCTTCTCTATTGCTTTTAGCTCAGTCTGAGGGCAACTTAGAGAACTGGACTTGACTTACAAGTTACAACAACGTTTTTTCTGTCTACAACAAACCTCTTCGGCAAAAGATTTTCGATTTTTGTGTAGTGTAGTATAGTATAGTATAGTATAGTATCGTGTCGTGTGGTGTGGTGTGGTGTGTTTGTGTGTGTGTGTGTGTGTGTGTGTGTGTGTGTGTGTGTGTGTGTGTGTGTGTGTGTGTGTGTGTGTGTGTGTGTGTGTGTGTGTGTGTGTGTGTGTGTGTGTGTGTGTGGGGAGAGAGAGAGAGAGAGTACTAAAGGAATACAGGAGTAGGGTTGAGTTGTCAATGCTGCCATCTACAGGATCAAGTGTTCACCATGCAGCTCTCATCCTACATAATTAAGGAAAGTCACACTCTCTGTTCCAGATTTTTCTCCTCACTGGCTTGAGCAATTGTTTATTTTCAGGAAACTCTGTGTAACTCTTTCGCCGTTACTGCGCAAGCATGTGCGGCCACGGGGGCAACGTGCGCATGCATGCGTGGCCAGGGGGACTGTTGTCAGGGCTACGGTCCCCCAGGCAATGGGATGTAGGTACTCTGTTAGCTGTTGGTGCTAATGACGTTAGCGTGTTGTTTACTCATTGACATTGATGCAACAGAGCACACGCCTTGCCCATACATAACTAAAAGTCTGCAAATACTTTGACTGAGCACATCCCTGGGTATAGTGCAGCAGAGCGGACTCCCAAGGGGTCCGCGAAGCATTCGCTGGGAGTCGACCTGCCTTAAAACAAGTAGGAAAAAGGAGGACTTTAGCCACTTAAGCCCTGTAATGCTGTACTTAGAAGACTGGAGTCCCCCATGGCTCTATACTAGGTCTGCTAGTATTTCCCTCTACACCAAATCCCTTTGCCGAAAATAGACGCTCTAAATGTGCCAAACCTATTGTGAACTCGTTGATCTGCTACACACACCACACACGCACGCACGCACACACACACACACACACCCCAACGTGTATTAACAAGTGGGGACAGGCTGCACGTATGTTTCATTACTGTTTAACTCACATTAAGTGACATTAACTCACACTTCCCAGCAGCACTGTCAACAAGCTGTTAGCAGACTGGCTTTAAGCTAATTACTCATGATGGACACTTTGCCACACTTCTAATTGTTGTAGAACAAAGATAAATTATAATGGAGGTTAACCAGAGGAAGCCCTGAAGCTAATGGTCCATACAATGATGGGAAGCAGGCAGGCAGGCTGTGTAAGCTTGGTGACAGCAGTCATTAGATGGTCACAGCAACATCAGCTGATAATACTTCCCTCATCAGCTTCATAACTTTAGGATATCAGTTGGATAAAGTACATTTAGTAGACTATTAGTACTACTACTGTTACTATATTAGGAAATGTGCAACAGGATAAAGTGTGTTCAGCTAATTCTCTATTTTTTACTTTGACGTTTACTGTATTCACTAATCTGGTTTATTTTAACTTCTTCTCATTATTAATTTGAATGTCCTTGTACAATGTCATAATGTTTTGTGTAAAGAACTTTGAATTGCCTTGTTGTTTAAATGTGCTACAATATCCTATATTAAAATTGCCTAGACTAAAGGGTCAACCGATGGCCGGGCGGGCGGTGGGTGGCTGAACGGACGTCACAAACGTAACATGCAGACCTGCGAGGCGCACCGTTGCTTCGATCCGCACCAAACTTGCCACACCAACACTGGTCAGGGGTCTGTCATCAGAATAGCCATACCAGGGGCCACAGGCGTGTGACGGGGTCAGTTTTGCAGTGTGCATAGAGTTGATGTTACTGACTGATTGAGAGAGGACCTGCACCTGCTTGATTGGGTGCACCTGGGCATGCAGCCTTTAAAATGCAGAGAGCAGTGCGGAGAGAGGAGAGCTGTGAAGAGGACCAGAGGGCAGAGGACAGAGACCTGGCTGGAAGGAAGGAAGGAGAGCGGCCGCGGACGGGGGCTGGAGTTGGGGCATTGAGGACAGGGACACCCCAGCCGGGGAAATGGTTACTTGGCACCAGGCGGGGTGTGCCCTGTCCGCCTGTGAGAGGACCCGTCTGTGGGGTGGCTGAGAGAGGACGCCAGTGGAGGGAAGGCACGAGAGAGAACCAACCAGCCGATTCTGAAGCACAGCAGCAAAGGCCAGGTGTTGAACCAACGGCCATAGGGGAGCAGTGGGGAAGCGAGTGAAATGCAGTAGAAGGATTAAGTTGAGACTTACCCCTCTTATGAGATAACTAAGTACCCCCTCACACACACACACACACACACACACACACACACACAGACACACACACACACACACACACACACACACACACAGACACACACACACACACACACACACACACACACACACACACACAGACACACAGCGCAGAGAAGTTATAAAGATATATATATGATATATAGTGATGGTTTGTAGGCCCATGTTATCAATGAAGTGAATGAGTAATATAATATAATTGAGGTGCCCCCCCCTAAAACGGTGTTGTCCTAGCGACTTGCAGACAAGGAGGCGGGTGGGGCTGGGAGGGTACGCTGCTATGCTATGCATGCAGGAAATATGTAGCGTAGAGGGATTTGTAATGTAAGGAATTTGTAATGTGTAAGGAAATGTAAATATGGCAACTCATTTAGATGTAGGCCTACGTAGGTTCATGGTTGCAAAGGACTATCGCCGTTTCCAGGGGTCATCAATATGTCCGTACACGGACACATGTGTCCGTGGCAAGACTTGGCCTTGTCTGTGCCAAATGTTTGATTTTGTTTTTACACACCATTATAATGTTGTTATTTTGACCATAACACACAATTACTGAATGGCAGTCTCCAGGTTTTCTTCAGAATATGTATGACACTGATTTACTATGACGCTATGTATTGTATTAGCTAATGAGTCCACTGGTGCAGTGGATAAGGGTCCATTTGGTTCCATTTGTACACACTCAGAGTTACAGACCTGTAATGGTCATTTAGAGCTAGCTCTTTATGTGTTTATCTATATTGTATGTCCATGGCAACAATAGAATTTTGTCAAATGTCCACCACAAGGCAGCATGGCGATGACCCCTGCCTGTTCACTCATGATACAATGTGTCTTTCCTAACAGATACATGTGCCAGACAATAACCTACAACAAAACTAACTAACTAACAACATTTTTTTTGTTTCAGTCATTCAGTCCGACTTCACTGTAGCCTATAGTAGCCTTTTCATAAATGATGTTTGTAACTTATGCTGGCGTGTAAGTGTATAATATTTAGAGAATTTGAAAGTTTCAAATAGAAAAGTAGTAGAAGTAGTAGTTGTGAATTAGCAAACTGGACATTTCGACAGAATGTTCCCTTTAGCCTCATCGTGTGCTAATACACGCAACTGTTACGGCAGGTTTTATTTTTGTTGTTTCTCATAAGCGTGCGTCCGTTGTCCGTCAACAACATAGCCGTCTGTGCCTTGACTTCGTTATAATATAACAGAGGTGTCTCACACCCACGCACACGCACACACGCTTGTTGTGGGCTAGTTGACGTAGCGTCCACCTCGCATCGCGAGTACGCCGTGTTTGTCTCCCCCCTTCCGATTGAGTTTTTTTTTTTTCGTGTGTGTGTCTCTCTCTTGTCCGTGTGTGTGTGTGTGTGTGTTTCTCTCTCTCTCTCTCTCTCTCTCTCTCTCTCTCTCTCTGTGTGTGTCTGTGTCGCTCTCTCTCTCCCTCTTTCGCTCCCTCTGTCCGTGTGTCTCTCTCCCCCCCACAAACACACACCCACACCCACGCCTCTCTCTCTCTCTCTCTCTCTCTCTCTCTCTCTCTCTCTCTCTCTCTCGCGCGTGTCTCTGCCTGTCTCCGACGCGATGAGCAAGCCTGTGCTTTTTGTCGCATATGATTGGCTTTTAAAAATGTGAGCAGTTTTACGTTTTACGATCAGCCCGGAAGTAAATTGCGAGGTGAAATATATAGCACTTTATGATTATTAGAAAAGGCGCATGTGAAGGTGGAAAAGAAAGTAGAATACTTTTGCATGAGCGATTTTTGTAGCAAGTTGGGAGACCCTAACCCTAACCCTAACCCTAGTTGTACCTAAAGTTTTGGGTTCCAAAAGGGTCCTCCTCTCTGATTGAGTGGCAAGGATAGGAGGCCATAGGTTTAAGAGAATGAGATGACTGATTATTTGTCCTTTGATTCCTCAAGGGAGTCGCCCTCCACAGAAGGACTGACTGCCTGTGAAATGGGACATTATGGACTGGTGGACAGCCTGCCTGACAGAAGGACTACTGGGGCTAGGTTTGGGATGTATTTGATGTCATGTTTTCTATTTAATTATATTAAACCCTGTTTAACTTTTACCCTTGGTTTGGTCCTTTAACTCTGCTCAACCCCGGTTTTCAAGAATCTGTCAAGTTGGTGTAATTTATTGTGAGATTTTAAGTGGCTCCAGGTGGCATAGTCTGCTACTTTAGCATAACATACTTTTTAACCTCGCTTAGATTCGCACCAAACTTGCCACAAACACTGTTCAGGGGTCTACCATCAGAATAGCACCCCAGGGGCCCATAACGTGGCCCCCGGAGGTGCCTCATTTGCGCAACCTAGGACTAGGTTTGAAGGCCGCGTAGCAGCCTGAAAATCTAGTTAGTATATACAGTATAAATGTACCTTGTTTTACTACTATTACTCTACCATGGCTATTATTATTGTTACTAAAGGTAAACACATTCTGACATGTTTTCGTCTTTCTAAAGATACATTTAACTTCTACACGCTTCATGATTCTACAAATGTCGTAATGATTTGATATGTTTATTGGCTCTAATCAATGGGAATGAAAATGAGGTAACAGTGGAACCAGGATGCAGCATTTTCCACTATGGCATCCCATCTCTCATGTAAGAGCACGTAGAGGACAACTCATTATGTGATGATGTAAAACACTGCATCCATGTCATTCTCCCATGTAAGGGCAGCCCAGATCGCTGGTTCTCAGTCTCTCCTCTCCTCTCTCTAGAGCTGCTATATTCATTTTAAAACCACCCCTTTAAAGTCTAAAAAGCGTGTTGAGTTGTGGAGATTATCCTTCTGCAACGCATTAGGCCTACTTTTTTCTATTTTTTTTTCTATTTCGTTTTTCCCACGATTTTGTAACCCTATTCTTTCACCTGCAGTGCCAATGCCTAAGCTTGTAATCCTGGGCGCTACTCTCCCTCTGCCAGGCTGGGGAGAGCCCCGAACTGAGCTCATGCTTCCTTCGATGCATGAGGAGTGAGCATAGCCTGGGACCAGACGAATCTGCGAGTGCAAAAAAAAATTGCACTCTACAATTTGGGTCTGGCACCGCTCCATAGAGAATCCATTTCCTGCTCCAGAAGACGTGGGTAACCAATCAGGGCCCAGTATTCGAATATGGGAGACTGTAATTGGTAGTTGGTTGTAGGTCTAACCAATTGCGTCAAGGGCCATTGTTTTGATCCCCTTGGGGGGAAAAAATCCTCATAGAAGCACCAGACTCATATCCACGCAGTGATATAGTCTGGCTACGCGAGGCTAGCGTGAGCAGGCCGCTTCTTATCACCTGACAGGGGGGAGTTTCCCCGGTAGGACGTAGTGCTTGGAAGAAACACGTTATAGCCTAGGGGACACGGGGAGAACATGCAAACTCCACACAGAAAGGCCCCTTCGCCAACCCCACCTATAGGGTATGCAACGCATTACTGCACACAATGTCCATAGTGCATATTATTATTTCTGCCCAGTGTGTGTGTGTGTGTGTGTGTGTGTGTGTGTGTGTGTGTGTGTGTGTGTGTGTGTGTGTGTGTGTGTGTGTGTGTGTGTGTGTGTGTGTGTGTGTGTGTGTGTGTGTGTGTGTGTGTGTGTGTGTGTGTGTGTGTGTGTCATCAGGGCTGTCCTGCTGTGCTGTTGAATGAGTTCATCTTTTAATTTATTTCTGTCTTGTCAATCAGAGACAATTACCTCTCTGCCCTCAGTATTAGCATGCACATCACTGGCCGCCCCCCCCTGTGTGTTTGTGTACGTGTGCGTGTGCGTGTGCGTGTGTGCGTGTGCGTGTGCGTGTGCGTGTGCGTATGTGGGTATGTGATGAATTGGGGCCATATCTGACTATGGCGTCCGTCATTTCACACGACGGGCTGCCCTGCGTCAGACCGACGTTGGACGCGAAGGGCATGTCATATCATGGCATGTTGTCAAGCCATGTCGTCAGCAATGTATGTGTTGTTTCTGAAAAGCAAAAGTGCTTAGAGAATTTATGAATGCCGAATGTTATGTAATAATAAAAAATAGTTATTCTAAACATGTGAATTACGACAGACGTTGCTGCTTCATAATAACGGTGCCAGATCGCTCTCTCAGCCGGACAGACATGGAGACCCCTGTTACTGAACAAACACTACTGTATAGCCATCGTTACTACTATCACAATATAGAGCTATTTAACACGTTTCGTGTTTGTAGGTGAAACAGGGTATGAGTGCTAGAGCGCCACCTTTTCATTTCTTGGCCCTTTTGCATGACCATCTACCATTCTGCCAAGTTTCGAAGAAAAAAAAACTACTGCACAGTTATGCCAGAGGCATCGGAATAATAATAATACAAATTATAATAATAAAACGTACAAACACAATTGGGTGCCTACGCACTGAATGCTTTAGTCAGCCCTCTAATAATCCATGCCATTTACAGTACGTACATGTATAGCTATTTTCAAGTTACCCAAAATCGCTTTACAATCAAAACAAACAAAACAACTTTATTAAGACAAGTACAAAAAACGAAGAAAAAAAAAAAGAAGACAAAAACAGCTTTAAAAGTTTAAATATAAGGTTAAAAAGGGGGAATAGGATTAAGAGGGCAAGGCAAGTCTGAAGAAGTGGGTTTTTGAGGGCATTTTAAAAGCTAACATTTGTACTGTGACCTTGTAGATCTACATTTTTCAGTGCCAGTTTTATTTGTGTTTAAAGTGGTACTATGTAACCTTTTCCTTATATGAATGTTTTTTCTCCCCTAAATCTGTATGCTAATACAATGTAATTTATACAATTGTGTCGGTTATTTTTTGTCTCTTCTATTGAGACATTTGGATCGTGTCAAAGGTCATGTCTCACCTAATCACAGGATCTAACACGGATTTTGTGTAATGGGCTGGCTGTTTACTCCCTTTTCCCTATGTGTCTGGCGTGTGCTGTGTGGGCGGGGGGGATGGTCTACCTGGGCGTCACCTTCCAATTCCCTCATCGGGCTGTGGAGCTGCCTGCTCACCTGGGGGTGATCTTCTCATCAAGCCCAGCAGATAAAAGCCTTGTGTGTGCATATGTGATGAATTGGGGCCATATCTGACTATGGAGTCCGTCATTTCACACGACGGGGCTGCCCTGCGTCAGACCAACGTCGGACGCGAAGGGCATGTCATATCATGGCATGTTGTCAAGCCATGTCGTCAGCAATGTATGTGTTGTTTCTGAAAAGCAAAAGTGCTTAGAGAATTTATGAATGCCGAATGTTATGTAATTATTTAAAAAAAAAGTTATTCTAAACATGTGAATTACGACAGACGTTGCTGCTTCATAATAACGGTGCCAGATCGCTCTCTCAGCCGGACAGACGTGGAGACCCCTGTTACTGAACAAACACTGTATAGCAATCGTTACTACTATCACAATATAGAGCTATTTAACACTTCCACTTCCAATACCGAAAATCGCCACTCGCTCACTCCCACTCGGTCACTCCGACTTCGAACCGGAAGTAGTCGGGTTCCAATTGTTCATTTGCTTCTTGGAGGAGGCGAGTGAAGTCGAGTGGAGGAGGCGAGGAGGCTCTCCGCTTCCGCATTGAGCGAGTGTACATGAAGTGTACGCTCAGCCAGTCTCCACAGCTCCTCGCGGCAGACTTCCGCATCACGTGTACATGTTTTCTTTTTTTTTTTTTTCCTTCTCCCGTGACGTATACATGGTCCTCCTCCACATGTGGCCACACAAACAATGCTTGAAACCCGAAACCATGCCGAACAACCCCCCCCCCCTTCGCCCCCACCGCTCATTCGTTGTGCATCTCACACACTGACACACACACACACACACACGCACGCACGCACGCGCGCACAGACACACACACACACGCTTAACTAAAAAGCGATGTGAAGACACACATTTAATACAGAAGTATAGAGCTTCAGCTGATAAAGTAACTGAAAAGACCGCAACAAGCCACTGGCTTTATTGTTGTATGATATAAAGCATAATACAATTACATACATTGTAATATATTGTGCACACTTCTTCTGTCTCAAAAGCTGATGGTTAAC
>NC_137606.1:52595775-52620775 GCF_963280865.1 Gymnoscopelus braueri
CATTATGTGTAACACTTATTTTAACCAAAGAAAATCACTTACCCTACCTTTAATCGCTGAAATATTACAAAGGTGACTTATTAGGCTGATTGGATCAAAATGGCTTGAAAACATATTTTCTGTTTACTAAAGAGCTGTACAGACGGGTAGACCCTCTATTCTATTTGATTATCACTCAGCTCTTTGATTGCTATCACAATAGAGCTACAGTATTGTACACTTTTTTTAATCACTTACATAGCCTACTGTACCGTTAAAGCTCCATTGTCCAATGCATTTTTTTTTGTCTTTGAAGGTGAAGGTCTTAAAGACGGGGTGCCGTGATTTTCAGTGATTTCCCCCCCCCCCCTAAAACATAATCATCAGGTATTATGGTTATACTAGGAGGAAGATTTTTTTTCAAAAAAGTGTACAGAAATTGTTAAAATTATGTTTTTATGTGGACACGCCTCCAGTTCATTAAGTATACCTGGTTCTCACCTTAGCACCTCCTCCACCACCTTAGCACCACCCACCTGTCCTAGTCCCTCCTCCTCATGCCCACACCTGTTGTGTTAGGATAATGAGGGGGAGGGTATATGTTTTACTATGTCACTAAAGGGCTGTTTTTCTATTGGCACGTTTGACCCTCAAGGTTTCAGCCTCCAGGTAGAAACTCAAAATAGAGAAGACATAAAACACCATAAAAACACCACCAGGGGGCTTAATGAAGTTCTATCAACCTCATAGACACAGGAAAAACAGAAAAAGTGCAAAACCATGGCACCACCTCTTTAACATCATGACTACAGGTGGTAATGGAGGTTCAGTTGGATTGATGCTCATTTACTGCTATTTTCTTTCTATTTTTGTCACAGCAGGTCTACACTGCTTCTTTGTACTGTAGCAGTTATACAGTGTAACGGATTCAAGCATTTTTGTTCACACACGCGTACTGAAAATGATGTAACCATTTTACATGTGCCAGCAAAGGGCACAATTGTACTGGACCTAATCCAACTGTTTTAGTTCATACATGTGCCAGCAGAGGACAGCATTTCATCATGTATCTTGTTTGTAGGGGTTCAGACACAAATGGAAGAGTTAAGGAGCAAACAGCTCTATATGTTGACTGACGGTCTTGTGTCTCTGTGCACTGTGTCTGTCTCTCTCTCTCTCTCTCTCTCTCTCTCTCTCTCTCTCTCTCTCTCTCTCTCTCTCTCTCTCTCTCTCTCTCTCTCTCTCCCTCCCTCTGTGCTTTGATCTCCTTACCACATTGGAGTAAAGATAAACCTTTCTTAATCTCCGTGGGTAAATTCAGGGTTCATTGCAAAATCAAATAAATGGTAGCATTTATAATAGCAGCTTTTTTCCAAAGCGCTTTCCAAAGTGCATTACATTCACACAGGACAGCACTGAAAATTATGCAGGGCACCAACTGCTCATCGGTAGCAGTTACAGTAGGGACATATATTCAGTTTTTGTGTTTGAAATATTGTCTTTTCATATAGTTGCCCTGCTGCACATGTCTGTACATATTCACCCTGTAAACCTACTTTATGTATAGGTCATATACCTACTTTATGTATAGGCCCATGTATCATATACCTACTTTATGTATAGGCACATGTATCATATACCTACTTTATGTATAGGCCATATACCTACTTTATGTATAGGCACATGTATCATATACCTACTTTATGTATAGGCCATATACCTACTTTATGTATAGGCCCATGTATCATATACCTACTTTATGTATAGGCCCATGTATCATACCTACTTTGTGTATAGGCCCATGTATCATATACCTACTTTATGTATCGTCCCATGTATCATATACCTACTTTATGTATAGGCCCATGTATCATATACCTACTTTATGTATAGGCCCATGTATCATATACCTACTTTATGTATAGGCCCATGTATCATATACCTACTTTATGTATAGGCCCATGTATCATATACCTACTTTATGTATAGGCCCATGTATCATATACCTACTTTATGTATAGGACATTGCCTATGTGGATGAGGCCCTCTGGCCAGACATGAACCGGAGGCATGATGCCTAAATCATGTAGAGAAATAAAACTTTTTTTGGCTGCATATTTGTGTTTTGCTATGTTCAGGCCAGTGGTTTTCAAACATTTTGTTTCCAAGGCACACCAAAACCTCAAGACAAACCTGTATTCATATCTGTGCCACCTGTATTCATATCTGTGCAAATAAGCCTCAATAACACATGTTAAGCTGTGAGCTTGTAAATCTTCTATTATGGTTATTTTTTTGAAAAAATGGGGATAAAAACCTCACGATTTTCACCTATAATGACATGCCCAAAATAGCGACGCCAGTTTAGGATTTAGATTTTACGTCTGTACTGGGAAATGAGTAGATATTATAAAAAATTTAAAAAATCTCAGCTTTTTGTGTAGTTGTATATTTATTTATTTTTTGAAGCACCAAACAGGTTGATGGAAAATGTATAAATGTACAAACATTTCTGTGTTGAATGAAAAACAAAACATGGAAACAACAAGCACACAGCGTGAGGAAGTGATGCAACCACTCGGTCAACTCATTAAGGGACACTGGTATGGGACACAGATTATTACGGGGTCAATAATATTGTGCCACGCTGTTGTCAGACTAATAGTGCGTGTGCACCAGGGAACGGTGTTGTTACCGTACCTTAATGAGCCCCCATGAGAGCTGTGTGGACGCACTGTTTGTTTCCTAGAGAGCCTTGGAGAGCAGCGGGTTGGACAAGTGGACACACGGGAGACTCTACAGCCCCACCCCCAGAGGCCAATTAAAAGCAGTTTAGCCAGGGGTCACTTATTTGTCATTTACATGCTTGCACACGAATAGAGGGGCATAGAGTTAATCTGCTTTATAAAAATATATATATCCAAAGATGTGCACACATTTTTGTTCGCTATAAGCTTGTATATCTGCTATTTTTGAATAGCCAAAGAAATCTAAAATGACACAGATGCTTTCCCGGTTTGAATGGGTTAAAGGGATAGTTCACCCAGAAAAATACTTTATTCCTATCAATTAGTCACCCCATGGAGACTTGAATTCAAGTATATGTTTTGTTTTTATCGCATTCCTAAGCCAATAATTTGATGACCAGCGGGCGAGTAGGCAGCGGTTATTGGCTTAGGAATGCGACAAAAACCCAAAAATATCCATGAATTCAAGTCTCCATGGGGTGACTATTCGATAGAAATGAATAGAATCAATGTCATTTTAGGGGTGAACTATCCCTTTAAGCCTAACAGTTCTAGCTTTGATGCACCGCAGCCTCTTGCCCAAGGGGAGCGGGTCAAACCACTCATGGGCCGGGTGAGTGGGGTCCTTCATAATGCGAGCCACACTGCTCCAGCACCTGCTGACGTATAATGTCCTCAATGGAAGGAGGACTGTGGGTGATCTAGACCAGTGGCTCTCAACCTGTGATTGAACCACATGATTTGGGGGGGGGGGGGGTCCTCAGATGACAGTGAAGTGACAATTTAAGGACTTTTAAGACCTTTTTAATACCTAAAAAAAGAAGAAGAAAGAAAGCATTACTGCATCAAAAGCGATTATTATATTATACTATAAAACTGGTCAAACATTGCCCAAATTGTCAAATAATATAAGAAAGAGGCAACAATTGTTAAAATAGCCTTCAAGCTCCTTCAGTATGGTTAAGGATGGTATGGTGCAAGGTATTGAAAATTGTGGATAATGATGGCACAGTTTTGCACCAAAACATATCTGTGGAAAGATCCATTCTCCCAGATAACGATGTGTCTCATCTGCTCTGCATCCATCTGACCTTCTGCTGTGACCATGTTGTGTAGTCTGTTGAGGCCGATTCTAAAAACGTTTAAATTATTTTAAATCCTAACAGTTTTCTGAAAAACCTTTTATACAAAAAAATATATATAAAATAATATATGCAGATACTACAACATCTAAAATGACACAGATACTGTCCCGGGTTGAAAGGTATAACAATATAGGTTTAACAGGTCCAAATGGGTTAAAAATGTCAATATGTGGTCATATTTTGGCATGTTGGTGGAGGACAAGTACACTCACCTGTTTTTGTAGTGCTTATAAAGCCTCACTATATGTAACAGTAACACAATATAGCTTATATAATTGGGGCGGATGTATTTTGTCTCCCTGCTCTTCTATTGAGACATTTAGATTATGTCAAAGGTCATGTCTCACCTATAGACACAGGATCTGACACGCATTGTAATGCGTTATTATTGGAAAAAAGGGAAATCGGGATTTCTTTTTTATTTTGAGGTATTTGATGAAAAATACAGTGATGTTTGATTGTGTCCATTTAGTGAGGTATAAGTTAAAGTATTGACAAAGAATACCTCAAAATTGTACTTAAGTGCAGTACTTGTCTTGAGTACATATTACTTTAGAGTTACTTTTAAAGTAAATGGTGCATTTATATAAATGGTGCATTCATATAAATGGTGCATTTATATAAATGGTGCATTCATATAAATGGTGCATTTATATAAATGGTGCATTTATATAAATGGTGCATTCATATAAATGGTGCATTTATATAAATGGTGCATTTATATAAATGGTGCATTTATAGAGCGCTTTTATCGAAAGCGCTTTACATAGATTGTGCATTACATTCACCCATTCACACACACATTCATACACCGATGGCGGAGGAAACCATGCAAGGCACCAACCTGCTCATCGGGAGCAATTAGGGGTTCAGCGTCTTGCTCAAGGACGCTTCGACACTAACTCTAGGGGAGCCCGGGATCGAACTGGGAACGCCACTCTACCCCTGAGCCACTGCCGCCCCTAACTAAGAGTACTTAGTTACTTTACGCCACTGCGCACGCCCGCACGTCAGAATCAGAATCAGAATCAGTTTTATTGTCACATTACAGGTTTACAAGGTAAAAAAGTGGGTGAAATTCTTTTTTGTACATCGTTCCCATCGCAACGTTAGTTTCCATAGAAAGAAGAGGGGGGGGGAGAAGAAGAGGGTGGGGGGCAGGTGGGAAGGAGATCAAAACAAGAGAGCAACAGAAGGCCAGACAAGTTATCTACATATTTACAAATTACCTGAGATAATAAAAAAAAAAAAAAAAAAAACTAAACTAAGGTGCCTGAGCATAGCAGCAATGTATTGTATACTGTGCATGTTATACTTATACTGTGCATGATAGACAATGGACGTTAAGGTGCTTAGAGGAAAAGGAGCACAATAAAAAAAGACCCAAAAAAAGTCAGTGCGTTATACAAGGGATTAAGGTGCAAAAGGTCAGTGCGTGTCCACCTAGAGTGGACTGACCCTAGTATAATCCGCATGTAGCTCCATGAGGGAGTGCAACATAAAGTCATTAGTACCTGGTGTAGTCCACAGGTGTGTCCGAGGGGGGGGCTAAAGTCCAAGTCATTGTCCCTGGTATAATCCACAGGTGTGTTCAGGAAGAGCCAGAAAAGTCTGCGCCGCCGTGCGTCCGTGTTTGCGTGTGTGTGTGTGTGTGTGTGTGCGTGCGTGCGTGCGTGCATGTGTGTGCGTGTGTGCGTGTGTGCGTGTGTGTGTGCGTGTGTGTGTGCATGCGTGCGTGCGTGCGTGCGTGTGTGTGTGTGTTATGATGCTGTGGTACTGCAGCGGCTTGCTTGCAGATGGACACGTACCTGTCGTTGCCCATTGTGCGTGCGTTCGTGCGTGTGTGTGTGCGTGTGTGTATTGTGGGACTGTGCAGACAGCAGTCAGTTGACAGAGCTGTATGGTGTATAAGAACACATTGACTTCATCAGTGTGTCAGACAGACTCCATCTGACTCACTCCCCATGTTCTGCTGCTGTCTGAAGAATATCCTCCTCAGACTCCACCTCAACCCTCTCCTTGTATCCCTTCTTGTGACCTTTTGACGGGTGATAGTTTACCATGCTGATACAGTGTGTGTTGGTTACTTGTTCACATGGGTTGTTATTTAGATTTGGTTTGCTTGACACCACAAAATAAGAAAGTTATTTAGTTAGTTTCTTTGAGGCACCAGAACGGGGTGTGGGGGTGTTTCTCTGCTCTGTGATTATGTGACTGTTGTTTGTTGACTGGGGTTCATGCTTACTCTGATTTTGCACTCTTAACACGTTAAAACCGGGAAAGCATCTGTCATTTTAGATTTGAGCTCAATAAAGCATACAGTATATATAGCAACATACTTTTTCAGAAAACTCTTAGGATTTAGAAGGCATTCCGTTGCAGTCGGGCAGAAACCTCTTAATTCCATATTCTAACTGTTTGTGTTTTTCGAGCTCATATCTGCTACTTTTGCTCTTATTGAATTTCAATCCCGGAAAAGTAATAGTTTTGGACATATGAGGTTTCCACCCGACAGAGATGGTTTGTAGAATCGACCTCAGGTCTTAATGGGTTAAGTGCCTCTTGATAGAAACATCTGCTAAATGATAAAATTGCAAATGTATCTTTTTTCCCCACGTATCTGATAATCATCTGCAAGCATGAATCAAAGCTTCATAAACACTGCCGTGCTGCTCGAGGCCTTCGGGCCCCGCGGCCCGGCAAACCACGTCTACTTCTTTCTGGCCTTTGTCATGTACGTCGTCACCGTGCTGGTGAACCTCGCTCTCATAGCTGTGATCTACGTGGACTCCAGCTTGCACAAACCCATGTACGTGTTCTTGCTGAGCCTGGCGGCGAACGGCGTGATCGGATGCACGGCCGTGTGCCCGGCGATCATGAGCAACCTCCTGTCGGACGACGACGCGCAGCAGAGCGTCTCTTACGGGGGCTGTCTGCTGCAGGTGCTGCTCGTCACCGTCTACGCCACGTGCACGTACGCCATCCTGGCGGCGATGGGCTACGACAGGTACGTGTCCATCTGCAAGCCGCTGCAGTACCACAGCATCATGACTCCCGGTAAGGTCAGACTGCTGTTGGCCGTGGTGTACGCCGTCCCCGTGGCCACCGTGGCCGTCCAGGTGTACTTGACCTCGCGGCTGCCCCTGTGCCGCTTCGCCATCGACAAGCTGTTCTGCGACAACCTGTCGGTGGTTCAGCTGGCGTGCGTCCGCAGTGCGCTGGCCAACCTCTACGGCGTCTTCGTCATCGTCGGCCTCATCGTGTTCCCTTTCTGCCTGGTCGCCGTGTCGTACGTTCAGATATTACGCGTGAGTCTGAGAGCCTCCGCGGAGTCGCGGAGGAAAGCCTTGGGCACGTGCGCCCCGCATCTGATCGTCTTTGTCAATTTCTCTCTGTGCATTCTGTTCTCTGTGGTTTATAACAGGTACGGCACGATTCCCAGATATGTCAATTTTCTCCAAACGGCGCAGTTCATATTTCTGCCGCCGTTGCTGCATCCGATTGTCTACGGGATGAGGACCAGGGAAATACGGAGGTCTATTTCGAAGATTATCCAGCGAAGGATTTTGTCACAGAGGCAGGACTTCATGGCAGTTAAAAAGTGTAAGATAGGTATTGTTTGGTGAAGGCAGTGTTGGATCTTTATGGCTGGTGGTTAGACTGAATTAAACTACTTGCATTTGCATCTGATATTGTTGCTGTCCATATTTAAACTGCTACTATTGCTATTTTTTTATTTGAAAAGTTACATTTTTGGACAGATGAGGTTTCCACCCGACAGAGACGATATGTGTGATATTTTTGTTTGATATCCCAATTAAACAATTTCATTAAACATGTATGTTAACCACATTAACCCTGCCTCAAAATTTTGTGGGCACGTTTTGTATAATTTGGACATTTGGCATTTGGACTTTTTCCAAATGCCTTTTTTCCCCCTTTTTATAGTGCCAATAGCAGATCTACGAGCTCACAAGAGCACTTGAGCTTGTAGATCAGCTATTTTAACTATCTACGTCAGGCATGTCCAAAGTCCGGCAGAAGGGCCAATTGTCCAGAAGGAGCAGTGCATTCTCTGGCAGCAACGCCATCATTCCTTGATTCTCACATTCCAAATATTGTAATGTTTATTTTGTTACTGTTGACTGCTTTTGATCATTGTAATGCAGTCAGAGTCTGTTACTTCTGTGGAACAGTTCATAACAAACACTGTAAGCTTTGTTGTATGTAAACCCTTTCCAGTGAAAGTGTATAATGTTTATTTTGCAATGTTGACAATGCAATGTTATATATTGGTGTGTGGGTTAGTGTGAGGGTGGTTAATTTAAACGTAGTCACTACGTTTAAATTAAAATTGGACATACCGGTAGTTACTAATCAGACCATACGGAATGTGAGGACACTGCACCATCTTGTGACAAATCAGAGGTATTACACATAGATGTTGCCGTTTCATCACTGTGTGTGTACCATAGAGTTATAACATACCGGTGTGTACCAGTGGTGGAAAGTAACTAAGTACATTTACTTAAGTACTGTACTTAAGTACAATTTTGAGGTATTTGTACTTTACTTGAGTATTTCCAATTTCCAATACTTTTACTTCTACTCCACTACATCGCAGAGGCAAATATTGTACTTTTACTCCACTACAATTATTTGAAAACTTTAGTTCTAGTTACTTTTCAGATATAAATTATGATATCATGAAACACACATTAACCACTTTAACCCTATTTTATTCATAGGCTATTTGAAAATAGCCGATCTACATAGCCGATCTACGACGCGTTGTGAGCTTGTAGATCTGCTATTTTCAAATATTTAGTACTTTTACTTTTGGTAGGCTACTTTAAGTACATTTTGATGCCAATACTTTTGTACTTTTACTCAAGTAAATTTTGAATTCTGGACTTTTACTTGTAACAGAGTATTTTTTATATTGCAGTATTGGTACATATACTTAAGTAGAGAATTTGAGTACTTTTTCCACCACTGGTGTGTACACAACATTCATAACATCAGCTTCAACAAATAACTACATTCTAGATGTGTTGTGTAATAGAAGAGTAAATTCACCGTAGGCCAGAGGTTTGTGTATGTTGTTGTCGCCATAGCTACCGCATTGCCAGTGCCAGTGGTGTAAAGTATAAGTATATTTACTCAAGTAGCCTACTGTACTTAAAGGGATATTTCACTTTCAAAACAAATTTGGATAATTTTATCGTCCACTCAGGCTTTTGTGAGCCCCCCGGACAGTTTTTAAGTGGCTTGATTCAGTATTTAGATATGTGATATTCATTTTATCAGACACGCCCCCTTCCTATACAAACCCATTGTAACTTCAAACTCTTTTTAAAAAATCGGAAACACCCGTCCTTGGTTCTGGTGACTGATATTGTCCTTCTAATACGTGAGGGGCCGTGTTTTTTCAATTACTTTTTTCATTTACTTTTAATATTTTTGGGGGAAAATGAAAAAAGAAATACAATAAAATAATAAAATAAAATAAATGAAAAGAGTGATCGAAAAAACACGTTATAAGGGCAGAATGAGTCACCAGAACCAAGGAGGACGGGTGTTTTTGATGAAAAACATGGTTAAAATTGAGTTTGAAGTTATAATGGATTGTATAGGAAGGGGGTGTGTCTGATAACATGAATATCAAATATCTAAATACTGAATCAAGCAACTTAAAAACTGTCTGGGGAGCTCACAAGAGCCCGAGTAGACGATAAAATGACCAAAAATGTTTTGGAAAGTGAAATTATTAAGCAGTTTTGAGGTATTTTTTACTTTACTGGAGTATTTTCAATCTTAAGTACTTTTACTTCTACTCCACTACATCTCAGAGGCAAATATTGTACTTTTACTCCACTTTAGTTACTAGTTAGGCTCTAGATTTAGCCCTGAAACATGACTGTCATACCATGACAGTCATGGACATGGTGCTACTTGTTCCTGTTTTTAAACATTGTACATAACACACTATACATCTACATAAACGTTCAAATTTCAAATATAAAGTGCTGACCCTACGGCCACGGATGTTACAAGTTAAAGCGTCTGGGTTTCAGTACCCGTATCTTCCGTATTGTTCAATAAAAAGGTTTTTAATCTGATCGACAGCCATTTTCTCAGAATGTTCTCCACATGCTTTCAATCACGCGCCCCTATGGGTTGGAAGGTGTATTGCACTTTGATACATCATACAAAATAAAATAAAAAATAGAAAATGGCAGCCGCGATCGGATTAAAATGTTTTTATTGAACAATATGAAAGATACGGGTACTTAGACCAGGGCGCTTTAACTTATAACATCCGTGGCCGGGGGGTCAGCACTTAATATTTGAATTAATTTGAACGTTTATGTAGATGTACTGGTTGTAAATATAAAATCTTCAAAAAGCGCCATGACGCCTGTGACAGAGTGACGAGCGTCATGTGAACCATGGCTACCTCTCTATGTTGATACAGCATACAGATAAACATACAGCTACAGTAGCCACTTCAGCCATTTCGGCCATTTGAAAATAGCAGATCTACAAGCTCACGTGAGCTTGTAGATCTGCTATTTTCAAATGATGTCTTTTGAAAACTTGTGTAATGGGACATTCTGCGCAATAAATAAGTACTTTGACTTGTACTTTACAAGTGCATTTTGTTGCCAATACTTTTACACTTGTTTCACTCAAGTACATTTTTAATTCCGAACTTTTATTTGTAACAAAGTATTTCTACATTTTCCACCACTGTGTATTGCATTGCACATGTTCCAGAATTTAATGCATTTCACGTAGGCTACAGCTACAGTAGCTACTATAAAAGTCTCAATACTAATCTGGCATTGTAAATAGTATTATGTTATTATGGAACTTTGGACGCAGTGGTGACTTCACCCAGGGATCCACCATGTGTGGTTTCTGTCGGCCCTGAAACAGCTGTTGCATCGCGCGCGTGCGTTGGTAGCAAAGTTGCTAGGTTGCGCGTGTCACCACACCATATATGGTCATTATCAACAAATCAGAACGTGTCGGTGTCACAGATTGTGACGTGGAGTATAGGTGACGTTGCAGAGTTTGGCCCTATAAATGGAAGATCACAGCCACATGTATGTGATTAGCGTTACATTAAGCATTGTGTCATTATTGTGCATTTCATATGAACACAGTCATGATGTCATACAAACTTAGAGATAAAAGACCTTCATGCAGCGACTCAGGAAATGATTCCAGCTGCACAGCAGATGATTATGACTCCATGGGTTCAACTGGAGACAGCAGCAAGAGGAGGATGAGAGGAGGGGTGAAGCGTGAGGCAGGGCAGAAGAGGAAAGAGGAGGAGGCAGCCGTCCCACTGCAAAAACCCAAGAAGAAGTCACGTGGTCGTGTGAAGATAGACATTGAATTCATTGAGAACACGTTGAAGCGACGCAAAACCTTCAGCAAGCGTAAACTTGGTGTCATAAACAAGGCCAAACAGCTCGCCAAGCTGACAGGAACCCAGGTTCTCTTGCTGGTGGCCAGTGAAACCGGACGGTTCTACGAATTTGCCACCGACAAGCTCCAGCCCATGTTCTCTAGTGAGGCGAGCAAAGCCCTGATTCAATCGTGTCTGGACTCAACACCACCACCCCATGATGATGATGATGATGATGATGATGATGATGATGATGATGTGAGCGCCACGGCTGCCACAGGCTTCGAGAAGATGGATCTCACCTCACAGGTGTCGCCTGAATCTGAGAGCCTGGGCAACACTAACGATGAATCAAAACTGTCTTTCAACAACGTGGCCAGCAGTCTACCAGGCATCATCACCAGCAGCAGCAGCAGTGCCCAGTCCATGCTGCCCACCACCACCTCCACCATGCAGGAGAGCAGCGGGCTGCAGGTACAACAGCACAGCCAGGCCCTCATGTCCTCCCTGCCCATGGAAGGTGGTCACATGATGTACCCCAGTCCTCACACAGTGATGTACCCCAGTCCTCACACAGTGATGTACCCCAGTCCTCACACAGTGATGTACAACATCTCCCAGGGGCCCTGTGGTGACATGCAGGTGTCACATGAGGAATTGATGGAATTTTGCACTGAGCATTTGCGCTGCTGATTCAAGCGTTTAAAGGGGCAGTTCAATATGCAGTGTCAGTGTGCGAGCGACAGAGAAAAGAGGCGGCGGGGGCACTTTGGTGGATCAAAGAAATCAAGCCAAATTGTCCCCTCCGCTGCTGCAGAGAAAATAAAGTCCAGTGTCATATGGGACAACCTTTGTGGTGATTGGCTTCTCAACATGGAGATGAAAGAGAAGAACAGGGCGGAGCCCCAATGCCCAATATATGTGGAGGAAAAAAATTAAAATCCCCCTTTTCCTTTGTCCTGGCTTTTGGAGGAGATAAAAATATTTTTGTTTTAAAGTCCTCTTAAACAAACAGTCCTTTTAAGGGCCACCTCCTCTCCTCTCGCTGTGACCTTGTCGTGGTGGAGAGGCTTGAGTGATTCAGTGATCCTGGGTCCTAAACCGGTGGGGGTTCAAATTGTTCTATCACCCGATAGGGTTGTTGAACCACACCGGATTGGTCACAGGTGAAGAGTCCAGACAAACAACAGCAAAGTGCCTTCTGTAATTAATTGAGGGGTTTCTCTATTGTCTTTTATCAATTATCATTATCTAATATTACATTTACGTTGCTACAGTTACACATTGATTTAAACTGGTTACCACATGGGCTCAAATTAGTGACATTTAGCCTACTACGTGAGACTCCCTTCTCTCACTGTTTCCTTTCTCTCTCATACACACACACACACACACACACACACACACACACACACACACACACACACACGTGCACGCAAGTATGTACGCGCACACACACACACACACACACGCACGCACACATAAACAATTACTATATCCATCATTATATAATTGCTATAGTGCTGTATCCAGTGTCAGGGTTAGAATTTTGACTGGGGAAAGAGGCTTCTTGGGGATAAGAAGGTTACTGGTTCACCCTCAGTCAAAGTGTTTTAGTTTAAGATCATGACACACGCTTTAAGGCTTGTTTTCTTACTCCTTGGATGAAGGTTTAACACAGAACAAAATGTTATCACTCCAAAATGCCTGTGTATTGTGTGTGTTTCTCACAAGTCACAACACACGTGACCCTTATACTGTATATATAGAACATGGAGTCAAGGGGTACTGGGGTGAGACATATCTGGCGTTAGCCCTTGTGTAATGTATTTATTGTATCGTTGTTCATTGTATTTATTAAATTTGGGGGGATATTCCATATCATACAAACAGGACTAATTCACTTGTACACGTAATTCCAAGCAGAGCAAGCAAAATAAATACATCAATCTGTTCTTTAATTGTCCCATACCAAAATGCTTCTACATCACTCAGGACGATAAATTAATGCCCTTTTTTATACTTTGTTGTATGACATTGTCACACAACAAAAAGCATTCTGAGCTTGTACGTAGATTTTTTTAATTCTATTTTAGCTATTTTTTAAAGATCACTTGACTTGACCTTTGTCAAATGGTGCTACTGCTATAATCGAACCATGTGCGTGCGTGCGTGCATGCGTGTGTGCGCGTGCATGTGCATGCACAGTACATTTAGCTATTTTGTCTCATCTGTTTAAGGAAATAGGTAGCTGATATATTGCACTTTTACCTTAGCGCTAGGTATACTCTTGGTTGCTTGTTTTTGCAGAAAATGCACTAAAGACTTCTGGTGATTAGTAGTTTTCGTTCCCTACCTATGTTGAATACACTTATTGTAAGTCGCTTTGGATAAAAGCGTCTGCTAAATGACTGTAATGTAATGTAATGTAATGTAATGTAATGTAATGTACAGAAAGAACCCTTCGTGAGATGTTGCACAATGAATAAATAAAAACTGAACTGAAACTGAAAAACTGAAGTAGGCTAGTGAAGACGGGAAGTGGCAGATGCCCTGATACAGGCTGACGTCAAAAGATCCGGGACAGCAGATTCCTTCTCTCATGCCAGCCATGTCAACAAGAGGCTCCATGCACACCAGGTCACACCTGTAAGGCATTACATATAGGCCTATGTACTCCTACAACACGCTTACAATGCGAAATGTACATTTGATGATGCCATGCAACCTGATAGTCCACCTTTTGACAGTGGTGAAAAAAGTACTAAAATGTTTTACGTACTTAAGTAAAAGTACCAATACTGCAACGTAGACATACACAAGTAAAAGTCAGGAATTCTAAATGTACTTGAGTAAGAGTACAAAAGCAATGGTATCAAAATGTACTTAAAGTACAAAAGTAAAAAGTACTCATGCAGAATGTCCCATTTCACAAGTTGTCAAAAAGTATAAATTGTATAGAAATCTTTTGAAAATAGCAGATCCACAAGCTCACAATGTGTGGCGTCGCGATGCATTGTCAGCTTGCAGATCGGCTATTTTCAAATGGCCGAAATGTATATAGGGATGAAGTGGTTAATGTATGTTTTGTAATAATAATCAGAATCTAAATAGTAAGTAAGTAGTAAATAAGTATCTAAAGTTTTCAAATAATTGTAATGGAATAAAAGTGCAATATTTGGCTCTGAAATGTAGTGGAGTAGAAGTAAAAGTATTGAAAATTGGAAATACTCAAGTAAAGTAAAAAAAATACCTCAAAATTGTACTTAAGTACAGTACTTGAGTAAATGTACTTAGTTACTTTACACCACTGCTGGTAGTTCACCTTTTGAGGAGTGGTGTATTATTTAGTCCAGTGTTTCACTAACTTCTTTTCATTTCATGGACACTCAGTTTGATACTGTATGCATGATTAGGCCACAGACCTCCATTTGATATACATTTTGTATTTCCGGGATCCCAATCTACACTGTAAAATCCTGTTATTGTTAGCCTGAGAGTGCACAAATGGAACCAAATGGACACATAATAAGGGGATCTATCTGGTCCCTAATTATCAGTCATTTTAGCGGGGAACCCTGTGGAACTCCGTCAAGGACCCGTTGCGGTTCCCCAGACCCCACTTTGAGAACCAATGGTTTAAGTTAACATCATTGACTGTCTTCCATCCCATGTTGAAGGGTTTCTGGAGAAGCAAAGTTTTCAGTTTAGGGAGATTTATTAGTAATTATTTCTAGGCTTTGAGTACTTGTGATATCTACAGATAACGTTCAGTTGGATATACAGACACAAAAGACATGTTGCAACAGCAGTAATGCTTCTGGTTCTCAGCCTTTTCTGGATCAGGGCCCACTTGAAAATCCTGAAATGTTCGCGGCCCACCCGATCTGACCATTTATGACGGCAGCCGATACAAGGCTGTGTCCAGATGGGTGGGCCTTACACTATCATTAAAATCTTTTTGTTTTTTGGGGCACGGTGGCGCAGTCGGTAGCGCTGTCGCCTCACAGCTAGAAGGTCCTGGGTTCGATTCCCGCCGGGGACGCTGTGGGCGCTGGGGGCGTGTCTTCTCCTCCGCGTCATCAGCGCCCATACCCTAGGTGGGGTTGGCGAAAGGGCCTTTCTGTGTGAAGGTTGCATGTTCTCCCTGTGTCTCCTAGGGTAGTTAATACCCTCACAAAAACATGTAGTAATCCTGGTCACTATACTGCCTCCCCCTGGTCAGCCGGGGCGCCTGACTGAGGGGAAGGGAACTGGTTGGAATAACGTGTTCCTTCCACGCGCTAAGTCCTACCAGGGAAACTCCCCCCTGTCAGGTGACAAGAAGGTCAGTTGGCTCTCATGCATTGAAGGAGGCATGAGCTCGGCCCTGGCCTCCATAGGCTGGTGGTGGGAGTGTAGTGCCCAGGATCACTTAGCAAATTGGCACCGGGTGAAAAAAGGGTTACAAAATCGAGGGATAAAAATTATATTAAAAAAAATATATTTTTGTTATTATTTTGGGCCCTATGCACTTGCAACACCTTTGCGGCCCACCAGTGGGCCACGGTCCACAGGTTGAGAACCACCACTGTATAGTATATGGTTACAATGACAGCACATGGTCAGCACATGATAGCTGATCATTAATGAGTAATTGAAGCACCCAACTGTAAAAGTAACACATTTACTAATGGGCAGTTTATCACAAGACTGAACTTTAGCATTTCTTTTACTGACCGGCCTGGAGACTAAAACCAATAACATGACAATCGATTGAATCTTAAGCTTTATTTAAAAATAATCACCTGACTAAACTATTTACTGATTGATTAGTTGTTGGCTGATTTTTTTTTTTCACATATTTATTTTCAGACAAAAATATGTGAACATAATCATTTCACATTTCACATTTAAGCCAATATTTAAGACAAACAATTTAGGTTTTAGTGGAAAACGATCTATAGTGGATACGCAGCAGGGTCAATGCAGTTGTAGGCAAAGTGCTCAACCCCAGTAGGATAATAGTAGGCTACATATTACTTAGTAATATGGTCAAATATGACTCAACTACAATTACACTGCTGGGCCCTTGTACTCTGAGTCAGCAAGTTGTACAATGATACGCATTTTGTTCTGTGTAAAACCTAAAAGCAGCTTATTGCACTGCTGTTCTCATAATATACTCTTGTTTAGGCATTTTCAGCATTCTGTTATCAATAAAGATATGTATATTTGTCCAGGTCATGTTGCCTTTTCACGACCAAAGTGTGTGTGTGTGTGTGTGTGTGTGTGTGTGTGTGTGTGTGTGTGTGTGTGTGTGTGTGTGTGTGTGTGTGTGTGTGTGTGTGTGTGTATGTGTGTGTGTGTATGTGTGTGTGTGTGTGTGTGTGTGTGTGTGTGTGTGGAACAACTTATCTCAAGGTCTCTCTCACACACACACACACACACACACACACACACACACACACACACACACACACACACACACACACATTCTTTCTCTCACACCCCCTCTCGTCTCTCTCTTTCTCTTTAGTTTATTCTTGCACCATCGTCTCAAGACGCCTCACAGTATAAGGTAAAAGGGATTCTTTCATTTATTGTAAAACGCCTGCTATTGGTCTCTGTTGTAGCCTATAGATAAAGCTACTTTGAACCTTCTATCAACACATGTTTGGAGTTCATTTTGCTCTTGCTGTAATAGAACGTATCATGCAGGCCAGTGTGTATTTGACAACCGCTGGTATTTGAAGCAAAAGCTTCTCATTTGTTTTGAACAGGGGCTAGGGCGTTTAATCTATTGATTACTTTTTAGATTCATTGAATGTGTGTTTCTTGGCTAACTTTTAATTTCCTAAAAGATCTCTTTATACTTGACTAATTCAATGGGTCATATTAAGCTTGGAGATAGATCTATTTTTTGCTATTTTTAAAAATCAATTATTTTATTCAAATGAATAATATATTTTAATATGACCCATTGAATTAGTCAAGTATAGTGTAGTGTGTGTGTGTGTGTGTGTGTGTGTGTGTGTGTGTGTGTGTGTGTGTGTGTGTGTGTGTGTGTGTGTGTGTGTGTGTGTGTGTGTCTGTGTGTGTGTGTGTGTGTGTGTGTGTGTGTGTGTGTGTGTGTGTGTGTGTGTGCGCGCATGTGTGTGTGTGCATGTGTGTGTGCGCATGTGTGTGTGCGCATGTGTGTGCGTGTGTGTGAGTATGTTCAGTGTTCTTCAGTGTGTTCACAATCAGTGTTTTCTTCTCACATGGATACATATTAATGTCCTAAATGTCCTCCGCCTTTGTCCAAATAAACCAACTTCTTAGGTCAAACTGTACTCATGTCGAATCTGTGGATAGGTTTTTCAATATTGGTCCCAGTTGTTGACATCGTGCTGATCTATTATAATAATAAATGATCAATTATAATAGTAATGTAGTTAAGACTTTGAATGTTGAGTTTCAGCAACCACAACAGGGTAAACTCCTGATTGTTAATTTAACAGAAGAATCAACAGGGTTTCTTTGTCACTCACTCATGCAGATGCAAGCAGTGAAATGTTGGTGTGACATGTTCCACAAGACTGTGCAACAACAGCAATACAATATAAAACAAGATAACAAAATAGAAAATACAGGATTGTATTGAAGAAAAAAATATATATTTATAAAGATAAGGTTACATTCTTACACTTGCAGTTGGTTACATTGTGCTCAGGATTTCACTTTGTGTGTTGAATGGTGTGCCGTTGTTGCCTTCTTGCAGTCTTTCTCCACTGCCTGTATCAAATAAAAACATTTTTGAATTGTGTCTGCTGTGTGTACCAGAGCCATGTGGAGGGTGCTGTCTTTGCTGCTAGCCCTGTCCGGGGGGTCTCTGTGTCTGGACAAACTCAACATGTGTATGGACGCCAAACACCATAAAGTGGAACCAGGTCCCGAGGGAGCACTCTACCAGCAGGTAATAAATACCATATACTAAATACCACACATATGGAGATTTTGTGATGTGTTATCTCTGAATACAATGGTACATAAGTAGCCTTATAGCATTGGTTCTCAAAGTGGGGTCCGGGGACCCCCAGGGGTCCTTGAGGGAGTTTCAGGGGGTCCCAAGCTAAATGTGTTAATATAGCGTCACAATAATGTTAACCTTTTATACTTTGGCTATTCAAAAATAGCAGATATACAAGCTCATAGCGCGGCACCGAGTGCCGCACTATGAGCTTGTATATCTGCTATTTTTTTTTATCGTGGAAAATTTGTGCAAACCTTTGAATATATATATTTTTAAAGCGAACATTTCTAACTCAAATCTTTGCTTCTGGGGATCCCTGGAACAAAATATTTGAGATGGGGGTCCGCGGCCAAATACATATCATTTGGGGGTCCTTGACATGAAAAAGTTTGAGAACCACTGCTTTATAGGAACCAATGGCCCATAGGTCAGGGGCCTATCTACTGTTTCTTTAGCGTGAGGCAGCTTGATGTACAAGTACACCCCCTGGACATGACACTAGTATGTCACAGGGACTTAACCCTCCGGCCCCAATCCAGCCCTCGATGCTGAGCGCCATGAAGCAGGGAGGCATAATTGGGTACTATTTTTATAGTCTTTAGGCCGGGGATTGAACCCCCAACCTCCCAATCTTAAAGGGCGGACTGCAAGGCTTGAGCCGGCCCATGGTGAGTTGTGCAGGAACTGAAACGCAAACCCACAAATTATTCTGGAGGAATAGAGCACCGAAGTCTGACGTGATGTACACATCCTAGGTTTGTCTACCTGGTTCGCGGTTTTCCACTCCCATTCTGAATCCCGCATAGACGTATTTAATATCGCCTCAAATAAGAACTGTGTTCCAAAAATAAACAAATGATCGCGGCGGTTTGACTCTTATGGATATGAAGCATCAACTGACGGTGAGAAAGCGATAATGTTACTTCCGCCGAATTAGTAAGATTTTCGCCAGAAACAGACTGTATCAAATATGAGTGACTGACTATCGTAAACGATACAGAGCCACCTCCCTGACAATATCGCTGAGACAGTTTGTTTATTTTTGGACCACAATTCTTATATGAGACGATTCTAAGATGACCCAATGTTATTCTCCATAGCGCTATTACTTTACGAACCTGGGGATGAACGAGAGACGTCAGGACTTCTGTACTCTATAGGAAAAGTTGGCGGAACTGCAGAGTAACGTGCAGCTATAGATAGACAATTGTAGATTAGTATATATATGTAAAATCATCAGTTACTTTAACTCATGCATTTATTGTTGTAACTTGAATCACACATTTACTGATTTCACTGACACCCAGAGGGGGCACAAGGAATGCAACAAATGTCACTGTTTGTTGCAGAAACTTTATTGTTATTACCCTTATCTAGGTCATTGTCTATCTCTCTCTGCCTTTGTCTCCAGTGTGAGCCATGGCGGGCCAATGCCTGTTGCACAGCCAACACCACGGAGGAGGCCCATGGAGATAACTCCTACCTGTACAACTTCAACTGGGACCACTGTGGAATCATGAGCCCCAAATGCAAGAAACACTTCGTCCAGGACACCTGCTTCTATGAGTGTTCCCCCCACCTGGGGCCGTGGATTCAAGAGGTATATGCATGACTGTCTCTGCATGTGTGAGTGTGTGTGTGTGTGTGTGTGTGTGTGTGTGTACTTGCGTGCGTGCGTGCGCGTGCGTGCGTGCGTGCGTGCGTGCGTGTGCGTGCATGCTCTACCATTTAGACCCCGGTGTCAGGTATGACACCTGCTGGTTGTCAGGTTTTGGTGCCTGAAGCTCATAAGGCAATATCTCACCTGACCAAGCAGGGATGCCTTCTTGGAACAGCTTTAATCTTCACCATTATTATATGTGCAAGTAAAAAGCCTACAACTACAGAATGTACAAGAATTGCTATTTTGATATTATGGTGTTATCTCTACACCAACACTAAAGGAATTCTGGACCAAATGACATCCATCATGTCTAACAATAAAACAATTAAAAAAATCTTAGATTGGGATCGGAATATTTTCAAACATTTTGTTACTTTTACTTTTGTTACTTTAAGTATGTTTTGATGCTAATACTTTAGTACTTTTACTCAAGTAACATTTTTAACACAGGCCTTTTACTTATATTTCTATATCGTGGTATTGCTACTTTTGCTTAAGTAAAATATCTGAGTAGCTACTTCTTCCGCCACTGTTATCAAATTGAGGATTCTTGAAATTAAAAAGGTTGAGCATCACTGGTGTGACTGTTTGTCATCGTGTCCACTAGATGGCAGCATATGGCTGCGTACAATATCAATGGGAATTTATTTGTATGATAGTGCCTTCTAAATGCGACTGTGTGTGTGTGTGTGTGTGTGTGTGTGTGTGTGTGTGTGTGTGTGTGTGTGTGTGTGTGTGTGTGTGTGTGTGTGTGTGTGTGTGTGTGTGTGTGTGTGTGTGTGTGTGTTTGTGTGTGTGTGTGTGTGTGTGTGTGTGTGTGTGTGTCTGTGTGCGTGTGTTTGTGTGTAGGTTGATCAGTCATGGCGTAAGGAACGGATCGTGGATGTTCCCATATGTATGGAGGACTGTCACAGCTGGTGGGAGGACTGCAAGGATGACGTCACCTGCAAGAGCAACTGGCATCAAGGATGGGACTGGAGTTCAGGTGCTGTACACACACACGCACGCTCGCACTCAGGCACGCACACACACACACACACACACACACACACACACACACACACACACACACACACACACACACACACACACACACACACACACACACACACACACACACACACACACACACACACACACACACACACACACACACACACATACACACACACACACACACAGGAGGTGTATCTTTAGGGCAGTTTTGAAAGTGAGTAGGGTTTTACCCTCCTTTACTCCTTTTGGTAGGGCATTCCACATTTTTGATGAATAGCATGACAACGAGTTCATTCCCTTTGTTGAGCCAAATCTGGGTTGAACATGATTCGTGGAGCTGCCTCTGGTGTTATGATCGTGGACTTCATTAACGTTTTGAAAGTATTTTGACAAATACAGGGGGATCCCAATGTTGTGGTGTATCTTGAAGACCAGGCCCATAGCAAGTTGCTGTACTCTGTCCTCAACCCTAAGCCATCCAATCCTAGCAAAATGAGCAGGGGTTAGATGGGTTCTGTGATTGAGGCCAAGAAGTAGCCTTTCGAGTTTGTTTTGGGATGTTTGGAGCCTTGTTTTTAAGGCCTTGGAGGTGTTGTGATACCATGAGGAGCATCAGCATGCATAATATAGAAATTGCATAAAAAATATATATATTGTATCAAAATATACTGACAGTACCAGATGTAAAAGTACTTAGTTAGTTAGTTATGCATAATAATCCATTTCATAATCATAAAATCATAATCATATATATATATATATATATATATATATATATATATATATATATATATATATATATATATATATATATACGAGAGAGGTATATATATATATATACATATATATATATATATATATATATATATATATATATATATATATATATATATATATATATATATACACACATTATATAAACAATCATTTAATGTATGTTTTGTATTATAATGCAAGTTAGCTACTGATTACTGATTGGTGTCAGATTTACCTATGTGTACCCAGCAAGCACAGTCAGGACCCGGACCAATCAGTGACGTCTCGATTGGGGCTAGATCAAGTCAAACCAAGACAAGTCAGATCTGGCCCAGAATATCACCTGATTTCAACCAAAATTAATCCTGACCACAAAAACGTCACTTCCAGGACGTCATCTAAACACATTTCTCATCACCCAAAATTGCTGTCCAAATGTCCATATGATGTCCCGGTGATGACGTCCTGTAAATGACGTAAAGATCATCCCCATATGGGCTGTGATCTGGCCTAGTCCTGAACGTCACCGGGGTGATGACCGGGCGTCATCATAACGTCATCATGACGTCATTGTGCTTGCTGGGTAGAGTATCCTGACATTGTTGTGGTTGTAGATATCAGATCATTTTGTACTGCATGCTCAGATATGGTGACCCTACAGTTCAGATCATTTTATTTAGTGCTTTAATTTGCATTGTGTGTGACCTCCCCTGCTCCCTGCTCCCACCTCTCTCGTTCAGGGGCATCCTTTGGGGTCTCAGGGGATCATGGCACCCCTATAGTGTTCACAATTAACCAGATAGCAGATCTGCAACCGCATAGCAATCCGGATTGTGATGCGTAATGTAGTAGTAGCTGATCTACAGGCTCACAACGGCCGTTGTGAGCCTGTAGATCAGTTATTTGTGCTATTATTGAAATAGGCCTTAAAGGGATATTTCACTTTTTTTTTTTAAGTTGGTAATTTTATCGTCTACTCAGGCTTTTGGGAGCACCCCAAGACAGTTTTTAAGTTGCTTGACTCAGTATTTAGATATTTGATATTCATTTTTATCAGACACGCCCCCTCCTATACAAACCCATTGTAACTTCAAACTCCATATTATACATGTTAGATTCATCAGAATACGTGAGGAGACCGTGAATCGAACATGTTAAACAAGTTTGAAGTTACAATGGGTTTGTATAGGAAGGGCGTCTGGGTGTCTGATCAAATGAATATCAAATATCTAAATACTGAATCAAGGAACTTAAAAACTGTGTGGGGGCTCACAAAAGCCTGAGTAGACGATAAAATGACCAAAAAAAATGAAAGTGAAATATCCCTTTAAATGGTAACTTTTTTGGCCCACTCTTTAAACCTACAGTCATTAGTTTCTTGTTTGGATATTTTTTATACTTTTGTATTCTTTGTATTTTGATGGTTTTTGTTTTTTCATTTGTATGCTGTGCAGCACTTTGGTCAGCCTTCGTTGTTTTTAACCATGCTATATATAACATCGACTTGATTTGACTCTATAGTGAAATGGTTTCTGAAATAACGCCTCCGCTTTCGCTCTCCTCCTGCAGGAACTAATAAATGTCCGGCGGGCGCCAAGTGCAGTAAGTGGACCGACTTCTTCCCAACACCCAAGTCCATGTGTGAAGACATCTGGTCCAAGTCCTATGTGTACACCACGCTGACCAAGCCCTCTGGTCGCTGCATGCAGCTCTGGTTCACCGGGCCAAACCCCAACACCAAGGTCGCTGAGTACTACCTGAACGGCGCCAGCAAACATCAAAGCTTGGCTGTGATTGCACCCCTCCTGTCCCTTCTCGTCGCCTGTCTTTTTGCATAGATGCTAGTACTACACAGATTTATGTTGGCTACTTGTTCACACATGTTATCAGTGGTGTAAAGTAACTATACGTACATTTACTCAAGTACTGTACTTTTACTTTACTTGAGTAATTTCCTTTTACTTCTACTCCACTAGGCCTACGTCTCAAAGGCAAATATTGTACTTACTTTGCAGATATAAATTATTACATTATAAAACATACATCATCCACTTTAGCCCTATTTTATACCTAGTCCTATGCTATTTGAAAATAGCTACAAGATCTACAAGATCTGCTATTTGAAAATAGCCGAACTACAAGATCTGCTATTTAACTTTTTTTTTTAACTTTTGGTACTTTAAGTACATTTTGATACCACTACTTTTGTAGGCTACTTTTACTCAAGTAAATGTTTGATTCCGGACTTTTAGTACTTCTACATTGCAGTATTGATACTTTTACTTAAGTAAAACATTTGAGTACTTTTCCCACCACTGTATGTTATGTTATTTAGGGTTGACATTATACCGCTTTGTTTGACCTCAAGTACTAAGACCGTTATTTGGATAGAACGTTGTAAGACCACTGGTTCTCAAAGTGGGGTCCTCGGGCCCCCAGGCGTCCTTGAGGGTGTTCCAGGGCGGTCCCCAGCAAAATGGGTAACAGTTTAATTTTTACTGTTATTTCACCAGCTAGAAGCTATAAACCCAGTGAGAGAATGCATAAGAATGACTATTCAGACCATAGGTTTCACTCTCTCCACCGATTGGTAGAAGTATGTACTAAATCTAATCTAACAACACAAATCTCCTCTTCCCTGGCACAACAAATTCTGGTCCATAGACCCCCGTAATACATACCAATGTGGGGGTCCTTTCATGAAGATATTTGAGAACCACTGGTTTAGACAGATGCTAGGTTTGATGTGTGGTAGGCTACCTCCATGGTATCCTAGTTTGTTGACTTGGCTAAATGCCAAAATGTAAATTTGTAAATTAAAGGACACTTCTTCTCCTTGACCGTGTCCTTTAACCTGAACGATAATCTGAATAAAATGACATCCGGTGAAGAGGTTATGCCTGTGCTATCACTGTCTGTTACTGTTACTAGCCACTTACGGTAAACTCTGTATTGTCGCTGTCGAGTGGAAACCAAAACCGTTCCTTTTTCATTATTATTCTGAAGAAAAATATCTTAAAATAGTTCAAATAGCCGATCTACAAGCTCACAACACGTCACAACGTGTTGTAAGCTTCTAGATCTGCTGTTTTCCCTACTTTTGTGCAACACGTTTGTATGACGAAGTTGGGCATTAAATGACAAAAAAAACATAAAAAGTTGAAATATGGAGATATGAGGTTTCTGCCCGACAGCAACAACATACTGTATTTAGTTGACTGGAGGCCCCCAGAGCTCTGTATTAGGCCCTCTCCTGTTTTCACTCTATGCTAAATATCTTTTTAAAGATTTGTTTTGGGG
>NC_137606.1:52625775-52655775 GCF_963280865.1 Gymnoscopelus braueri
ATAGCCGATCTACAAGCTCACAACGCGTCGCATCGCGACGCGTTGTGAGCTTGTAGATCGGCTATTTTCAAATATTTAGTACTTTTACTTTTGGTACTTTAAGTACATTTTGATGCCAATACTTTTGTACTTTTACTAAAGTAAAATTTTAATTCTGGACTTTTACTTGTAACAGAGTATTTTTATATTGCAGTATTGGTACTTTTACTTAAGTAAAGAATTTTAGTACTTTTTCCACCACTGCCTATACCTACTTCTTACGGCTCCCTCCCTGCTCCCTCCTCCTCCCCCCTCTTCCCTGAGGAAGTTAGGGGAACTAAACACAGGGAAATGCAATACTTGTACTTATATATTTGTTATACATATTGCTACTTTTATTTCGGTAAAAAAAACCTCTGAGTGGTTCTTCCACCACTGCTCCCTCCTCCCTCCCTCCCTCCAGCGTGGATTCACATCCGCTGGTTTCCGTCGTACGGCGGGACACCGGGAAGTAAACGAAGAGAGGAGGCGCTGAGAGCAGCAGCGAGGAGCCTTTTCAGGAACTGAAAAAAAACTGTACTGACGGACACGGGAAACAAAAACAACAAGGGAAAAGAAAGAAGAAAACCTCGAACCGAGACACTGGAAAACAAAACAAAAAAGACACGTTTTTAAACACCTCCGTCGCAACTTCCTACTCTAGTCCTACACCCAACGGGGGGAGCAGCTGTACTTTAATTCCCTCGCGTTGTGAATTAAAAGGATATTTTGACCGTTGTGGAGGAGTGGGGAGTTTTTTTTTCTTCCTCCCGGGTGGTGGTAGTAGCACTAGTAGGTGTTGTTTTGGGTGTTGGTGGTGTTAGTAGGTGGTGGGTGGTGTATGGAATACCGAAGCTGCCATATCTAAAATTACGTGTTGTGGTGTATGGAATACCAAAGCTGCCATATCTAAAAATTACGTGTTGAAGGGCTGTGGCCATGGCCGGCGGCGGCGGTGCTGCTGCTAGCGGCGGCGGCGCTGCTGCTGGGGTGTCGTCGCCCATGATGTGGTATCACCGCGACCTGAGCAGAGCCGCGGCCGAAGAGCTGCTGGCCCGGGCGGGCAGGGATGGAAGCTTCCTGGTGCGGGACAGCGAGAGCGTCACCGGGGCTTATGCCCTATGCGTGCTGTGAGTAGTATACTTTATGAAATGATAATTAACAATAACCCAGCACAATGTTGTTCAAGTCTTGTTTGTTTCAAATGCCTGGTCCAGCTTACTGCTGGTTCATCCATTTGTTCCTTGTTTATTTCCCCGAGTCACGTCTAAAAACTCTTGTCTTGACAAATGTTACACGCGTCCATTCTACCACTCTTTCACTTTCAAATAAAATAAACATTAAAACAAGTTTATAAAAAAGTAATGGGAAAAAAAAATCATTTTTCCATGATTTATTTCATTTATTTTTATATATATATTTTTTTTTTAAGTTTATTTTATTTGGAAGTGAAATATCCCTTTTTAAATGATACACACTGAAGATTTGTACTACTGTTTGTTGTGTTGTATCTGATCAAAATGTGGTGTAGTATGCCTTAAAATCAAATAAAAGAAAACACTGATCCTCGTTACATTCACACACAAAAAGCTTCAGTCGTGCGAAATTAGTTTGTTTACTTTCTCCTGGGTGGGGGGGACAGGGGGGCCCATAGCAGGCAGCATGGCACACTACTTGAAGGCTGTGTCCCCTCCCTTTGCCTTTGCCTTTCTTTCTCGTCAGATGTGGGCACTGTTAGTGGCGTTTTAATACAGCATATTGCTACAATCAGTCTGCGGTTGTAGTCAGTAGAGACATCAAATTAAATGGTGCTCCATGTCAGTATAAACGTCCACGGCCTGTTGTTGGAGCCGGACTGAGGTTTTTGTCCAAGGCGTAGCTGCTACAACTCTTATAACTCCATCCAGTTATGAAAGCGTGCAGTAGTGACTGAGGATTGCAGCCATAATGTTGTACACAGATGACATGTTTTCATATAGCCTAAATATCTTGAATGTGTTATAAGTTATTATTTTTAGGTTGAAACAGAAAGTCTTTTGTTAAAAAGTTAAAGCTCTATATTCTGATAATAATGTTTGTTCATTAACATGTCTCTCCATCTCTTTAACAGAAAAAAAAAACATTTTCAGGTGGGACACCAATTTCATACAATCAGGAGAGAGAAGCCATTTATCAGCTTCAATTTTGTCTGCTCATTTTTTGTTTCATCACTTTACAGTTTATCCTGTATCCTGTATGAGTTGTCTCTCTTGATTGGGTGAAACTGGTATCCCTGAAAATGTATCTTCTGTTTACTAAAGAGCTGGAGAGACAGGGAGAACCCTGTTACTGAACAGTATAGCAATTATTACTATCAACATATAGAGCTTACACTTATTGTCTCCTCCAGGCCGAAGGCGTGGCCAGAACTATGTTTTCGTACATCTGTCCGTCTTTCTCTGAGCAGCTAATCTCCGGCACTGTTGGACCGATTGCCATGAAACTGCACACATACTCCTTGGAGGCCAAGTAAAAAACTCGTCCCCAAATGTCTCACATTGGCCTGTTATAGCGCCACCAGGAAGCAGATTTCTGCAAAAAATATATATTATATTACTCCTGCTGATGTTGTCCAAACATCAACAACATGTTGCATATTGTGTTATACATAATGCATATTGCATCGCTTGGTCCCTGTATTGCTGCTTGTGGCTGTATTTATTATTATTATTATTATTATTACAATTATTATATCAGTTTTAATTAATCACTTAAACCCTGTGCTTGGTCCCCTCCCTTTTCCCTCTGCACTAAACCTCTTCGGTCAAAATAGCCGATGTGCAAGCTTGCAACACGTGAGCTTGTAGATCGGCTGTTTTCACAGAATGTTTGCCTACAGTATATGACATGCCCAGAATAGGGGCGCCAGGGGTCATGTGGTTTTTGAAGTGTGATATATATATATATATGTATTTATATATAATATAAATAAATGCATCATAATCCGTTCTTTTTTTGTTCCACATTGAAACAACTTTATTCAGATTAGTTAATTTCCTGATATTTAAACTAGTAGAAGGAATCCATGATGCGCCTCATGCTCATGAACCTCATGCCGCTGTCGAAGCCCATGTTCTGGAAGCTCCTGTACTCGCCGGGCCTCATGTACATCATCCTGCCTCTGTAGTTGGCCTGCTCGTACATCAGCCAGTGGCCGTCCATCACGTTGCAGGACATGCAGTTGTTCATCTGGTAACGGTCCATGATGTTCTCACAGTCGTCCATCATCTCGTGCATCTGTCCACCATAGTTCTCCCTCTCGTAGATCCTCATCCTGTAGTTGCCCCTGTGCATGGGGATCATACGGCAGGACCTGATGGAGTCCCTCATGCCCATCATGCTCTGGTAGTCGGAGTACTCGCCCCTCCTCATGAAGTACTGGTTGCCCATGTAGTTGGTGCGGTCGTACACCATGAAGCAGCCCCTCTCCACCTTGCAGGAGTGGCACTTGTTCATGTAGGAGGACATGTCAGAGCAGTCGCTCATGCACTCGTAGGAGCGGCCCTGGAAGTTCTTCTCCTCGTAGAAGGTGATCTTGCTCATGTTCATGCCGGAAGACATCTTTGTGTGGGAGTTGTTTCAGCTGCTGTTGCTGCTGCTGCTACTGTTACTGCTGCTGTGGCTGTGGGTGAACTGACTTCCTACGTGGCTGCAGCCTTCCTTTTGTACAGTACCTGACCAGCAGAGGCTGCTTTGTGTCCCAGGCAGCTCTCCTGACACAGCAACACTCCATAGAAGAGCATAGAGCTGAGCCGAGGTTGTTCTGTGTTTCCACCCCAAAAAACCTTGGAAAGGCTTTTTCTCTGACGGCACAAAGCCTGTACAATTACGACAATACAGAAGAGGCTGAAAGGGTTAACAATGACTAGGGGGTCGACAATGACCTAGCTGAAAGGCAGTTCTCTGTCTCCCTAGGTGATCTTGTATCAGATCCAGTTGAGACAGAGTATGTAAGTAAAGAAGCATTTTAGGACCCATTCTCTTCTCATTGTCTCCGCCAAATCAAAAGCTACGTGCAGTTGCTCTCTCAACTCGATCAACTTGGTACCAGACAAGCTAATACACAACAAATCGTTGATCTCTGTATGCTGGCTGTGGGTGTGAAAGAAGCAGATTCAAGTGCTAGAATCAAGTGCTGCTATGATTGACTGACCAGGGATCAGATTACTGCAGCACAATATATGGGGGAACAAAGTTGTTCCCCTGTCAGTTAAAGAGAGAGCCAAGAGCGCACGCACAAAGCGAATCAAACTATACCTCTGTGGAATCAAAGTGCACTGTGGCATGTGTGATCATGGATTCCTTATTAATCGAGGTGAAAACATGCAATTTAATGACATTATCAATGTCTTTATTGTAGGCTGCTACAGCATGGAGTAGCTGACATTTCGCAGACTGTATTAGAACAGCATTTTAGTTTTGTCGGGTTCATAAAATAATGGGTGCCGTCCGGGTGCGTCTCTCTTTTTTCCTTTTTTTAATGTCTGCTCCACTTGGATCTCGGAACCGATTACAGGGGTCCATTAGGGGTTCGGTTCGTCATTTTGAGGAGGAGTGCATCTATCTATACAATTGGCTTGTGGTTCGACACTTCCTGTTTATCCGCATTCTTTGTTGAGCTTAGTTCGAGCAGACCACGTGTCCAATTTCCAACACATTTAGCCTAAAAATCAATCATGCCTGTAGCCATTGCATAGTCTACTTTTAATTGTTCAGCAGCATACATTTGTATTAGTTTTTTGGCCCATGTTTGCCGCACTACATGATTACGCAACATCTTTCACCAGAAGGCGGTAACCGCGCGTGTCGCGGGTTACAGCGCATTTGGTTACCAATTGAATTCTGTTTAAGTCCTTGTGTCCTGCCATCACTGCAATAACGGCAGGTCACAGAATCGGACGTGTATGGTCTATCCATACCATCGCGGCCAGTCAGACAGTGTGTGTGTGTGTGTGTGTGTGTCTGTGTGTGCGTGCGTGCGTGTGTGTAATGCATCCTTCGTTAGCTTGTTAGCTTCCGTCTTTCTTAATCTGCATTGAAATGACTCATACGGCACTGTTAATCAACATTTCCAACACCACAATGCCTTGGTTAGACTCATTGATGTCGTAGCTTATTTAACAGCAGTGTGTGTTTAAAAGTTTTCTGTCCATTTGGGGTGGAACAAAGTGAAGCTGGATCAGGATGAGGTTTCAACAAGCTACGTTAGCCTGTAGTTCTGCCTTTGTTTACATCTATCAAATGGGCTATTTTGCATAATCTGCTCAGCCATGTAACATTGCAATGCAACTTTTTTGTACTCCTATATCATGGTGTATTAGTCAGCACAGTGGATTCATGTTTAAATCAATCTGGAATGTTAAATCTGTGTAATAGTGTGGCCAGTTAAATACTGCTTAAGGTAAAGCAGACAGCAGTTAGACTTGGGTCAAACTTGTAATTCTTAAGTGACCCCTAGAGCATAATTTAACATTTAGTTTATATGTTATATTTTTCTAAATATATTAAGCACAGTTTTGTTATATTTTGACACTTATCCAGGTCCTGGTATAGTAAGAAAATGTAGTCCAGTCTACTTTATTTTGTCCCGCACGCGGACATGGTATGTGTTACACCATAGACCATAGACGTCCGATTTTGTGACCTGACGTTATTGCAGTGATGGCAGGACGCAACGACATAAACTCAATTCAATAGGTAACCTAATGTGCTGTAACACGCAACATGCACAGTGTGCTTTTAGCAAATTCCTCATGTGGCCTTTCCGTGTTTGTGTGTGTGTGTGTCTCGCTTCGAACTCACGAAAGGAGTGTGTGTGCGAGTGTTCTCGCTAAACCTTTGTTATGCCCGCCGCGGAACAAAATATTCACGATTCAGACTGTGTGTGTGTGTGTGTGTGTGTGTGTGTGTGTGTGCGTGTGCGGTGTGCGTGACACACACAGAGAGATACCGTCACCGACCACAGAAGATGTTCTTCTGTGCCGTCCTCTGTTGTTGCATTGCGTTTGTCATTAAATATGTAGCCATGTGTATGTGCATGACCAGTGACCCACAATAATTGTAATGATAGCATAATATAGCCTTATATTGTTGGCTACTAGATAGATGTGAGGGCCGCATAGCGGGCCAAACCACTAGTTTGGTTACATTTGTATACTCTCTGGAGCTACACCAAAACTGACAGTGAATGTCATGACGTCACCGGCGACCCCCCCCCCCCCCCCACTAATGTCCCCTCACTTTTTCCCTCATGCCAGTGTGCTTGCCCACGGTCCTACACATGGTACCCTCCTTTTTTTCCCCCTACCTCTGCACCAAATCTCTTTGCCCAAAATAGCTGTTCTCTACGAGCTCACAACACATCACAACACAATGTCTTGTGAACTTGTAGATCGGCTATTTTCTCTGAATATTTGCCTATTTCTGCTGAATATAAAATTAGGGGCCGCACAGATCCCTAATATAGTGAAAGTGGTTAAAGCGTCACTATGTCTTTTATTAATGAATAAAATGTCATTTTGTCCAATCTGTATGGTAGTGTATGTTAATACTATATAACTTATACAACTGGGGTGGTTGTATTTTGTCTCCCTGCTCTTCTATTGAGACATTTAGATCATGTCAAAGGTCATGTCTCACCTAGACTCAAGATCTGACACAAAATTAGACCTGATGGTCAAGATTTTATTTATCCTCTAAGCTAGCAGGCAGGCAGGCCTTATTAGCTCAATGGTAAAAATGTCAGCACTTGCACAGGAAACTGGGTTCAAATCCGGGGTCGAAGAGGAAAGGTACATACTGTAGTGCAGCTTTAAGAAACAATGATATTGATATGAGAACAACCTCTAGTCTAAACTGGCAGCGATGTACATTTTACATCCTATATCGGTTGTTCTCCACCTTTTTTGACTAGCATACTTCAACCAATCCTTAAGGACCGCCACCTCCCCACAACAATATGTACCTGTATATATAAGAAGGCATAACACAATCATTAAAACATTTTGAATAAACTGATCTTAATGCTGGATATATTCTTAGTTATGCATCGGTGTTGCACAGAAAATAGCTGATTTACAGTCAAATTTTCTTTTTTTTTAAACATTTAAAAAAAAATTCCCTTGGACCAATAATGGCCCTTGGACCACTGGTTGAGAAACAGTGTCCTAATGAACAGCAACAATGCACATACCTCCACGTCCACACATCAGCTGTTTCCTGATACTGTCCCACCTACAACCTCTCTCCCTTCCTGTCCACTGTCCACCCTGTCCACTTTCTCTTCTTTCAAAACGTTATGTCTTTCTCTTCATGAGTGAATGTCTTAAGTTGTCACAACTTAAAACCATTCAAGCCGGGAACGCATCTCGGTCATTTTAGATGTCTTTGGCTATTCAAAAATAGCAGATATACAAGCTCATAGCTTCGTGAAAAATCGTGAAAATTTGTGCAAATCTTCAAATATATATTTTTTAAAGCGAACATTTGTAAAATATTTTGTTCCAGGGACCCCCAGAAGCAAAGATTTGATTTACAAATGCTTTAAAAAATATATATTCAAAGATCTGATTTTTTTTTACAGATTTTTCAAAAATAGCAGATCTACAAGCTCATAGCGCGGCACTCAGTGCCATGCTATGAGCTTGTATATCTGCTATTTTTGAATAGCCATAGAAATCCAAAAAAAGGAACACGTGCTGTGTTCCCGGTCTTAATGGGCTAAGTGTGGATATTTGGGATAACCATGGCCTGCTTCTTATCCAGGGGATGTTTTAGCTTCTGATAATGTATGTATCAACATAACATAAGCAAGGTATGATGAATGTTGTGCAGGTCATTGTTGAGAAATAATATAAATAGGACAAAGACCCCTCCACTTCACATCGGTTACAATCACCCTGTTGGGGTTTATTTCTCACCATTTATTAACCCGCTTATTACATGCCTACTTATTAAAGTAATTAAAGCAATTAATGAATTGGCACAAAACGCAATGAAACGATAGCATTGATTTAACTGCTTACGGTAAAGAAAGATATAGTCCATTAGATTATGCCAGGTGCTTCCACCAGCGCAACAGGTCAGCTCGCTAAACTCCGGTAGGAAGCGGTGGTCAAATATGAACCAAAATTATGTCACTGCATTGCCTATTTCTCTACCTCAAATTTTTTCAAAAACATTCTTTATTGTAGCTGTAAAATGACAGTGTGTTTGTCTACATGCCTGCCTTGTTGAATATGGCAACAACCAAGCACCGGATTGATTGATTGATGGATTGATTAGTCGATTCAGGTGGTCAGTCATTGTTGAAGAATAACAGAACGTTGAATTCAGTAATTGACCAATCAGAATCAAGCATTCAACTATGCCATGTAATGGCATATCTAGGCCTGTCACAATTATAACATAATCGTCTATTTGCAACTATTTGAGATAATCGCGATTATTTTTCCATAATCGTCATAATGGTTTCCATGTAAGGCTGAACGATTAATCGTTTTCAAACCGAAATCGCGATTTGAAACCACGCGATTAGCTAATCGCAAAGGCCGCGATTTTTTAATTTTTAATTTTATCATAATAAATCATTTTAATATTCATATTAATCCCAGAGCACCCGCGGGACTTGTCTCCTTCTCTCCAGAGTGGCTGCCTGCATCTCGCTACAGGGAGCGAGAGGGCAGCGAGCCCCCCCCCCCCTCTCTCTCTCTCTCTCTCTCTCTCTCGCTCTGTCCCTCTCATAGAGTTAGGTCTCCGTCGGCTACGAGTATTTAAAGTTTGTCGAACGGCCGTGTTGCGCAAATCCCTGATGCCGCGCGTAGCGGTAAAACATTATTTTCGGTGCGACACAAGTAGTGTAGTAGTAGTGTTGCTCCTATCTATGTTTGTTTCTGTAAGTGTAACTTATATTTTCCCATCATTATTAAACTATTACTGTTGGATGCAATGTAAACAATACGATGGAAAGCACTTCCTGGTCAGTGTTGCCAGGTTTTGTGAGAGAAATAAGCAACCCTGTCTATGAAAACAAGCCCAAAAGAAGCGACTATGAACTGTATCTTTGTCACTTATGTTATGTACAGTGGTGGAAAAAGTACTCAAATGTTGTACTTAAGTAAAAGTATCAATACTGCAATGTAGAAGTACTCTGTTACAAGTAAAAAGTCAAAATGTACTTGAATAAAAGTACAAAAGTATTGGTATCAAAATGTACTTAAAGTACCAAAAGTAAAAGTACTAATGTTTGAAAATAGCAGATCTACAAGCTCACAACGCGTTGCATCACGGCGCGTTGTGAGCTTGTAGATCTGCTATTTTCAAATAACCTAGGTATAAAATAGGGCCAAAGTGGTTAATTTAGGTTTTACAATATTATAATTTATATCTGAAAAGTAAGTAGTCACTAAAGTTTTCAAATAATTGTAGTGGAGTAAAAGTACAATATTTGCCTCTGAGATGTAGTGGAGTAGAAGTTAAAGTATTGGAAATTAGAAATACTCAAGTAAAGTACAAATACAGTACTTAAGTAAATGTACTTAGTTACTTTCCACCACTGCGTTATGTATTCTGAGTTTTTCACTTCCAACGAGTAGTAGTAATACAATGTACAGTAGGAGAGGACTTTGCCTTGTGAGACAAAAAAGTGTTACATTTTAGTTGAATGTTAATCTACATAAGCTAAATACTGGATATCAGTAAATATGCTTCTTTAGCCATAAGTGAAATACCTACTTATTTCACTGCTGTGAATTGTTTACACAAAAAGGTAATTATTTGTTTAATTTTATTTTTATTTATTGAACTTCATTTCAGAAAAAGCTTCTCTTCTTGAGCCATAAGTTAATGACTTAACAAGTTCAATGTTGGGTTGTTTACAAAAATAAGCTATTTCTATTCCAGCTAAATGTTTAAATATATACATGGGAAAAAAAGTACTTGGAAGATACATGTTGGAAGCAATGAAGCAATTCATATCTTTTAGTTCTCATCCTTATTTATTAGGATCTAGAACAGTAAATAAATGGTATGCCATTTGGTAATGTTCCATTACTTCCAATTACTTTTTAAACGTACACAGTGAATACTAAACTGAAGCTTGACTTAAATTTTTTTTAAAGATTTTCTTTTTTAATTAAAAAAATCGCAATCAAATCGCAATCGCAATATCAGTCAGAAAAATCGCAATTAGATTTTTTCCCAAAATCGTTCAGCCCTATTTCCATGTTTAAAAATGTTCACACATTTTCAAATATTAAAAAAGCAGAAATAGCTGATCTACAAGCTTACAACGCGTCACTTTGTGACGCGTTGTAAGCTTGTAAGCTCACTTTGTGACGCGTTGTAAGCTTGTAGATCAGCTATTTCTGTTATTTTTACATGTATATATGTCAATAATTTCTTTGTATATATTTCAGTTATTTGTCCTATCTGCCCTGTGCAATTTTGGATTATGAACCCTAAAAGGCCTCACATGTTCCAATATTCAGTGCCAAACACACAATTAAATTGTTAATCGCAATTATTTGAGTGACTATTAATCGTCAACTTAAATTTGTAATTGTGACAGCCCTAAGAATATCGGCCAAGACTACGATGAACGCTGCGTCGGCAAAGTTCACAGAATCATCAATGGTCACACGATCACCCCAAACCACGGCCTGTTTCAGAATGATGTCACATGGGAAGTGGCTACAGAGCCACAAGGCCAATGGCAGCAGACTGAGAAAGATCTTTTTCCCATGAACGATCAGACACAAAAACACGTTGGCCAAAGTAAAGCTTTGAGGTTCTGAAGTTTGATTAGATACCATTACCAAATACACCTTGAAGTTACATCTTGTGTAATGTGTACGAGTACATACGAGTACAATTATTTTGTTCTGGTTCCTCATATATTGTAGAATCAATGAAAAGAAGTATGCCTAATAGTCCTTACAAGATAAACAACACCTCCAAGTACACGGTTGCATATGGTTCCATTCAATCTATCTATTCAATCACCCCTGTCTGTTTCCCTATGACCTGTCCTATCAGATATCTGAAGGGAAACGAGAATTATTTAACAGTGTTTCAGTGTTTAATGTTTCAGTGAAATTAGGTTTTTTGGTGATGTGAACAAGAACAGTCAGTTTTTTGTATCCATCTTAAACAGTATGTCGCACTATGCTGTCGACAAGTCTCAAAAGTACATTTGCTTTTACGCACACATTCCATACACTGTTCACAGAATTGAAGATACTATGATCAGGCCCCTTCTCTTTAGGACTGCAATTATCGATCATCTTCTCATTGTTATTTATATCGATTTCAGGTTTTTATTTTATTTATTATATATCAACAAATTGACATGGAAAAAAAATTTTTTTATGTGACTAAATTGATTAGTCTCATGACCACCTAAGTCCTACTTTATACTTTGTCGTACCACAATGTACTCTAATCACAATGTCCTCAGTGTGATTCCACAAATTATTCATCACTAAACATCATGGTATTCCCGAACTGCAAGAAATGCAATGGTTGCCAATCATCTTTATCCCAGAAAACCAAACTGAACCACTTTTAAAGTTCTCATTAAACTCATTAAACAACGGGGCCAAAACAAGCAATTGTGCTGGTCCTAGCCTAAACTACACCAAGAGATTGCCTTAATGTTTTTTTGGGGGGGAAACTCAGACATGCTGTCTCTTGTCTGTGCAGACATACAATACGACACGCTTGACGCTTCCCTTTTTGCAGTAGTTCAGACTGAGGCTCCAGTGTTTTTTTAGGAAGTGTGTTTCAGAATAGACTGGTGATGATGGTAGGTTTACTGAAGCATGGCAGTGGAAACCCTGTAGGAGTTTGGCCGGAGGCGTTGAGCCCGATTTATACTTAACCCTTTAAGACCTGGAACGCATCTGTGTCACTTCTTGATTTGAGCGAAAAAGCATTATTTTACACTTCGGCTATTCAAAAACAGCAGATATACAAGCTCATAGCGCGGCACCGAGTGCCGCGCTATGAGCTTGTAGATCTGCTATTTTTGAGAAATCGTGAAAATTTGCGCAAATCTTTCAATATATATTTTTTCAAGCGAACATTTGGAACTGAAATCTTTGCTTCTGGGGGTCCCTGGAAGAACATATTTTGAGATGGGGGTCCGCGGCCAAATACATGTCATTTTGGGGGTCCTTGACATGCAAAAACTGATATTATAGCAACATATGTAAAAATAAAAAAAAACTGTTAGGATTTAGAAGACGCAGAAGCAAAGATTTGCACAAATGTTCACTATTTTTCAAAAAATAGCAGATCTACAAGCTCATGTGCCGCGCTATGAGCTTGTAGATCTGCTATTTTTGAATAGCCAAAGAAATCTAAAATGACACAGATGCGTTACAGGTCTTAAAGGGTTAATCGTACGTTGGTGCTGTTGCAAGCTCATAATGCGTCGCATCCGTGACACGTGGCCAGGCTTGTTGGTGTGTTATTATCGCCGGGCGACACCGTCGTAATGACGGATCATAAATTAGGCATTTAGTGTCTCGTTTCACATTCTTTGCTTTGTAGGTTTTGGCTAGAGAGTGTGTGTGTGTGCACGTCCGTGCGTGTGCATGTATGAGCACGTGCACATTCCAAATTTAAAGGTATCCGTTGGCTTTCTGGCAAATAAGCACTTCACTGTACAATTAGTCTACTGTGAGCGTTTTACTGCACGCTTGTGTGACAAGAAGATTGGTAGCATGCTCCTCCCTGTGTGTGTCGACGAGGCCATTTGGTAGCGGCGTAGATTTTGTTTTTAGAACGGAGGGTAAAATGTAGATGTTTGTCTTAACTTTACTGTATGAAAGCTAATGCTAACTTCAACAGTTGAAGCTAGCATTGGCTTTCACTTTGATTCAGCCAGGAGAGTGATGTCACGGTCACCTGCTTTGTCCCTTCTCAAGCCATCACACAAGCTGTGTGTGTGTGTGTGTGTGTGTGTGTGTGGTGTGTGTGTGTGTGTGTGTGTGTGTGTGTGTGTGTGTGTGTGTGTGTGTGTGTGTGTGTGTGTGTGTGTGTGTGTGTGTGCGTGAAATGCAAAGACATTGACTTGCTTTCAATATTTTCTAGCCTGGAGATGTTAGTGTTAAGAGAGTGTGGCACGTCTAAACACGTAGAGCTGCCACAGGTTCAGCCTGCTGTGTGTGTGTGTATATGAGAGAGAAAAAAACGTGCTATGTGTACCCTTAGGTGTTTACTGTTTATGCTTTTATAATTAATTCCCCTGTAGGTCTAAAATACTAATAATATAATTTGAACTCAAATAAAGTATTTTATGTGTGTGTGTGACTGCGTGTGCGCGTGCAAGGGGAGTGGTAGTCGAAACGAGAATTTAAATGTCAAAGTACTCACAAATGCATATCAACATATCGTCTATGTCGGGGGGGAAACCTCATATGTCCAAAACATTCAAATTCAAAAGTATCAAAAGTAGCAGATCTACAAGCTCGAAACGCGTCGCTTCGCGCCGCGTTTCGAGCTTGTAGATCTGCTACTTTTGATGCTTTTGTGTGACGTAGTGTGATCAAGTAGGGCATTAATTTATGAAAAAACACAAAAAGTTAAAATATGGAGATACGAGGTTTCTGCCCCAACAGCAACAATATAATGTAACCCATGCCCTCTTGTCCCTTAGCTTTGAATTAGCTCTTATTGACTTTTATTTTACATTTGACTGGGGTTTCTTGTGATTGCATTTACTTAACAATGTGTTAGTGTCTGTGATCTGCACTGATAATTATCACACACAGGAAACGTTTAAAATGATATGCACGATGCATGCAGAGAGTTTATAACAGCCAGTGTTGTTATAAACAGTTGAACAATTGAACTACAGTAGCAACTATATGAAAGAATTACATACTACCAAATGACTCATTTTATCAGTGACCTTGTTTTTCTTCTATTACTTCATGGTGAATGAAGAATCCAAAAAACAATGAAATTACTTGACTAAAAACTGCCAAACTGTAGCAAAAATCAGTTTATAAACTCGCACAACTCACAGTATAAACTATGAGTCCTCTATTCAGTCCATGTCCTCAGTACTTCAAAAAGTGTGTGTGTGCGTGTGTGTGCGTTCCGCACTGTGCTCATTTTGGTTCTTGTACTTTCCAACGGAGAAGGGAGGAGAGGAGATGGTGCTCTAAACAGACATGGGACAGAGGAAGTGTGTACCTTCACCACACACCACTGTTTACAACACAATCTCTACCTCAAACACACACACACACACACACACACACACACACACACACACACACACACACACACACACACACACACACACACACACACACACACACACACACACACACACTGATTGGTACACAGTTTGAATTTGACTCATGATTAAACTCAGCGTTGAGTTTTCTCTCTCTCTCTCTCTCTCTCTCTCTCTCTCTCTCTCTCTCTCTCTCTCTCTCTCTCTCTTTCCTGTCTTAAATGTCTCTCCAAGTCTCCATGCTACTGAAACAATAGTATTTACTCCAGTGAAGTGCAGAGAGGTTTATCAACTGTCAGCTGTGCTCAGGGCGTGTTGATTTAAAGACTACGGCGCTCTGGCGACGCTTTAAATGATATGCAGGATGTGTTTTTTTCCCCCCCACTGAGGCAAATTCTGTGCTCCGTGTATGAAAAACATTGTAGCCACAATCACGGATACAGTGTTAGGACTCAAAGAGAACAATAGAGCAGTCGTTCTCATGAAACATTTTCATATCGAGCACCCCTAAATTTATATTTATTTGGCCGTGGACCCTCATCTGAAAATATTTTGCCAGGACCCCCATATAAGATTTGTGTTGTTAAAATGTTCCATAATATTCCACATTTTTCACATGTCACATGCATCTGCTACTTTTGAAAGTAGCAGATGCGACGCGTTTTCAAATAGCTGACGTATATGTGGTTTAAAGTGGTTCAGTTGATTTTGTTGCTATATTAACTCACTTTGATGAGGAAACCTGGAACTCCCTCAAGGACCCCTGGTGGTCCACGGACCCCACTTTAACACATTGACTGCCAGAGTTTATTCATAATGTACTCACCCACTGCCAGGGTTTTTAATCATTTTTTTATAGAAAAAAATTGAATTATTTGTCCGTTTATTTTTTAACATTGAAGTGAATGGATTTTTTTTTAAATTTTTTATTAATTTAATTAATTCGTTGTGAATAACGGAAAAAAATATATACTCAAAAATTAGAGAAACCTTTTAGAAATAAAAAAAAATAAAATAAAAAAATAAAAGGGGAGAATTCTCCCCTTTGGCGGTAAACACCATTGACTGAAAAGGGGAGAATTCTCCCCTTTGGCGGTGAGTGTGTTGAAGTACCACTGCGATAGAGAATTGTCAATGTTTTAATGCTGGACTTGTATAAACAGTGTGGTGAATTATTATCTTGCCTAGTTCTAATTGATCTGTGATTACATATCTCGGCTGATAGATTGATCCATAAATTGGTCATATCCATCTTATATTGAAAAGGAATCGTGATAGTTTTTACAGAATCCCTGGATATAGGCATAGGCCTGTAACAATTATTACATAATCGCCTCATCACCATTATTTGAGATAATCACAATTATTTGGCATAATCCTCTTAATCGTGTTGAAAAATGTTCATAAATCTTTTTTAAATGTTCAAAAATAGCAGAAGTAGCAGATCTACAAGCTTACAGCGTAAGCTTGCAGATCAGCTATTTCCACTACTTTTACGTATTGTGGAGTATAAAATGATGAAATGTCAGTCATTTCTTTGTATTTGTACTGTAAGTTATTTGTCATATCTGTCCTAAAAAAGTCAAACGGAAGAGAAATTACTTTTGTATTCATATGTTCCAGTGTTCAATGCCAAAAACACAATTAAATCGTTAATCGCAATTATTTGTAACGATTAACAATTAACAATTAATCGGCAACATTAAATGTTGTAATCGCGACAGCCCTAAATGCGCGCCATGGCGTGTGGTGAGTTTGCCGATCGGGTTATTTTAGGCGCACAACACCAGTGCACAACGGAGTATAAGTGAACCAGGCTGGTCGTTAGTGTGCCGCATAGACACTGACCTCTAAGCGTCCCTCTCGTGGGTTCGCGTCCAGTTCACGACCTGCCACGTGACCCGTCATGTTTACACCCTCAGGCAGAGTTAAATAAACACAAAGGATTTGACACTGTATGGAGTTTGTGCCACTATCTCCATCTCTCACCTTCTCCCTCCGTCTGTTTTATCTCACATCTCTTCACACAACAACTAGACAGTTCTCACTCACTCACTGTAGTTTCTAAGCTCGCTATTCTCTTGTATTTACAACACAGCCTGATGTGTACAGGTGTGACACACACACACACACACACACACACACACACACACACACACACACACACACACACACACACCTTTCAGTGCTGTTGAGAAAACTAAGGCTGGAGTGTGACGATGGCTATTTCATATATCGGCTCTTATCGTCAAATTCACACCAGTTTTTCTTGCAGTTTTTCCACTAACTGGGTGTGTGTACAAAACATTTGAACCACCCACGGTTGTGTATCCCTGTAGGCGACACCTATTTGATATACGACAGCACGCTTCTGGTTGGCTGCTGCAGAAAGTTGAATTTGTCTCAACTTTGCTGCACCGCTTTTTGCTGGGCATAAGTTCTGTATATCAGCTAGTATGCTCACATCTAGGATGACCTTATTCCAAATAGGAGTGATCTGAAATTAACGGCAGCAACATCAGTTCTCACGCTTGTTCCAATGTGAAACACATGCATTTCCCCCAATCCATCAGCCCTCTCATTCTGCATGGGACGACATAACCTTGTTGAAGCATAAAACTAAAATATATTGAGTGTTAAGGATTTCATGCGAATAATACGTTTTTTTAAAAACCTTATAAAGTCAATGCAAGCTTCCATGGAGCGAAAAAGCAAAAAAGCGAAGCGAAAAAGCGTCTTTTAATTATTCGGAACGAGTCCGAATTTTGCGTATATTCGCATAATCGCCGGTGTGTAATGACCTTTAATCATCAGTCCCTCTATGCTTTAGGAACCGTCAGTCAACTGACCTGGAAAGACTGAAGGGTCAGGACAGAACAAAATCCTGACATGGAATTCTGCACTTAACCGTCATTTAGTTTTGTGTACACACACACACACACACTCACACTCACACTCACACACGCACACGCAAAATAGGACATTTGCATGGCCTGTACTCCATGCCCCCACTGTTCTAAAGACAGGCATAACCAATGCACACACACCAAACAGACACACCTGAATCTATGTCTGGAAAACGGTCAATTCTGTATCTGGTCGTTTAGTTCCTTGTTAATCCAAGTTCATAGGATCACTTAATACTGCACAGAAATGTACACTGTAAAATCACGAGTCTTTGCCATTTTCTTTTAATCGCTTGGATGCATTTCGTGAAACCTCATCCCCAAAACTGTAAAATAAATGATATCAATATTGTGTTTATGAGACTAGATATCGTCTGGGATTTTAGATATTATACTATATTATACTAGATATTTACTTCATTGTAAGATCTAACAGCACTGCGTCCCTCAACCGCTCTGACCTAGGGAAATGGGGAGAGAGTCAGGAAGTGACACACGGCAAAGGTCTGTTTGACTCGCTGTCAGGCTGCATCAGAGCCTATATGTGTGGTATGCGCCTTAACCACTCGGCCTTCGGCGCCCCGCTGATTTGTATTTTTTTATACCAGAAGTGTCGTGCCTAAATCTCATGGAGATATGGAAAGTGCGCGCATGCAGCGTCTCAGTGGGCATAGCATCTCTCTCTCTCTCTCACATTCTTACTTGTATTCTTATATTTGTTTTGTTTTGGCTCTTGACACTTGCTCTTAGCTGTAGCATACCGCCTGTGTTTCATTATTACTGCTGCTGTTGCTGCTATGACACCAGCATCACCGCATTGGGGATTATTATTCGATGCTTCGTTCAGCAGTTTTCAGGGGTTGATTCGCATTGCTTATTCATTTGTATCACCTGTGTGGAGGGAGATCTAAAACATGTAGGATAAGTCATAATCCTGCTTACATTTCTCACCTTCCAAATAATTGCAGCTGCATGGCCACAGGAGCGTCCTCCTGCAACACGAACCCATAGATGGAACGATACAACCCCATGTGTTGTGATCAGGGATGGGACGATAATCGTTTATTATTGTCCTCCATCATACGCTAGGGTGAATTAGCTTTTGTTAGGCTGCAAATTCAGTGCCACTTAAGCCCTCTATACTGTAAAGAGCACATTTCGGTACGCTCTTATTTCACTCACACACAAATTGATTCGCCAAAATAGCAGAAAAGGGTGAAGACGTAAGTGAAGCTGTGAAGTACCCAGTAAGGCAGTGGTTTTCAACCCTTTTCATGTCAGGGACCCCTAAATTGATATACATTTGGCCGCGGACCCCCATCTGAAAATGTTTTCTGCCAGGGACCCCCAGAAGCAAAGATTTGAGTTAAAAATGTTCGCTTTAAAAGATATATATTCAAAGCTATGCACACATTTTCAAGATTTTTCAAAAATAGCAGATCTACAAGCTCATAGCGCGGCACTCGGTGCCGCGCTATGAGCTTGTAGATCTGCTTTTGAATAGCCAAAGCTAAAATGATTTTGATGCTATGTTAACTCATTTTGCTGGGGACCCCCTGGTACCCCCCCAAGGACCACTGGTGGTCCCCGGACCACTGGTTGAGAACCACTGCAGTAAGGCATATAGCCTATATACACGAATCCACGGAGCGCTGCCCTGTAGGGGGCGCCGCCATTGCTGCGGTGTCAGACTCGGGTCAGCTGCTGCTTCACGGTGTCAGTCATTTGCTGTCACTGACTGCTCACGTTACTCTTTTACCTGCTTTTTACTAACACTAACTTTACAAAGATGTACAGAAAATCGGGACGAACCTGTGTAGTTTATGGTGCTCCAACAGCCAAGCAGGTAAAGGGCAGTGGTGGAAAAAGTACTCAAATTCTTTACTTTAGTAAAAGTACCAATACTGCAATATAAAACTACTCTGTTACAAGTAAAAGTCCAGAATTCAAAATTTACTTGAGTAAAAGTACAAAAGTATTGGCATCAAAATGTACTTAAAGTACCAAAAGTAAAAGTACTAAATATTTGAAAATAGCAGATCTACAAGCTCACAACGCGTCGCGATGCGACGCGTTGTGAGCTTGTAGATCGGCTATTTTCAAATAGCCTATGTATAAAATAGGGTTAAACTGATTAAGGTATGTTTCATTATATCATAATTTATATCTGAAAAGTAACTAGTAACTAAAGTTTTCAAATAAATGTAGTGGAGTAAAAGTACAATATTTGCCTCTGAAATGTAGTGGAGTAGAAGTAAAAGTATTGGAAATTGGAAATACTCAAGTAAAGTACAAATACCTCAACATTTTACTTAAGTACAGTACTTAAGTAAATGTACTTAGTTACTTTCCACCACTGGTAAAGGGTAACGTCAACAGACGGACAGAACCACAGCAGAAGCTGATGAGTCTGACACCGCAGCAATGGCGGCGCCACCTACAGGGCAGCGCTCCGTGGATTCGTGTATAGACTTGGTGCACCGATATGTACGTGTGTGTGTGTGTGTGTGTGTGTGTGTGTCTGTCTGTACTGTATGTGTGTTTGCGGTCCATAAAGCTGTGTGAAGCTTTAATTACAGAACGGTCTCATCAGTTGTGTCGGCAACAACCCACATTAGCACTCGGCATGCCACAATCAGTGTTGCCAAATTCTGTGAGAGAAACAAGCAACCAGGTCTAGGAAAACCAGCCCAAAAGAAGCGACTATGGGCCACATGAGCATTTTAACATGTACATCGGCTATTTGAAAATAGCAGATCTACAAGCTCACAACGCGTCGCGATAGATCGGCTATTTTCAAATAAAATCTTGCGGGGAAATTATAATAAGCAGATCTGGCAACCCTGGCCACAATGACATAACAACCAACCATTCTATTAAATCTTCCTCCTCAGGGAGGCACGGTGGCGCAGTCGGTAGCGCTGTCGCCTCACAGCTAGAAGGTCCTGGGTTCGATTCCCGCCGGGGGACACTGTGGGCGCTGGGGGCGTGTCTTCTCCTCCGCGTCATCAGCGCCCATACCCTAGGTGGGGTTGGTGAAAGGGCCTACTCTGTGTGGAGTTTGCATGTTCTCCCCGTGTCTCCTAGGGTAGTTAATACCCTCACAAAAACATGTAGTAATCCTGGTCACTAAACTGCCTCCCCCTGGTCAGCCGGGGCGCCTGATGGAGGGGAAGGGAACTGGTTGGAATAACGTGTTCCTTCCACGCGCTACGTCCAACCAGGGAAACTCTCCCCTGTCAGGTGACAAGAAGGTCAGTTGGCTCTCATGCATTGAAGGAAGCATGAGCTCGGCCCTGGCCTCCCTACTGTGGGGGACTGGTGTAGTGCTGGTGTAGGGCGGGTGTAGCGCCCAGGATCACTTAGGAAATTGGCACCGGGTGAAAAAAATGGTTTACAAAAATCGCGGGATAAAAAATGTAGTAAAAAAAAAATCTTCCTCCTCAGTGGATACATATATTGATCTGAAATTGATTGAAGTTGATTTTTTTAAAGATTTTGTTTTGGGGCTTTCATGACTTTATTATTGATAGGACAGTAGGCTGACAGGAAATGGGGAGAGAGATTGGGGAGTGACACGCGAGTGACAAAGGCCGTCGGGATCGGGGACTCGAACCCGCGACGCGCTGCGCAGCCTAGGTGCCCAGACCGCTACGCGAGAGGTCTGGGCCACTTTTCCCCCGAAGTTGATCTGTAGTGCCAGTTGCAGTCTCAAGTCTACAGTGTACACATACAGTAGTTTGGGTGCCTGCACTTAGAAACCCGCTGGACCCTCACAGATCTGTAAGGTCCACTTTTTCAAATAACAGAGGATTTTACAATGTGGATTTGATTGATGGGATACTTTATTAGTAAAAAATCTAAAACTGCACGGAGGTACAGTAAAACATTTGGGATAAAACATAAAAACTTTGTTTCCTATGTATTCAATTCATAGGACCACAATTCGGCGGCAGTGTATGACCCCCCTCATTATTTCAGTGGTATTTAAAAATATATCTCCACTCGTAGTTTTCTGAGAGATGCTTTTTCCAGGACACTTTTGAAAGAAGCCAGTGATTCACATCCTTTAATCCATTCAATCCGGGAACGCATCTGTGTCATTTTAGATTTCTTAGGGACCAGTCAAAAAAAAAAAATCATAATAAAATCACCCACTGCCAGGGTTTTTAATCATTTTTTTATAGAAACAATGTGAATTATTTGTCCGTTTATTTTTTAACATTGAAGTGAATGGATTTTTTTTTTTTTTTTTTTAATTCGTTAGGGTTATAAATTTATACTCAAAAATTAGAGAAACTTTTTAGGAATTCAAAAACAGAAAAAAAAAATGAGTGTTTTTCATCAAACTCAATTTCTCACTATTGGGTTAGAAATAAGCAGATTGTTCTCATTGTACTTACCAAAGATCTACGTACTGCATTCACCGTGATGTAAAGACGCCGTGAGCTCTCTCGTCCCCGTCTGCCGTCCGAATGACAGATCAGGTGGATCATTTCGGAGAGTTCTGCGCTTTTATCCCATGTCAATTTGTATATTCTTCTGCAGCACTATGGGCAACGTCTGTTGTTTTACATGCGCTTTAGAAATAAAATGTACTTACTTAAGCATAAGCTATCATGCAAACGGAAGACATCTGCAATTGTATTTAGGGAAATTCTTTAAAATAATCCAAACTTAACCTGCATTACAGGACATGTTTTGGTCCTGTGTAAGGCAGTGAGAGAACCCCCCCCCCCCCCCCCCACTAGCAAAAGTAGCCTAGTTAAAGTAATACTAGGTAACGTTTTCAACAAAACTAAAGTTAAATTGTATATCTTTTGCGAGTGGCAAAAGTTTCACAACACCCACTCCATGAATTTCACCCCCGGAAGCCTTTTATTTATATATTTTCTATTGAACGTGTACGGGGGGGACTTTCCCGGGAAAATGACGTTCCTGGCCAACGTCATGACGTCGTGGCCGACGTCCTCAGGAACTACCGCAACGGTTTCCTGTTTGGCCAGGAACTACCGCGCTATTAACAAAAAGGAACCTCTCGCTGATTTTAAGATAATGTAGGATTGGAAGATCGAAAAAGAACAGAAAAAGAAAGCACAGCTCATGGTAACTAATGCTCCACTGGCTAAGAGAAACGATCCGTAGATAGTATAAAACAATTAAAAGATCGCTTTTTGAAACGCTTCCGGCTTCCGGTGAAAACGAATGGAATTCTGGGTAATCGAGGACTAGGGAAATTGTATGCAGTGACGGTAGTGACCAGCAGAGGTTGCTAAAAATCGTTATTTGTGATTCTGCATTGTACAACTTTAACATAGCATCACAATTATTTAAACGACTTTATCCATTTATATCTTGGTTATTCAAAAATAGCAGATCTACAAACTCACAGCGCGTCACTTCGTGCCAGCTTGCAATATTTTTGAAAATATTTCAAAAATATATTTTAGATAATAAATGAGATTTTGATTTTTGGACACTTTAGAATAATTGTGATTTTACAAAAAAAAACTAATCTTCTTTTCTGGGGGTCTCTGGCACAAAACATTTTCAGAGGGGCGTCCGTGGCCATATATATATGTCAATTTGGGGGTCCTTGGCACGAAAAAGTTTGAGAACCACTGCACTAGCGATCATGTTTATTCTAAAATTCCGTTTTTTTATGCTTTAATTTCCTCCACCTTTTAGATTAATCAGATTTTAGATCAATGCTGACTGAGTGCATCTCAATCCACACCCGTCCATTTATGTCGTTAGTCTGTCGGGTAGAAACCTCCTTTCTCCAAGTTGTTGTGTTTTTTCGTAAATTAAAGCCCTAGTTGATCACACTACAGCGTCACACAAAAGCTTTTGCTATTTTTGAATTTGAATGCTGAAAAGTAACACCCAACCAAGACGATATGTGTCATGTGACACACGTTATAGACACATCTTCTAGTCTTCCATCATACATTTTGTTGGATGGTTTGATAATAACATCGTTCCAGAGTCAGACAGGCCAAGGGAAAGATAAGCAAACAAATGATTCTTTGAGAACTGATCATTTCTTATTCAAAACATTTAAATTGAGCAGGAATAGCAGTGCTGCTTCTCTGTCCCAGATTAGCTTTTTGTAATCGTTAGCCCAGTTGAACCAGTGTCGGTGATGGTCTATGGTCATTCTGGACCGGTCTTTGATTTAGGATAAATACATATCATTTTAGGGGTCCTTGACACGAAAAAAGTTTGAGAACCACTGATATTATAGCAACATTTAGCAGGATTTAGAAGACTTTCGTAGAATCCCCAGAAGCAAAGATTTGAGTTAAAAATGTTCGCTTTAAAAAAACATATATTCAAAGAATAGCACAAATTTTCACGATTTTTCAAAAGAATCCTGGTCCTAATGGGTTAATTCATGTGTACATAGTACTTTATTTTGCGTGCAATGACTTACCCAAATGAACAGCTGTGTCAATGCGAATGGGAAATGTAAATAGCCAGTACTAGAGGAAAATAAACAATCTGTTTTGGAATTGAAATGAGAATAGCATCTGCACCATGACAACTGTGTTTAGTGTTTTGCATTCTGTGCAAACAATGAGAAGTGAAACAATGTGTTGGCCAATTTGATGATGTAGGGTTTTGAGGCACTGATGATAAAGCTGACTGGAGTCCACCATGGCTCCATACCAGGCCCCCTTCTGTTTTCGCTCTAAGCTACATTTTGTTTCCCGAACATAGCTGATCTACAAGCCCCCCAAACGCTTCATGACACAACGTGTAGATTGTCTATTTTCGCCGAATGTTCAGCCTGGAACAGGGACGCCAGGGTTCAAGTGGTTAAGAGAATGAGTTTAAAATATTGTAACTCGGGGTGTATGAATGGAACCAAAAAGGTCCATTCGGTTTTATTTGTACACTCACTATTATTTTACTGTGCATCTGTTTTGATTTATAATGACGTGTGTTCTGGTCTTTATTTTGTACTCTACTGTATTGTATTGTATTTTACTGATTATAAGCTCAAGCCTGCATACTGTATATACTGATGGACAGCGACAGGTTGAACATTCACCGCTGTCCCCCCTCACACACACACACACACACACACACACACACACACACACACTCATAATCAATATGGAATTTTCTCATGGAATTTGTCAGTTTGGATGAAGAATTTGCCATGAAGGAACTCTCTCCCTTTCTCAGAGGCAGACTCTCTCTCTCACTCTTTGCTTACTCTCTAGGTCTCTCTCTTTCTCTCTGTCTTTCCCTCTCTCTCACTCTCTCTCACTCTCTCTCACTCTCTCTTGCTTACTTTCTCAATTCAATGCAAAGGGCTTTATTGGCATGGCAAACCTAAGTTAACCGGGCCAAAGCCATTGTGAATGAAAATCAAAGTAAAGTGTGTAGTGTGTACAATTGAAATATGGGCCTGCTAAATAAAATAAGATGATAAAACGTAAAAATGTCTTTCTCTCTAGGTTTCAGAAGCATGTCCACACGTACAGAATCCTTCCAGATGAAGAGGGGTTTCTGGCTGTACAGGTACACACACACACACACACACACACACTGCATGAAAAGAGGCATTAATGGGCAAATTCGGGCAATTGCAGTTGCTCAGTAAACCCGCAGTTTGCTGGTGTTTTTGTATGTCATTGGAAATTTACAGTTGAAAATGTTTACTGTGAAATTTGTCTATATACATTTGGAAATCAGTGATTTACCGTTCCTCTGCCAGACAAAGACCCAGCAGGAGACTGGCCATTTCCTTTGACATCCAAATTCACTCTTTGTTTAAAGAGGGGGTCTCTCTCTCCCTCTCCCCATTGCCAAAGCAAAAATGGAACAAAACTAAAATATAATTTTCAATATTTTTGTTAAGGGCTTAATTTGTTAATCTTTTTTTTTGTATAATCTAAGTGAATAAGAACATTTCCCATATCTGTTCCCAAGAATACAATAGTAATGTAGATGTCGGGATGAGGGGTGATGAGGACAGGTTAACAGGAAGAGGGTGTTTTATCAAGCAAGAGATTTTCAGGTTTAAAAAATTGGTGCAGAGTGTTGACTTTGGGTTCCTTCGCTGTGCTGGGTCCTCTTTTTTTTGGGTTCACTTAGTTTTGTCTTTAATGAACATGAAGATGTGTATTGCTGTTGGAATGTTGCCATATAAAGCAGGGTTCCCGCGGGTCCTTAAAAAGTCTTAAATTGTCTTAAAAAAAATATCGGGAATTTAAGGTCTTAATTTGTCTTAAATTTGACCGTAGGTATTAAATTTGAAGGTTATGTTTTTAAGGCTCATGGGAAAATGAAAGCCATAAACATTTGTGCGTATTCTAGTGTTGAATTTTCCATAAAGATATATTATCAGTACGCTCCTCCATCTCTCCCATTGTGTTGAGAGCGGGTGAGAGACGCACACACAGCAGTCAGTGTGTGTTCCATAGGCTGATAGCCCCGCCCTCCCCTGTCTCTCTTCTCCTTCTCTCAGTCACTCACTCAGCTGGAGTTGACGAGATTGTCTCGTTGCCCGGCCGTCAGCGCTGCAGTGTCGCTCGTTAATTAATTTGCTCCAGGTGTCTGTGTAAGCTCAGAAGCTCATTTAAGTGGACATTGGGCAAAATCAGAGCCCCCGTGACCGTTTTGGTTGATAAAGATAGCAGTAGTTGTAGTTGAGCACTGTTTGGCAGTAGCCTACTTGTTGCTACAGAGCATGCTAATGAATGCTAAGTGCTAACAACAAATGTATGCTATATAACGGATGTCACTGGTTACAATGTGGAATAGAAACGACGGACGCTTCCCCCTCAGCTGTCATCAGGCAACAGTTTCAAGTGATAAGAAAATGTTTGACTGATCAGAAGTAAATCAACTTGGATGCTGTTGTGACACACACACACACACACACACACACACACACACACACACACACACACACACACACACACACACACACACACACACACACACACACACACACACACACACACACACACAGTTTGAGCCTTCACTTGCTGTGCTGCTGCGCAACAGGGCAGATCTCCACCAGGCCAGGTGGCCCTACCCAGGCCCATGAAATTGATAGGCAGTCTACAGTAGCCAATTAGAATGCAATCTGCTAAAACTGACTCATACACTAATACAGAACCATATATAGGCTAAATATTGTCTCTGACTCTCTGTCGGTTGGGAAAACTGTTCCTTTTATTTTAAAACAATTTCAAATGGTGAAAAAAGCCTATCTACAAGCTATAATTATTAAAAATTAAGAAATACTATATTTTAAATAGTGAAAAATACAGAAAATAGGGGAAATACATAAAATCTCTAATCTGTGATTCTAATGTGATTAATGTGACCCCTACAGTCAGTGAAGTCCAGGGCTGAATGTGACAAATATTGAGACAAATAGGCTATAACCCAATACATAATTTTATTAAATAAATTGGTTATATTTTACAGATAGTTACACTATTCTTGTACTATATTAAAATTAAATCATCCTTAACCTTCAGGTTAATTCATTATTTCCGTGGACTTAAAAATCATCGTTTTTTTTTATGGCCTTCTTTTTGATTGGCCTTTTACAGGCCCTACCAGCCTGTAGGGGGAGGTAGAGAGGGAGGTAGAGAGTAACATATTATGATACCAGCCTGTAGGGGGAGGTAGAGAGTCACATTATAATACCAGCCTGTAGGGGGAGGTAGAGAGTCACATTATAATACCAGCCTGTAGGGGGAGGTAAAGAGTCACATTATAATAACCAGCCTGTAGGGGGAGGTAGAGAGTAACCTATTATAATACCAGCCTGTAGGGGGAGGTAGAGAGTAACATATTATATTACCAGCCTGTAGGGGGAGGTAGAGAGTAATATATTATAATACCAGCCTGTAGGGAGAGGTAGAGAGTAACATATCATAATACCAGCCTGTAGGGGGAGGTAGAGAGTAATATATTATAATAGCAGCCTGTAGGGGGAGGTAGAGAGTAACATATTATAATACCAGCCTGTAGGGGGAGGTAGAGAGTAACCTATTATAATACCAGCCTGTAGGGGGAGGTAGAGAGTAACATATTATAATACCAGCCTGTAGGGGGAGGTAGAGAGTAATATATTATAATACCAGCCTGTAGGGAGAGGTAGAGAGTAACATATCATAATACCAGCCTGTAGGGGGAGGTAGAGAGTAACATATAATACCAGCCTGTAGGGGGAGTCAGAGAGTAACATATTATAATAGCAGCCTGTAGGGGGAGGTAGAGAGTAACATATTATAATAGCAGCCTGTAGGGGGAGGTAGAGAGTAACATATTATAATACCAGCCTGTAGGGGGAGGTAGAGAGTAACATATTATAATACCAGCCTGTAGGGGGAGGTATTATATCGGTGCCGCGCTATGAGCTTGTAGATCTGCTATTTTTGAATACCCAAAAATCTTAAAATGACACAGATGCGTTCCCGGTCTTAATGGATTAATAGAAGTTTTACCACCCGCTGGCCTGCACTCCCATTAGCCAATTTCAATATAGGAAGACATTGTTGCGACATTTATTTGGGTCTTAAATTACATTTGTTGAGGTCTTAAAAAGGTCTTAAAAAGTCTTAAATTTGACTTTCAAAATGGTGCAAGAACCCTGTAAAGAGTCTCTCTCTCTCTCTCTCCCCAAATGAGCTTAATCAGCAATAAAACACAGGTTTGGCAGGTTTACGTTGCAAAAATGGAACAAAACAATATAATTTTTTTTCAATATCTTTGTTAATCTATGTTTTTTAAATAATCTAAATCTAAAAAGTAATTTAACTCGTCTAAATCTTAACTATGGTCTTTTGAAAAAAATCACATTGCAATGCTTTGTATAATGTAGGGCTTAATTTGTTAATCTATGTTTTTTTATGTATACTCTTAATCTAAATCTAAATCTTAACTAAAGTTACTCACACACTCACACACACACACACACACACACACACACACACACACACACACACACAACAAATGAGGAGCTTTGGTGTCTGTTCATGATAATGTGTGTGTGTGTGTGTGTGTGTGTGAGTGAAAACTGAATTTGCTCCAGTAGCAGCTGGAAAGCAGTGCTCTCGCTCGATCTCGATCTCTTTCTCTCTCTCACACACACACACACACACACACACACACACACACACACACACACACACACACACACACACACACACACACACACACACACACACACACACACACACACACACACAGCAGTCTTTGTGCTCCCTGCCCAACAGCTGTGAAGTCCCCCCCCCCTCCACAAACCCCCTTGCCCGCCAACACACACACATACATACCACACACACACACACGCACACACGCACACACACACACACACACCCTCCAGACTGTCCTTGTGGCCACATCAGAGGCATGTGTCTGTCACGCTCCTAATGATAATGTTGGGGTTCACCCAGACCCCTTAACGTCCATAAAGAGCTGTTGGGTGGGGGGGGGGGGCGGGGGGGGGTTGTCTGGTACTTTTTAACCACTTGAACCCCAGCGTCCATATTCTGGGGGAGGAGGGGGAAACATCAGCCAAAAATAGCCGATCTACAGGCGATCTACGCGCCGCGCTTTGAGCTTGTAGATCGGCTATTTTTGGCGAAGAGATTTGGTGGAGACTGGGGGGTAAAAGGCGGTCTGAGTAGAGTTGTAACTCAAGTCCGGTTTTCTCAGACTACAGAGGATTTAAGTGGCTAAACACAACTGGTATGATTTATTATGCTGTTTTTGGGGCTCCCTGGGGGTTTCAGTGACATCACGCTTTGTTTGTTCTGTGTCGTCACGTCTGGATTATTATTCAGTGTGATTTTATTCATGTACTGTACAGTATACATTAAGAATAAAGAGAACCTGTTGGACCTTACATTTCTCTCTTCGTCTTTCCACACCTCCCTCATCTCTCTCTCTACCTCTCTACTTCTCTACCTCTCACTCTCTTTCTACCTCTCTACCTCTCTCTATTTACCTCTCTGTCTCCCTCCCTCCCTCTCTGTCTCCCTCTCTCTCTGTCTCCCTCTCTCTCTGTCTTCCTCCCTCTCTCTGTCTCTCTCCCCCTCTCTCTCTGTCTACCTCCCCCTCTCTCTCCTTCTCCTTCTCTTCCCCTCCCTCCCCCTCTCTCTCTCCCTCTCATTCCGTCTCTTTCTCTCTCCCCCTGTCCCTCTCTCCCTCCCTCCCACTCTCTCTCTATCCCTACTCTCTCCCCCCCTCCCTTCCTCTTGTCTTCATCTCTCTCTCCCTCTGTGTCTCTCTGCCTCCCTCCGCCCTCCTTCTCCCTCTCCCCCTCCCTCTGTCTCTGTTTCTCTCTCTCTCTCCGTCTCTGACTCTCTCTCTCCGACCCTGTCTCTCCCCCTCCCTCCCTCTCTCTCTCTCTCCGTCCCTGTCTCTCTCCCCTCCCCCTCCCTCTCTCTCTCTCTCTCCGTCCCTGTCTCTCTCTCCCTCCCCCTCCCTCTCTCTCTCTCTCTCCGTCTCTGACTCTCTCTCTCCGTCCCTGTCTCTCCCCCTCCCCCTCCCTCTCTCTCTCTCTCCGTCCCTGTCTCTCCCCCTCCCCCTCCCCCTCCCTCTCTCTCTCTCTCCGTCCCTGTCTCTCCCCCCCCCCCCCCTCCCCCTCTCTCTCTCTCTCAGACATCTCAGGGGGTTCAGCCGAAGCGCTTCAAGACGTTACCAGAGTTGGTGTTGTTGTACCTGCAGCCCAGTCAGGGTCTGGTCACCACGCTGCTGTACGCCGTGGACAGGGAGGAGACCCCGCTCACTGACGACAGGGACTACTCA
>NC_137606.1:52660775-52760775 GCF_963280865.1 Gymnoscopelus braueri
GTGTGTGTGTGTGTGTGTGTGTGTGTGTGTGTGTGTGTGTGTGTGTGTGTGTGTGTTCGTGTTCCAGCTGTCCGGCAGCTAACGGTCTCAGCACCATCTCTCATGAGTACCTGAAAGGCAGCTACGCTCTGGACCTGGAGGCTGTCAAACAGGGGGCCTGCGCCCTGCCTCACCTCAACAAGACCCTGGTGGCCTCCTGTAAACGACTCAACGGGTGAGACGCACACACACAGATCATGACATTTTACGAGACGATTAATTTTCATTAACACAGGACACACAGGACACACACACACCTACTGTAGGCACACAGAGTATATACACACAAATGCACGGGTGGGAAGACATACGCATGCACAAGAATACGGACGTGTAAATTCACTGCAATGGCACACACTTTTTTACACATGTGTGCACATACAAACATAGACTTGTGTACTGTATGTTTCTTACACACCTCTTATTCTCTCTCTCTCTCTCTCTCTCTCTCTCTCTCTCTCCCTCCACCTCATACAGAGAGGTGGATAAGGTTCTGTCTGGACTGGAGATTCTGTCTAAAGTATTTGATCAGCAGAGTGCCTTTATGGTCTCCAAGATGATCCAACAGGTATGTGGGTGTGGGTGGGTGGGTGGGTCTTACACATCCTTGGTAAGAAGAATAGTGAGATGAGGTGTTCTTTATATACAGCAGCACATTCACATTTTCATTTTTCTCTTTTGTACATATAATGATTTGTATTTGTTGATGATATGTATTTCTGTATTTGTTGATGAATTGCATACATAGGACCACAGAGGAAACAAGTCCCCTGGACTTTTTTGTGTTATCCTTTTAGCCTAAATGTCTTAACTGTATACCTCGTGCTGTTTACATTTCTGTCTAATAAAGTATTCAATCAAAAAAATATAACTTTAAGAATGCACGCACCCGCTGAAAGCACCGTTAGTTGCACAATTAGATAGCACAATTGCGTCCGCTTTTCGCTTAATGTCCGATTCATAAAAGATGTTGCGCTAATGATGCCAGTGCAAACACGCTGAGTGCCGTTTGCCCTCATTTTGTGTCTTGATTGCGGTTATCCATGTAGCAACGTATAGCCTAAATGGTGTGCTGATGCATCTTTGACTTTCACCGTCTGTCACTGTCATAGCAAAAGCCTGAAATCGACAATACCTGTGTAATAATCAAAATGGTTCATTTCATTACGGCCAATCGCCTCAACCATCGCAATTTGACGCTCTTTTTGTCTGAAAATAATATTTGACAAGTTCACTTGTTGAGCAGAGCGGCTCCACATCAAGCTAAAATGTTACTTTCAGTTCGGCTTAATCTGGAAACTGGACTATTCATGAAGGAATTCACCAAAAGCATCACCACGGAAAGAGTGGGGAGCGTTATGAACAGAGCAGTAATGCACAGTATAACAACAAGATTGCACCTTAAAGTGCAATCTTGTGCCAGAGATTTTTTTAAGCGGGTTTTTAACGTTTTCTTTTACCTTTTCAAGTAGTCACAAAATATTTTCCGTGATCACCGTCCTCAAGGTGATCCCCTCATTACACACACAGGGGTCTTGTAGAATCGGAAAAATCGTTCCATAATTGCAACCAGTTGAAAATGGCATGTTTCGCCAAAATTACATCTAAACACAGGAGCCGAGATACAGAATACTTGCCAAATACTTTAACCAGGAAGTGAATGGAGCAGTACATCTTTAGAACACGTTATCTATGGTTCTGTGTGAAAAAAAAAGAAAGAAAAAAAAGAATCTTTATTTTTTTATTCTTTTCCCCCTAAAAGAAACGACTATAGTCTATAGTAATATATATATATATATATATATATATATATATGTACAATGTGTCAATGAACATAATGGCATTCCTTATTTATCTTATCATGAATTGTTGTTTTGGTAACGTGTGTGGGCATTGGGCAAGTATTATTCTGACGCGGCTTCTAATTAGAATTGTTCTATTCGTGGTCAAATTACCCCCCAAAGAAAGGTTACAGTAGGTTTATATAGACAACCGGGATGGTTTACCAGGCCAGGACACTGCAGGCTGAAAGCTTCTGTACTGAAGTCTGGACACACCTGACACATTCTGAGATGCAAATAAAAGATATAGAGATTCCCTTTTAGAATAAAAAGGTTTGTTTTCGCGTTATTTGCATGGGTTCAGCGGAGGCAAAAACCACACAGTCCTCTTGTGAATTTCCCCCAGCAGAGTTTATAGGCAGACAGTCATGCACACGTGGACACACACACACACACACACACACACACACACACACACACACACACACACACACACACACACACACACACACACACACACATAGTGCTCCTGAGTACATTGGGGTCATGAGGAAAGAGCTCTTTGTCTCCAGGAGAGAATAACAGTTCCTGGAGACAGACAGACAGACACACTATATCCTGTGCTAGCATTATCCTTGGGCAACAAATTGTGTGTGTACCGTATGTGTGTATTTACTGACCCACATGCATGGGTTTTGGTCGTATTTTGCGTGTCCATTTGTGTATTTTTTTTTCCCTTTTCCGTGTTTGCGCTGACTGTCGTTGCTCTCTGTTGCATCTGTAAACAGTCACATGACGTGCCATTGTCTTCCCTTCCTGTTTCTGTTGTACACACGGGGCTTATAGAGAAACACGGCCGCCGTTCTCTCTTGTTTCCAACGATTCGCTCATATAAATAGTGGTCGCACTGAAGCTCCCAGACCCGGGGATGTGTCTGCAAATTATGTCAACAATATCAGGTGTTGAGAAAAGTCGACCTTCGTGCATCCCCTGGGCGGTGGGACCCGTTTGGCGGGCTGACCGCGTAACTCCGGATATCCTGAGTTTGAATCTGATCCGGGGACCGGTCACTCCGTGTCATCTTTCTACTCTCTCTTAACCCATTAAGACCTGAGGCGATTCTTAACCCATTAAGGCCTGAGGTTCCGATTCTACAAAATGTCTTCTAAATCCTAACAGTTTTTAGAAAAAAACGTATGTTGCTATGTCAGTGGTTCTCAAACTTTTTCATGTCAAGGACCCCAAAAATGTATATGTATTTGGCCGCGGATCCCCATCTCAAAATGTGTTGTTCCAGGGGGTCCCAGAAGCAAAGATTTGAGTTACAAATGTTCGCTTAGAAAATATATATATTCAAAGATTTGCACAAATTTTCAAGATAAAAAAAAATAGCAGATCTACAAGCTCATAGCGTGGCACTCGGTGCCGCGCTATGAGCTTGTAGATCTGCTATTTTTGAATAGCCAAAAGTGTAAAATAATGCTTTTTTTAGCTCAAATCAAAAAGTGACACAGATGCATTCCAGGTCTTAAAGGGTTAAAAATGTTTTCTAAATCCTAACAGTTTTTTGAAAAAAATAAAAAATAAAATGTTCAAGATTTTTCAAAAATAGCAGATCTACAAGCTCATGGCGCGGCACTCGGTGCCGCGCCATGAGCTTGTATATCTGCTATTTTTGAATCGCCAATGAAATCTAAAGTGACACAGATGCGTTCCAGGTCTTAACTCATTCACTGCCACTGACGTAAAAAACGTAATTTCTCCCGTTTACCAATCCTGCCACTGACGTAAAAAACGTAATTTTTTTTTTTAGTTTTTGTTTCAAATTTGACCCAAAGACCAATGAGATATGATTGTTTAAAGATCTAGACTCCCATCCACTTCCTTGTTAACTTAAAACTTAAAAATTCTGTATCTCGGCTCCTGAGTACTTTTTTTTTTCGATGAAAAATCTCTGGCAGTGGGCAAACGCGGCCAGCAATAATTGTGGCAGTGAATGAGTTAATGGGTTAAAATGTAAAACCCTCTGTGTCAATTCAACCCTGAGAGTTAAATAGAACCAATTGGACTCGTAATGGTACATTTGGTTTCATTTGACCACTCTCTGAGTTACAAACCCATAAGGGGTCCATTTGGGTCCTTCAGTAACTATCAGTCATTTTAGCTGGGGGCCCCCCTGGAAGCCCTTTAAATGACCCCTGGGGGTCCCTAGGGCCCCACATTGCAAACCAACTGTAACAGAGCGTGAAAATACTGAAAACAAGCGTTATTGCAGCATAATAGAGCGTTGTTATTCAAATGTCTACAACAATAGAGGCCAAAGACCAAAACGACAGCTGTGAGCTTTTTTTTTTATGGGGGGGGGGGGGCGGCTCTTTGAAAGGTAACCCAGAACCTTCCATAACCTGAAACCTTTCAGAAGTGGTGTGCTGGCTTTTTTGCTAACGTTTCCATTATAGCCACCATCAGCTCGTATCATTTTGAAATGATAAGTTCTGAGTTTTGGGTTTCCCAGAACTCAGGCTTTAGCACTACCTCCCCGAGCAGGGCCCAAATTTAGGCTCTGAGAACCGTATCTGAAACCCAGCCGTAGCATAATGGAAACGAACCCGTGAAATAGGTTTCATGGCACGGTACGGTTCACTTTAGTTCTTGTCGTAAAAAGAGCTATTTGTTGTTGTGTTATTTTAACGACAAAGACCAACATTATCGTTGTTTTTGGGCAGAAACCTCTTATCTCCATATTATAACTTTTTGTCTTTTTTCGTAAATGAATATTTGATCATGCTACAGCGTAACACAAAAATATCAAAAGTAGATGATCCACAAGCTGCTACTTTTGCTTTTTTTTTTATCCTGAAAAGTAACAGTTTTTAACAGGGTTCCACCCGACATAGACGATATGACATACAGGAACTGCTGTGGTCTCAGAGGGTTGAGGTGTTTTTGCACAGAACATTTCTGGGTGTTTCTTTAACCACATTTAACCACCTATATAGCGTCCCTATTCTGGGGGCAAACATTTTTGGAACGTCTGCTTTGCGCTAGCGCGTTCACACCTGCTTGTCAGCAGTTGAAACATTTTCAACTCGGGCGTTGGGAAAGCATTTTTTAGACAAGCGCCTGGAGTTTTCAGCTGGGAAGAGATGTTTTGGTGGACACCCAGCCTTTTACACAAAATATTACACGCAGGGCCAGATTAGACATTGTCGTGCCCAGGGCTATGACCAGGTTTACTGATCCCCAGCCCTTCCGAGGGAAACGTGTGACAGTGTTTCAGAACCACAGACAGCGCCTTCATTTTACCAAGACAAAGTATTTTCCAATCGAACAATTTTGTCTGGAACAATAACATGTTGCCACCGACATCACATGGAGCCTCTTGCCCCAGGATGCAGCCCCATGAGCCTGTGCGATTTATTTGATAAATTAATGATACAATTCACCAAGGTGCATAGTACAGTAGAATTATCCGGATACGGATAGCACAAAAAGTCGAAAGATGGCGCGGCACCGAGTGCCGCGCCATGAGCTTGTAGATCTGCTATTTTTGAAAAATCTTGAAAAAAATACGTTTAGATTTTTTTTTCAAAAAACTGTTAGGATTTAGAAAACATTTTTAAGAATCGCCTCAGGTCTTAATGGGTTAAATTGAAAAACACCCTATACCAGCCATACCAACAAGGTCCAGTGCAGACCAACCAGGGGCCCCTTATGCAGCAGTGAAGGGATGCCAGCTAAATGTTTGCTAATGCATTTTCTGAGTGCTTATTCGTCATGCTCCCGTATGTAAACACCTCTAGAATGTGAGACCCTTTTAACTTCCATTTTGCTCAGGATTTCCTTGGTGTCCTTGAATCAGACGTGTGACCTTTGTCTGCATCTGATGTCATTTGTTTTGGAGCTGTTCCCCCCCCCCCCTCTCTTTTACTTCCGTCATTTGTTAGTTTTTATGTCTTCCTGATGATGGCCCTGTTTGCTACACGATGTATCATGACACGTTGTGAGGTTGTAGCACGGCCATTTTTGTCATTTGACGGAGTATAAACTAGGCATTAGTTATCATGTGACATCGTGTAGCAAACAGGGCCATCATCAGGAAGACATAAAAACTAACAAATGTAGATAGGTCGTAGATCGGCTATTCTTGCCGCTTCATACCATGGTACCGTGTAGCTCAGGCTAGACTTGTCTTTCCTAGCTCCGCTCCAATCTATAATTTGTGTGTGTGTGTGTGTGTGTGTGTGTGTGTGTGTTTCCATCAGTCTGTGAATCAAGGTGGAGACCAGGAGCTGGAGAACCTGGTGACCAAGCTGGCCATTCTCAAAGACCTGCTGTCCTCCATAGAAAAGAAGGTACAGACAGTGCACGCAACCATGCATACTAAACACAGTAAAATACAGAGTGCAACTCGTAGGAAAAATTGCGGAAAAATGGGTCCATGCGCAAGGGCACATTTTGTGCTCTGCATGTTGGTTGGAATCTCTCTCTCTCTCTCCTCTCTGTCTCTTTCTCTTTCACACACACAGCTGTTGCTTAGTGTTTAGATAACCCTATCTTTATGATGGATCATCTGTCCAGAGCTCCCGCTGGCTGCATCTGTAGCCTAGCATGACTCGAGTGCTCCAGGCTGGGACCCCGCCTCTGTCTGGGGCCCCAGGGGTCAACAACGCAACGGAGGAGAGAGAGAGGACGTCGCATTGCGACGCACTTTTAGCTTGTAGATCGGTGCTTAATTCATAATGTACTTTTTTGTTAAGTTTGGGGTCCCCGGGAGACACCAGATGTATCTTTTTGGGGTCTCGAGAAGAAAACGTCTGGGAACTGTCGTTGGTGGGGGGGGGGGGGGCTTCTACTGTTGCACCAAACATGTCTGGCCAAGTCTCACACATTTTTGTTTTAGCCACCTTCCTTTTGTCTGCTTCTTTTTCCAGCAACTGGTTCATTTTTAGTTACTATAAACCCTAGCGTCACTATTCTGGGGTAGACATTAGTCGGAAATGGCCTCTCGACAAGCTCGCCCAATCCGAGCGTGTAGAAGATCTGTTATTTTCAGCACAGTGATTTGGTGAAAAGGAGGGGATCAAGTGTAGATCCCCGGTCAACGAAGTATATCAGGTTTGAGTGGTTAGAATCTCACCTCTGGTTGCATTTCCAAGCAGTACCGCCCACCCCAACCTTTTATACAAAAACCAGAGCCTGTTTCTACCTAACACGGAGGCTATGATACAACACAGAGGCTATATAACACATCATCATGTGTCTATCTATAATACAGCCACTGCGACAGTTCCACCCATTTGATAAAAGGTTTTCACTGCGACTCCTGGGGCAGCCATAGCCGAGTGGGTAGAGAGGTCATCTGGTAACCAGAAGGGTCACCAGGTCAAGCCTCGGCTCGTCCATCTATGTGTCAAAATGTCACCGTAAGTCACTTATCCCCTAATGCAGTGGTTCTCAAAACTTCTTCATGCCAAGGACCCCTAAATTGATGTGTATTTGGCCGCGGAGCCCCATACACGATTTGTGGGGTGAACTTTTTCAAAAATATTCAGACATTTCCAAAGAAAGTCAAGATGTTTTGAAAATAGCTGATATATGTATAGGGCCATGGGGGTCCCTGGACCCCATTTTGAGAACCCCTACATTAGACCACGGACCACCATATCTCTGAGAGTGTACAAATGGACCCGTAAGGGTCCATTTGGTTCCATTTGTGCACTCTCAGAGTTACAACCACATAAGGGTCCATTTGGTTCCTAACTATCCGTCATTTATCTGGGGACCCCCTGCAACCCACTCAAGGACCCCTGGGGGTCCCCGGACCCCACTTTGAGAACCAATGCCCTAATGGCTCCCCATTGATCAAAAGGGCCGTCTGAGCGTTCTATCTCCTGGGTGAATGTAGAAAAGTGAATTCCCCTCCCCCTTTCCTTTCACTATCTCATTGCCACTGAGAAATATATATTCAACCTTGGCACAAAATATCTATAGTTTCTAACCAACAACTCAAAGTACCAAGGGATATATATCAGGCTTCTGGGCTATGGGCAGGGCTACTCTTGCATTCACCCCCTTTGACCCCCACCCTGATCACGGCGCCAATGTAATAACCATCTGGATTTGAACCCGGGTCTCCCGCATTGGGAAAAACAAGCATCTACCGTTCACACAAAGGGGATTCCCCTCTGTTCAAGGGAGATCCTATACTTCTGGGCATCAGGCAGGGCTACTCTGCTACACCAGTTCATAGGATTTGCGATTGGAACAAAGCCCCTCTCCCTCCTGAGGGCTAGCTTGTTTGTACCACCGCACAATGTGATGTCATTGACCCCTCCTCCTTTTGCTACTCCTTAATCAAAAGGAGGAAACGTAAATGGTTTCCTTGCTGCTAACGACTCTCTCTGTCTCTCTCTCTGACTGTCTTCCTCTCTCTGTCTCTCTCTCTGCCTGTCTTCCTCTCTCTGTCTCTCTCTCTGCCTGTCTTCCTCTCTCTGTCTCTCTCTCTGCCTGTCTTCCTCTCTCTCTAGGCTCTGAAAGCTCTCCAGGACATGAGTTTGTCCTCTCCTAGCTCTCCGGTTCCTCTCTCCACACGTCACAGTAAAGCCATTCCTGTACAGGCATTTGAGGTACGCACACGCGCGCACTCTCACACACACACACACGCACGCACGCACGCACGCACGCACACAGCCCTGTACTGGGGTCAGAGGTGCGGATTCAGGTCATGTGACTTGGCATCAAGTCTGATTCAAGTTATAGTTCTATAAAACAATGTGACAATAAAGAACACCTTGAACCTTGTATTTACTTGTGACTTCTAGTGACTTAAGGCTTGACTTTTAGAAATGTTAAACATGTTGCACAAAATTATCATTAAAACAAATGTTTTCAAAGTTTAAAAAAATACTACAAGCTCACAACGTGTCATATAGCAACACATTGTGAGCTTGTAGATCAGCAATTATCTTCTATCCATTGTAAGAGAACTGTATGTGTGTATGCACGTTTGGGGGGGGGGGGTCTCAGCTTTTGTCAGATGTAAGAAGGGGGGCTACAAGGAAAGAAAAGGTTGGGAACCACTGGTTTAGATGTTATTTAAGATATCTTTCATTTAATACTGCTATTGGTCTTGACTCATGTTAGTTTTTTGCTTTTTTACATTTAAACTTGAGACTTTACATGGGACATGACTAAATTGACATGGACTTGACCTGCTACTCTACATTTAGGCTCTCGACTTGACTAAAAACTGATTTGGGACTCAAGTTGTTGTTTTGTTCCTGCCTCTGCTGGGAATTTCTCGGTCATCTACTCGGTGAAGTGGCGGGTTTTCTTTAACCTTAAACCAAGCTAGAGTGACAGAGAAATGAAAGTGAACCCAAGTGTCCCAGGGAAGCCGTACATATTAATCAACACTGTTGTCACCGTCGATATGTGGAGGATGAGGAAACCACTGGGAAAAAATCTCTGTTTTGATCATATCATCACTGTCAGGCAGAAACCTTGTATCTCCATTTTTCAACTTTTTCTATACGCAACCAGAATTAGCTTCCTAAAATGTTGTCACGGCCCGTTCTAGAACGTTTGAGAACCAGTGCTGTAATTGTATTACTCTTCAGCATGCTATATTTCACACGTTCTGGACAGAACGTGATCGCTATTGTAAGGATGTGATGTCATCCGTCCCTTAATTCTTTCCAGGAAGTCTTTCATCACAGTCGATGTGGAACAGGGGGGGGGGGGGGGGGGGAGAGGAATGTTTGCGATGTATTTCCTGTGACCTCATACGGAACATTAAAATCAACCTCCAGTGACCTGGCTGACCGTTTGACTTTTTGTTTGATTATTATTTTTTTTGGGTGCAATCGAGTTTTGGAGGCATATCAGTGGTTTGACTACGTATTGCAACAGACTCATGCATGTGATTAGTAACCCCCCCCCCCCCCCCCCCCCCCCTTACGCTAGTGAGTGCTGCAGACAATCGTGCGTCAGTTCTGAGATCAACTCGTGTCAGAGGAACTTCCAAAGGAAGAAAAGAAGAACGAGGCAATGAGTTCAGTCACACAGCGCCACAGACCCTCAGGGATTCTCTTAACCCGATGACTCTGTGACCTCTGACCCCCCCCCCCTCCTCCTCCTCAGACAGTTGACTCATAAGCAAATCAGTGACTAGTTCCCTTTGCACTGTCATGACAGATGAGCCATTGATACACAGCTGAGAGAGAGAAGCCTTATGGGAACCAATGGTTCTCAAGCCATGCGGCCCACAGGTCAGGAGATATCTCCTGTTTCCTGTGTGTGTGTGTGTGTGTGTGTGTGTGCGCGTGCGTGCGTGCGAGTGATTTGGGTGGGTTAGGTTAACCGCTCAAGCCCTGTTAGCCGAGCTACAGTCCTCCTGGCCGATCTGGTCCTTCTGGCCGATCTACACGGTCACGACTTTTTTGGAATGAACTTCCCACTGATGTCATGGCAGCAGAGTCACTGCCCATCTTTCGCCGCAGGCTGAAAACCCACCTCTTCAGGAAACACTACCCTTCCTCTTTGCCTGGCCTACTTCTTGTTAACTAGTTGTACGAACTCTTGTTTTATTGTTGTATTGTTTTATTGGATCTTGTTTAGTCGATACACTTATTTGTTTTAGATCTTCCTCATTTGATTTTGCTATTTTGTCTAATCTGTTTAAGAAAGTATGTAGCTGATATATTGCACTTTTACTTTAGCGCTAGGTATACTCTTGGTTGCTTGTTTTAGCAGAAAATGCACTTAAGACTTCTGGTGATTAGTAGTTTCGTTCCCTACCTATGTTGAATGCACTTATTGTAAGTCGCTTTGGATAAAAGCGTCTGCTAAATGACTGTAATGTACAGTACAAGCTCACAACGAGAGTGTAGATCGGCTATTTTCAGAAGAATTCAGAAAGGTTTTGGCAAATCTTGAAAAGTTGATGCAAATACGGAAGCCAGGGTTACCGTGGTTAATATAATGAGGGAAAGATCGTGTAAAGGTGAATAAACGGAGAGGGAGAGAGGGAGGAAGCACGGTGAAAAGGGTGGCGAGAGAGAAGGAGAGAAAGTGTAATGAAGGTGGAGAACAAGGGGGTCATTACGTGTTAGACGAGGCAGTATGTACTGATTCAGCTACTTCCTGTTTGTTGAGGAAACGGAACGTTGCTGAGAAGAGCAGAGAGATGAGAGATAACGGCAACGGATTAATCCTCTAACGACCGCTCGCCACAAGGCCTGATAACGCACCGCAGAACGGAAATCTCAGCTGATTTTATCCGGCTTCGACAAATTGCCTGTCAGTCACACATCCTGTCAAACGGACGTTTCAGGAAAATGGCACCGTCTCTTTTGCGATTCCTGTGATCTTTGACAGTTTTAAACAATTATTTATGAACGTGTGTTCTGTTCCAATGCTTAGATTAGATGAATGTGCACTGTGACAGCAAAGAAATGCCTTGAAATTCACTACTTTTGAAACGGAGACCCCTGGTGGCGAGGTGGTGGTATGGCCTGAACTGCGTTCAACAACAGTATTGTTGCATGCACTCAGTGGTGTAAAGAAACTAAGTACATTTACTCAAGTACTGTACTTAAGTACAATTTTGAGGTATTTTTTACTTAAACTGGAGTATTTCCAATTTTCAGTGCTTTTACTTCAGAGGCAAATATTGTACTTTTACTCCACTACAATTATTTGAAAACTCTAGTTACTAGTTACTTTGCAGATATAAATTATTATATTATAAAACATACATTAACCACTTCAGCCCTATTTTATACCGAGGCTATTTGAAAATATCAGATCTACAAGCTCACAACGCCGCGATGCGACACGTTGTGAGCTTGTAGATCTGCTGTTTTCAAACATTTTAGTACTTTTACTTTCGGTACTTTAAGTATATTTTGATGCCATTACTTTTGTACTTTTACTCAAGTAACATTTTGAACACAGGCCTTTTACTTGTAACAGAGTACTTCTACATTGCAGTATTGATACTTTTACCTGTGAAAATGTCAGTACTTTTTCCACCACTGCATGCACTCCCATGCTCTCTCTCTCATACACACGCTCACATTAGAGCCCGACCTATGCCAGATTTTTAGGTCTGATGTCGAACTGATTGTTGGGAGTCCTAGACCGTGGATTACCCATTGTTTTGACCGATATTTTGTCAAAAGTGCAAAATCAGTCATTTCTAATCAATTTGAAAAATAGAAGATTCAAAAATAGATGACCCTGAGTCTGTTATAAGCTTTTACATCTGCTGTTTTTGAAAACCGATATATTAGTCTGGCTTCAACACACACACACACACACAAACACATCAGAAGTGTGTGTAACTCATATCTCTCTCTTTCCACCACACAGGTGAAGTTAGACGTCTACTTGGCAGAGTTGACGAAGATCGGCAAGAGTCAGAAACACACGCTGTCTGTGGACGTGGAGGGAGGAAGACTAGTGGTGATGAAGAAGATGAAGGACAGTCAGGAGGACTGGACCACCTACACACACGACAAGAGTGAGAACACACATACGCGCACGCGCGCACACACACACACACACACACACACACACACACACACACACACACACACACACACACACACACACACACACACACACACACACACACACACACACACACACACACGTGGTCATACTGAGATTTTAAAGTGTGATGTGTGACAAGAGAGAGGGAAAGACATCCAGCCCGAATGTCCAGAGGGAATATTTTCTGGCTTCTGTCATAAAAAACGTCCCAAACTGTAGATGACCGGCCACATACGCGCGAACACAATCGACGAAATGTCCCAGAATATATTAAACTATGCATGAAAACCCTGCATAGGTCACAGAAAAGTTACTGTTCTATTCTCACATGATGTGTTCTTATTAATAATAATATATTATATTATATATATATTTGATTTATGAAGCACTTTTTTAATGTAAAAGTACAACTGATGCAAATGTAAAATTATAACAACCATATAAAAAATCCTAGGACCTGTCTACTAGACCGTAATGAAGTTTAAGACCCCCCCCCCCCCCCCACTCGCCTTTTCTCTCTGTCTCTCTCGCTCTCTTTCCATCAGTTCGTCAGTTGATCAAGTCTCAGCGGGTGCAGAATAAACTGGGCATCGTGTTTGAGAAGGAGAAAGACAAGAGTCAGAGGAAAGACTTCATCTTTGCCAGCGCCAAGGTGTGCACACACACACACACACACACGCGTGCAGGCGGTACATTTAGCACCCATGGATGCACACGTGCAGCCATGCACAGAAACACACCTGCACACGAAACATGCTAATACATGCAATGTAAAACACTGGATACACACACACACACACACACACGAGAAGTGACCAACCTCTCAAATATACAGTAGATAGAACACAATACAAGGGACTGATCTTTACGGTATTTTACACCACACAAGCTAATATCTGTGTGTGTGTGTGTGTGTGTGTGTGTGTGTGTGCGCGTGTGCGTGTGCGTGTGCGCGCTTGTGTAGAAGCGGGAGGCATTCTGTCAGTTGCTGCAGCTCATGAAGAACAAACATTCCAACCAGGATGAACCTGACATGATCTCTGTCTTCATCGGCACCTGGAATATGGGTGAGATACACACACACAAACACACACACACACACACACACACACACACACACACACACACACACACACACACACACACACACACACAGCACTGGGGAACCCAGTCAACTAAGTATATAGGGTCTAAGAGTTAAGAATGTCATGTTTTTATTTCTGGTCATTTTTTTCTGTAGGTTCTGTTCCCGCCCCTAAGTCGGTGGCATCGTGGGTACTGTGCCGCGGCCTGGGCAAAACGCTGGACGAGATGACCGTCACCATCCCGCACGACCTGTACGTGTTCGGCACCCAGGAGAACTCGGTGTGTGACCGGGAGTGGGTGGAGAGCCTCCGCATCGCCCTGAAAGAACAGACAGAGCTGGACTACAAACCGGTGTGTCCGCCTTACAGGTTGTTTGGTTTTGGGAGCAAAACGAATGACTGAGCAATCATCAAATAAAATGTTATTAATCGAATGGGACGCCTGGTGGCTCGGCCAGAGGCCGAAACCTCACATCTCCATATTTCATCTTTTTTTTATGTTTGTTTCCTAAATGAATAGCCTATACTAGTATTGTATGACAGCGTCGTGCGAAAATAGCAGATCTGCAAGCTCACAACGCTTGTAGATCTGGACACTTGTAGAGCTGGCTTGCATACCTGGTGTCCCTATTTTGGGCATGTCAATATAGGCAAAAAAAATAAAAAGTTTCCAAACCTGAAGTTTTCCAACATTTTTGAATAGGCCTTAAATGGTTAAAGTTCAGTTTGTGTGTGTATTTTATATTTTGTTGCTTGTTCCATATATAATTAAAGTTACATGTTCTTTTCATTAATTTAAGTTTAATATATGTTCAGTACTTAATTTGGAACTATTATCTTTAAAAAGGTCCAAAATCGGGATCACCATTGGACCAAAAACCTGGCATGGGTCGGGCTCTAATGGGGAGACGGGTGCGATGTGACTGACTCTCTCTGGTTTTGTTCTTGCTTCCAGATAGCCGTGCAGACTCTGTGGAACATCAAGATCGCTGTGCTGGTCAAACCAGAGCATGAGAACCGCATCAGCCACGTGGGGGTGTCCAGTGTCAAGACCGGCATCGCCAACACACTGGGTAACAATGGAACTCACTGGGAACAATAGAACACACTGGGTAACGATAGAACTCACTGGGAACAATAGAACACGGCATACTGAGTAATAAGGATGGGACGATAATTGTATAAAGAACGCTCACAATAATCATATCACAGAGATTTAAATTTATCATCGTGCACTGCACCCGAGTTGGCTCTGTACTGCTTATTTCCGTCACACCAAATCTCTTCGCCAAAGATAGCAGATGTACAAGCTCGCAACGCGTCGTGTTGCGATGTGTTGTGATCTTGTAGATCTGCTATTTTTGACACATTTTCCCCCCAGAATATGGATGCTGAGGTTCAAGTGGTTAACAAAACTGTCAATTTAAGAGTTTTAAGCGTTTTCGATTACCAACGTAATAATGTTAATCGCAATTATTTTGGCCACAATGAAACGTGAAATTCTCATATAGTCCCATCCCTACTGGGTAACAACACAGTAAGATTATCACTTTTAAAAGGTCCTTTTTTACACTCAGTTAAATGAACACTGAGGATGTTCTTTACGTTTTATAATTTTTAATCCTCAAAAATCTAATGGGAGGATTTTAAGGGAGGCAGAGCTGGAGATTTAGTTGGATGGTCAATCTAAGTGGGTATCGATAAACCATTATTTTATATATTTTTTATAATCTCAGTTTTACTAGTGTCTCTGCACTGGTAAATGTGCTAATGCAACAAAAAAAATACAAAACAAGACTTATTTTAATGAATATAAGGTCATTTTAACCCATCTGTATTGAGTATGTTAATTAATACAATATAACTACCGTAATTTTCGCACTATAAGGCGCACCTGAATATAAGCCGCAGCAGCTAAATTGAATGATTTGTACATATATAAGCCGCACTGGACTATAAGCTGCGGGTGTTTTAATGTTTAATTACCATATGTAAGGGTCCGTGCACAGAGGGGACTGTCGGGAAAGAGATGGCTGTTTGGGGAAGCTCCCATTTATTAACATTTCAACAAACAAGTAGAGATGCCGCGATTCGATTAAGGGTAGGTACACACTGAAGGACTTTTAAAGTGGTCGGGGGTCGTCTGATCGTTAAGCATTACACACTGCAGGAGTTTATTTATTGAAATCGGCTGTCATATATCGTTGTGGTTTTCACACTATATAGATTGATCCCCGACCAGGGATTACACACTGTAGGATAGTTCACTAAGATGCTATCCAGGATCAGACCCAATACATACATTTGTTTTTATTCCAAGTCATTTTAATCGACGTCTCCCGTGGGCCGTGATGCGTCTCTCTCTTTCTCTCTCTCTCTCTTCAAGTAGGCTACGCACTTACGCAGCACTAGCGTTGCCATGTCCGCTTATTATAAGCGACTTTGGGCTTGTTTTTTCTGTAAAGTTGCTTGACAGTTTAGTTGCTTATTTGGCCTTGTGTCCTAATGTTGTTTGAACCAGTTGTTTTCAAACATTTTCATGGCAAGGACCCCCAAATTAATATTTGTCTGCAGACCTCCCCCTTCTGAAAATATGTTGTGCCACAGACCCCCATACAAGATCTGTGTGGATTTGGAAATATTCCACAATTTCCATCTTTTTTTCTCCAATATGTTCTTCTTTGAAAATAGCCTATCTACAACGTGAGCTTGTAGATCGGCTATTTTCATAAATCCTATGTATTTGTATATAGGTTAAAAATGCTCATAGTCACATTTGTTGGGCTTGTTTTCACAAACCTTCTTGCTTATTTCTCTCGCAAAATCTGGCAACACTCACAGACAACGTCAACGACACACACACTCACACACACACACACACACACACACACACACACACACACAGATCGCTCGCTCTCTGTGTGTCTCTCTCTCTATCTCTGTGCAATAGTCTCAAATAAACAGCCCCCCTTTGAGCACACTCGCTCACTCTCATTCTGTTTTATAATAATGTTTAACTTAATACAGGACTGGACGGTAACTATGCGGGGGATCTGTTTGTTGTGGTCAGGTCCACCGACCTTCCATGTGGCTGTAATGTGCTCTCATTGGCTGTAGCGTACATCTCCTCGCAAGGTGGTCGCAGGCTCGCAGCTCCTTTCATATTGTATGATATTGTCTGCTGTCCTGTATACTGAGATCGAATCGCATCGCAGCGAAAATGCCGATCAAACGCTCCGATCAAAGCACTCCATTCCAGTACTCCACTCCAGCAGTTCTATGCAGCACTTCTAACCAGCACGCTGTGAAACTTTGCTGACTATGATTCTGGAGAGGTTATGTTCTCTGTTTGAGTAATATCACTTGATCAATCCTTTTTTAACATTTAGTTTTAACATAAAATCAGTAATAAAAAGTAAGAGCAGAGCGTGGACCGCGGTCTTGGCCGCGCGCCACATGTTGTACGGGCTGACACATTGTCTGTGCGAGCAACACAGAAGTGTGCAGCGCGTCCAGATCCAGACTTCATTAAAATTCTCCGTCACCGTCATCCACACAAGTATGTTTATAAATACCTTGTGACTGTAAAGTTATATCACCAGCCGATCAAACAATACGATTTGAAACGCAAATGATTTTGGCTGAATTAACAACACTGGCTTTTGCGACGCGAGCGGCGAGCCTCTCTCTCCAGTGGTGTAAATGAATGACCTTCTAATCTTCATCCTACAGCGTCACACAAAAGCAACAAAACTAGATCTACAAGCTCTATGAGATTTCCACCCGACAGAGACAATATTATGTACTGTATAGTCCCTGTCACTGCCAACCCTAACCGGTATTGGGGAGGGTGTAGTACTAGAGACAACCACTTTCTTCTGTCGTTTTTATCCGTCTCTTCATTCTCCCCTCTCATCCCCTCTCCTCTAGGCCATTGGTTTTCAACCTTTTTCATATCAAGGTCCATTATTTATTCCACATTTAAGCATTTAAGATTTTTTTCACTGCCTGTTTTTCAGTCTTTTACTTTATTTTCTAGGGGATGCTAGATTTTAGTTGGGCAGGCGGCCGCCTGCCTTGCCTCTATGGTGGGTACTGATTGGGACGCATTTGGGATAAAAGAGAAAGTGATTTAGACACGCAACAAAATACTTTTCTGTTCTTTTTTCTGAGCGGTGTGCGGACCGAGAGGTGCGCGGGGGGCGGGGGGGATCGGAGCGGAGCCCCGGGGGGGTTGGGGGGGGGGGGGGGTCAACATTAGATAATAATAATAATAATAAACTTTATTTATATAGTGGTGGACTGTAACCTGTAAAATCCATAGATTTAGAATGTCCCCTAGTGGCCGTCGAAAAATGGGAAAAAAGTCGCGGCTTACAGTCCGAAATTTACGGTAGTACATCTGCAGTGGTTGAAGGTGGACTCCCAACTCTTTCATTTGAGAAATTTAGACCCTGGTGTCTGAGGTAGGTCACCTACCAGTTGACTGGTTTAAAATGTCTGACTGGACTTTAAATGCACCTCCATCTTTATTGTAGTTCGGACATTGTTGCAATTACCTTTCTCTGTCTGGGAGACGAAGGCAACAAACCTATAAAAATTATAGTTCTATGTTTTATTGTTTACAACAAATTGATGTTTTGTGTGAATATTGTATTTGTATGTATCGGTGGTTTCCTAGGTAACAAAGGGGCGGTGGGTGTGTCCTTCATGTTCAATGGAACGTCTTTTGGCTTCGTCAACTGTCACCTGACGTCAGGCAATGAGAAGATCGCCAGGTATACACACACACACACACACGTTTGACCTCTGCACAATCAAATCCTCCGTTCGGGTCCATTTGGTTGCATTTGCACAACCTCAGAGTTGAATGAACACTGAAGATTTTAACCATGTGACCCTTGACCTTGACCCCTTGCAGGAGGAACCAGAACTATCTGGACATCCTGCGTCTGCTGTCGCTAGGCGACAAGCAGCTCAGCTCCTTTGATATCTCACTGCGCTTCACAAACCTGTTCTGGCTGGGAGACCTCAACTATAGGCTGGATATGGACATACAGGTAACGCGCACGCACACGCACACACACACACACACACACACACACACACACACACACACACACACACACACACAGACAATGAATACACGCAGACATAAATGACACATCTAAAGTACACACAGATTATACACAGGGATATAGTGGAATTCAGGCTTGTTCAGTTGGATTTGGAACTAAGAGAAATATCATGTTCTTCTGCACGTTAATTTACATCCTTTTGCGGTGAAACTCCTCACTGTTGGGTGAAAAGAAGCAGGCTTTTATGTCTCTTGTGTTGGAGGAGACACGTGGTTGTCTGTGCTCACCCTAGGACCAACTGCAGGAGTCAAGAAGGATGACAAAGGGGCGAGAATACACAAGGAATCAGGGAATTGGCATAACAATGAAATTGAAATTGGAATTATTTTTGGGGGGAATTTAATGGGAACATCTTCTCTGTGTGTGTGTGTGTGTGTGTGTGTGTGTGTGTGTGTGTGTGTGTGTGTGTGTGTGTGTGTGTGTGTGTGTGTGTGTGTGTGTGTGTGTGTGTGTGTGTGTGTGTGTGTGTGTGTGTGTGTGTGTGTGGGGGTGTGTGTGTGTGTGTGTGTGTGTGTGTGTGTGTGTGTTTGTAGGAGATTCTGAACTACATCAACAGGAAGGAGTTTGAGCCGTTGCTGAAGGTGGATCAGTTGAACTTGGAGAGAGAGAAGAACAAGATCTTCTTGCGCTTTGGTTGGTACACCTCCTGCACGACCCTCCATGAACCTCCATGACTCCACACCACAGTGCTGAGAACCTGATGAGAACCCACAGCATACAATTCACTGTTTTAGGCATTTAGCAGACGCTCTTAATCAAGAGCGATTTACAGTAAGAAAGGACAACACGAGGTAATACATCAAATCCATAGAAATAGTCATCTAGGATCATAGGTAAACCAAGAACCTATCATCAGTCTAACAGTAGAATATCCCCCAAAAATCAATAATCTGTACATTGAAACTATCCACACTATAGGATGCTAGGTGACTACCTGTCATCTGTCTACATAACATGCTATTTAAATGACATTTTAGCCCTTACATAAAGCCTGCAATATTTTACATAGAGAACATTAACCAGCAGAGGGTGCTGTGTGTGCAGATGGGTTCCAGTGTGTACAGTTTAACTGTCAGCAGCCAAAAGCCATAACGATGATCTTCGCTTCCTCAGCAAAGATCTGTCCCAACTCATTTAGTAGTCATTATGTTTGGTGTATGTAGTTTTTCAGAGATCTCCACTGGACTACCATTTGTCTGGATTTCTCAATCCACAGTAGTTGCTAGAACAGCGGCAACAGCTGCCCATAACACATCTTTGAAAACCAATCATTAACACCGCTCCAGGACCCTAAAAGATTTTTTTTAATGTCGTTCCACCCAGTTCTAACCACACTGAAGCCTAGAATAGTCCCTATTCTGGGGTGAACATTCAGCAAAAATATCTGATTTACAAGCATTGCACTGCATTGTGAGCTTGTGGATCTGCAATTTTCTGCCAAGGCATTTGGTGTAGAGGGAAATACTAGCGTACCTTGAATATAGCCTTGAGGGTTACCTAGGTCAACGAAGTATATGGTTTAACCCATTAAGACCTGGAACGCATCTGTGTCACTTTAGATTTCTTTGGCTATTAAAAAATAGCAGATATACAAGCTTGGTGCCGCGCTATGAGCTTGTAGATCTGCTATTTTTGAAAAATCATATATATATATTTTTTTTTTTCCAAAATCTGCTAGGATTTAGAAAAGATTTTAAGAATCGAACTCAGGTCTTAATGGGTTAAGTGGCTAACAATGAAAGCTGTGAGATTGTATACATTGACTTGTGAGTATGTGTAATATGTAATAATTGTGTAATAATTATTCTGACAAACTGTGCGCTTCCATCTCTGCATACAAGAACATTTCCGCAATCATTGTAATGTTGTAATTATCCTCTGTGTGTGTGTGTGCGTGTGTGTGTGTGTGTGCGTGTGTGTGGTGTGCGTGGTGTGCGTCTGCATGCAGCGGAGGACGAGATCTCGTACCCACCCACCTATCGCTACGAACGAGGCTCCAGGGATACGTATGTCTGGCAGAAACAGAAAGCCACAGGGGTACGAATACAGTCCTACACACTCTGTACACACACTGCACCCAAGCTACACACTACGTAATGAGGACCCGTCACTGTTGCCAGATTTTGCGAGAGAAACGAGCAACCAGGTCTATGAAAACCAGCCCAAAATAATGAGCGACTAGGGTAGCTGGTCAGTCCAACTTTATTGTCCAATTTTGTGCCAGTGACCTGAAGTAAAAGCTTTGTATAATGTTTCAAAAACGTTCTGGATTTGTCACATTGTTGTTAAGATTTTTGGAAAATAGCAGATCTACAAGCTCACAACTCGTCTGCAGGCGCGTTGTGAGCTTGTAGATCTGCTATTTTCAAATAGCCGATGTGTATAGGGTTAACGTGGTGAGCCCAAATAAGCAACTACACTTTAGAAACAAGCCCCAGAAAACGCAACGCGCAACTTTCCAATTTTTACAAGCGACTTTTCAGGAAAACAAGCCCAAAGTCACTTATAATAAGAAGACCTGGCAACACTGGTGCCCGTTGAGAATGGGCTGATAACTTGGCTGCTTGCAGGGTTGTGGAGAATCACTCATCTGCACACTGTTCTCCTTTAAGTCCTCAGTTCACCCAAAGTCGATTGGATCAAAGTTTCTCGAGATATACGAAGGACAGACAGACCGTATACACGTACACATGTTACGTATTTGTGCAAATATACCATGACAAATACGAAACTACAACAATGTTGTACAGAGATTAGGATTGACCTTTGTTCCAGATTACCGCGACATCAGGGTTGTTATGTCCTCCTCTCTGTTGTGAGGAACAGAAAAAGACGCCTTGGAGTCAAAATATCACAACTTTTAAATCCAAATAATAATCAGTCTGTTGTTCCATTCAAGGAACATGTCGGTTCTTCTTACCAGAATGTCAAGGTTCAAGCAGTTTTTATTTTATTTTAAGCCTTGTGTACAAGACGGGTACATAAAAGTAAAACGTATTTTGCTCTGGTTAATTTAATAGATTTTGAAGTCCTGATAACAAGGCTTTATCTCTCTCTCTCTCTCTCTCTCTCTCTCTGTCCCAGATGAGGACCAACGTTCCTTCCTGGTGTGACAGGATATTGTGGAAGTCCTACCCAGAGACCCACATCGTGTGTAACTCCTACGGTGAGACCACTCGGCATGGGAACCGTTGAAGGACGGGATACACTGCAGAATCCTAAATTCTTTTAACTTTTGAGTGTTAAAACAGACCCTCACGGGACAGAGTTAAATGAATGAGGTTTTTGCAGTGTAGAGCAGGACAGGGTTTGATGTGTGTGTTTGTTTGTGTTCTGTCAGGTTGTACAGATGACATATTCATTGCAAAAATGTATATATACTCCTGCACACTTTTCTCTGCTTTATTTAATGAACCAACGTTCGGTCACATAGGGACCTGATGAAGGTCCTATACCGATACGTATGGTGACATCTAAACTCAATGTAGGGGCTAGAACAGCGGCGAGAACGGCCGCTAACAACCCTACGCCCCACTGCTTTGAAAACCAATCCTGATACCATCCCAATTATGAAGGACCGGCCTAAAGTCTTTGCATGGGCTCTGCAATGCAAAGACTGTTTTTACATTTCCAAACCACGCAGTTTCTGCCCCTGCACTGAATTGACCCGTTTGGTGGGTGGGCAGAGAGATCTCTGATTGTCTGGTTACGCGAGACTACAGATGACACAGCGGTTTGTTTGTTCCCGTCAGGTTGTACCGATGACATCGTGACCAGCGATCATTCCCCCGTGTTCGCTACGTACGAGGTGGGCGTGACCTCCCAGTTTGTCTCCAAAAAAGGTAGAGTGGACGTTCAAATCCACCCACTGGTTTGATCTGTCCTGTTTTCACACATTTCCTTGTTCTCTTGCTCGCTCGCTCTCTCTCTCTCGCTCTCTCTCTCGCTCCCCCACCTCTCTCAATCTCTCTCACACACATACACACACATAAAGACAGACAGACAGACACACCACAGACAGTTCTCAAATGTACAAATGATCCATTAATTATCTCTTATCCATAATTCTTTATCTTCCAATCCGTCCGCCCGTCCATTTGTCTGTCCTTCCGTCCAGGGGCGGATTAACCATTCGTGGTGCCCGGTGCTTGGACCCGGTTTCGTGCCCCCCGGGACAGCTTTGTCAGCGGGGGGGGGGGGGGGGGGTTGCAGCGCAGACGCTTCACCGGCGCGTTTTAATGTTGTAGCGCTCCTTTAGCAGCCACTGCTTCTAAATTTCGCAGTTTTTTGCCGGGTTTTTTTTCACGCCGTTTGGTGCCCCCCCCCCCCCAAGGTTGGTGCCCTGTGCTTCAGCACCTCAAGCCCGTTGGATAAGCCACTGCTTCCGTCCATCCATCCATCCATCTCTGTCTCTCCATAGGTCTGCCTAAGTCTTCAGAACAGGCCTACATTGAGTTTGAGAGCATAGAGGCCATTGTGAAGACGGCGAGCAGAACCAAGTTCTTCATCGAGTTCTACTCCACTTGTCTGGAGGGTGAGATGCACACACACACACACACACACACACACACACACACACACACACACACACACACACACACACACACACACACACACACACACACACACACACACACACACACTCACACACACAGGTCCAAAGCGAGTAAAAGCTTATAGTACATTAACTACCATATCGTTGCTCTCGGGCAAAAACAGACGATCTACAAGCCCACAACGTGCCCCATCGCAACGCATTGTAGGCTTGTAGATTGGCTATTTTTGCAATTTTTGCTAAGTGAAAGTGGTTAAGTTTGTGTGTGGGTTTTTATAAATATTGAACCAATGAAACGCATTAACAAGACCTTGTGACTGAATAATAATAATATTAGATCTTTTGTAACGCAACAGTAACAGTTTTGGACGTACAAGGTCTCAATTGCAATAGAACAAATCCCTCCTTTTCCGTCCCTTAACGCCGGTCAGAGTTCAAGAAGAGCTACGAGAACGACTGCCAGAGCAGCGACAACATCAACTTCCTGCGCGTGGGCTGGTCCAGTAAGCAGCTGACCACCCTGAAGCCCCTCCTCTCTGAGATCGAGTATCTGCAGGACCAACACCTACTGCTGACCGTCAAGTCTCTGGACGGATACGAGTCCTATGGTGGGTGGTGGAAAAAAGTACCTCAAATGTTTTACTTAAGTAAAAGTATCAATACTGAAATGTAGGAGTACTCTGTTACAAGTAAAAGTTCGGAATTCAAAATTGACTTGAGTAAAAGTACAAAAGTATTGGTATCAAAATGTACTTAAAGTACCAAAAGTAAAAGTACTAAAATGTTTGAAAATAGCAGATCTACAAGCTCACAACGCGTCGCGTTGCGACGCGTTGTGAGCTTGTAGATCTGCTATTTTCAAATAAAATAGGGCTAAAGTGGGGCTAAAGGGCTAAAGTGGTTATTGTATGTTTCATAATATCATAATTTATATCTGAAAAGTAACTAGTAACTAAAGTTTTCAAATAATTGTAGTGGAGTAAAAGTAAAATTTTTGCCTCTGAGATGTAGTGGAGTAGAAGTAAAAGTATTGGAAATTGGAAACACTCAAGTAAAGTACAAATACCTCAAAATTGTACTTAAGTACAGTACTTGAGTAAACGTACTTAGTTACTTTCCACCACTGTGTGTGTGTGTGTGTGTGTGTGTGTGTGTGTGTGTGTGTGTGTGTGTGTGTACTTTTAGTTAGTTTTTGTCCTAGTCTTTTGAGTAAAATTCCAGTTTAGTTTTAGTCCTATTTTAGTCATCTGAAATGTTTTAGTTTTTGTCTAGTTTTAGTCGACTACATGTAAGATTTTAGTCGACTAAATCTACAGTTGATTTAGTCGACTTCAATGTATGTTGGCGGTGCCTTGATGGCGTCTTAATGCCTGATTTTACACTTGGTTGCATGCTGAAAATAGCAGATCTACAAGCTCACAACGCGTCGCAGCACGACACGTTGTGAGCTTGTAGATCTGCTGTTTTCACCCGAACGCAACAAAACAGATTTAGTCATAGTTTTAGTCATCACAGCTTAGTCTTTATTTCGTTTTTGTCAGTGAAAAAAAGGTAGTCGACGAACATTTTTCGTCATAGTTTTAGTCGACAAAATTAACACTCACTTGTATTACTATACTTCCAGGTCTAAATGGGTTAATAACTTATTTAAGTGTCATTTTTTCAACTAATATCGAATAATCGATCAAATAGTCGTTAGTTGTGGCGCTAATACAAGATGGGGTGAAACCTTATCCTTCCCACTGTCCACATTTTTAAATGATATCATTTGTTTGTAGCGTGTGCGTGCATGTGATGTGCACGCGCACGGGTGTGGGTGTGTGTGTGTGTGTGTATCTTTCTGTTTGAACAGAGAATTGTATTTTCAAGTTGTGTGTGTGTGTGTGTGTGTGTGTGTGTGTGACTTCTCTAGGAGAGTGTGTGTTGGCTCTGAAGTCCATGATAGGCAGCACAGCTCAACAGTTCCACACGTACCTGTCCCACCGCGGGGAGGAGACGGGCAACATCCGGGGGTCCATGAGGGTCCGAGTCCCCTCCGAGAGGATGGGAACCAGGGAGCGGCTCTATGGTAATATTCTCTATGGCTCTATGGTAATATTCTCTATGGCTCTATGGTAATATTCTGTCTGTCTGTCTGTAGTTCACGTATCACGAGGACCGTCTGACTGATTGATTTCAAACTCCAATCTCCGACCAATATGCCTATATCTATCTATATATCTATATCCATCCATCCATCCATCCATCCATCCATCCATCCATCCATCCATCCATCCATCCATACATCCATACATACTAGGCATATATGGAGAATTCGGTCGGATCAGCAGATCTAAAAACATATCGAGAAAACCTGAAAGTGCCCATATATGAAGTAACCTGATGTCATCAGTATGACATCATAGTACTGACGTTAGACTGGCCTAGACTCCATATTTGGGCATGCCTGACACACGGAACTCCATCCTATATTAAAATTGGCTTAAAGGGCCGGCGGACCACGTCGTCACGCTCATGTCACTATGACTCGGCCATAACCATATAAGGAGTTCCCAATGCAGCTCCGCCCAAATATGGAGTGTGAGGCCAGCTAATCTCCTGCTACTCAGGAGAGAGTTAAGATGATCTTCGAGCGTCGCCGAGGACACTGCCTTAACCAGGGCATACAGCGACCTTTATATTGCTGGCTGTGCCCCTGATGCCACCACGAGGATGTCAGATAGTGTCAGACATCTCCATACATGGAGCTGCCCATGTCAGTTATACCCAAATATGGGACCATGACGTCAGTCCTGGATGTGACGGCCATGGCCATAAGAGAGACGCAGTCAGACAGAGCGGTACTCTTGACAATGGGTACAACAGGTACTGCATAACTGGCTGTGGCACGCATTCCCAACTAGCATCGTTCCAGACTTGCGTGGTCCCTGAGTAGTTGAGCAGATTCCCCTGAACATTTGTAGGCCACACTGATGCAGACTGTCTGCTATGTTAATGTGGGGGATTTCCATCCAGATACTGTCTGGGCTGGGGTTGCTATGGTGATCAATTTACCATATATGGGAGGTATTGGCTTTATTGACTGCCCAAACTCTTTATTTGTGTCGCTGTACCTATATACAGTATAAGCGGTCGCACACACTTAACACATTGATTGCCAAGATCGAATATATGCGTTCTTTCAAATCCATCGCTTGATTGCCTAGATCATTTTTGGGGGAAAATTCCACAAGGGGCGACCTAACACAGCTTTGGAATGATCGATCGTCTCTCAGAGAAGAAAAATCACACCCAGTGTGAAGTGGGCGGTGTGGTCATCACAGTGGTCATCACAGTGATGGAAGCTCACTTAAAAAAAAGTGTTTTTTTTTAAGTGCATTGTCCTATTTATAGGTTATTAATTTCATCATGTGTCTCGCTAGCCAATCACAGTGCTGAATAGAGTCAGCCAATAGAGTCAGCCAATCACAGTACAGCTAGGGGTGTACTAATGCTAGAGGTGTACTAATTATGAGCCAATCACAGTACAGCGAAGGGTGTACTAATAAAGGGTGTCCCAACCCCACTTATAGGGGCAGCTACACCGCCCAAAAATGTGGATGTGACATCATTCCAAAAAACGTCACTTCCACCCGCCCCAATGATGGGATTTTCAGAAAAACGGCTGTAACTCAGTTTCTTTTATTTTTCATTGAAAACCACCCGTTTTCAGCGGACCAAAGCTCCAAAATGGTGGATCGCGGTTGGAAACTTGTCGTTCCCATGGATACACAGATCCTTCCGCCTAATCACAGGAACCTTTTTTTTTTTTTTTTACACAATGTTTTTTTGGAAATTATTGCCTTACTTTTTCTACAGTGTCACACACTGGGCTTGTAGATCTGCTATTTTTTGCTATTTTGGAGTGAAAGTGAAAGTTGATTAAGTGTGTTTGTGGATTTTATAAATATTGAACCAATGAAAAGTATTAACACAAGCTTGTGACTAAATAATAACTGCATTGGATCTATTGGAACACAGGTTATGTGTTTCCATTTTCTGAAAAGTTACCGTTTCAGACATACAGGGTTTCCACCTGGCTGTCTGTGTGTGTGCTCACGCTGTGCAATATGTTACCCTACAGATTTATTTTACCCATAGACATCTAGCACGTGCCGCGCTATGAGCTGGTATATCTGCTATTTTTGAATAGCCAAAGTATAAAATAGTGGTTTAAAGGAGGAGTTCAGCCAAAAAATTACTTATTTTCTATCAATTACAAACCCCATGAAGCCTCGATTTCATGGATTTATTTTAGTTTTTGTGGCATTCCTAAGACAATAATTTGATGACCGTGTGTATTTCCGGTAGGAGACACAAATAATCTACTTTGTGTCTCCTACCGGATACATTAGCCGGTAGGAGACGGGAATCAAATTATTAGCTTAAGGAATGCGGCAAAACAAAAAAGAATCCATGGATTCAAGGCTTCATAGGGTGTGCAATTGATAGAAAATAAGTCATATTTTTTTTTGGGTGAACTCCTCCTTTAAGGGGTTAGACCTGGCTGTACTGACCTGTCCTACATTCAGTGACCAGTATAATGTGAACGGTGTACGTTTATAATGCTGTGTGTTGTGCTGCAGAGTGGATCAGCGTGGACAAAGATGAGACCGGGGGTCCCAAAGGAAAGAGCACCATGCTTCCTAGAACCGGACATGACTACGTCAAGTCAGTACACTGTCCATTTTTTTTTTCCCCCCCCCTTTTTTTTTTTGCATTCTTGTTTTATTTCCACAGCTTATCAATAAAATTGTGTTAAATTTTTGCACTTGATGTAGTTTGGCACACAGCTTACTGTACAACAGACTTGAGAACCAGAGAACCGTATATATTGAGAACAGGAGAACCGTATATATGCCCAACCCCCCTAAAGGATATTTTATTGTCGCTCTACAAAAATGCTGTGTTTTTGTGAAGCAACAAAGTCTAAATGAACCAAGTCTCAGATTAAGTTTCCATCTTAACTTTTTTTTAGATCTGCATTTCTTTTTGTTGAGGAAATGCAGATCTAAATGTACAGTTAAAAGAGAGGAATTTAAACATAGGCTAAATAAAATGGCATGTCCTTATAGGTGAAATAGAAATGTGGCTTAATATCCTGCACAATAGCTTAGTTGTTGTTTTTTTGGACACAGGTTGGCATGCAAGGACAATAATATTAACCACTTGTGTCCAGTTCTCTAGGACTACAGGGGTTTTAGGTGGTTGAGGCAATGTTGAACCACAGTGTAGATGATAGAGATAACAGCTTTTTCCACACTGATATTAGGGATGGGTCAGAATAATGGAATATTCGAATAATCGTTTTTAGGATATTATATATATATATATATATTATTATTATTATTTTATTTTATTTTTTACAAAACAAAATCTGTTTACACATCCCTAACTGATATGTTGTGATTTTCTAGGCCGTCTCTGGGTCGTAAGCCTCTTGGAGAACTGGGGAAACTCAGTGAGGAAGGAGAGAGAAGTGTCAAGGACGAGACTGTTGCAAGGTACGCATTAACGCATTTACTGACAAACACATTCGCAATGTACGCACAACGCACATACAGCACACACCGAACGCACTTACCAACAAACACTCATGCAGTGCACAGATACAACCACACAAAACGTTCGATTGCCTATTAGGCAATCGAACCACTACATTTAATAGGTAGTTTCATAGACTTGTTTGACAGCACTATCATTGGTGTTGTTTAAATTAATTTTTATTAAATTGTTTATTTTACACACTATTTTTCTATTAATTGATTCATGTCATATGTATTTTCAGACATTTAGCCACCCTAACCTTCAATACTTCGTAAACTTGACCTTTGGCTCTGTACTTGGGTCTGCTCTTTTTTCCTTCGCCACCAAACCACTTTGCCGAAAATAGCCGATCTACAAGCTCACAATGGCTCGCGCCGCGAGCCGTTGTGAGCTTGTAGATCTGCTATTTATGGCTAATGTTCCCCTCAGAATAGGGATGAAGTGGTTCATGTAAAAAACATGATTTCAAAAGTCCTATCAGACAAACAGTTTGGTGGCCCCCCTGCGATAACTCTGTGGACCCCTAGGGGTCCCGGACCCCCTGTTGAAGACCCCTGATCTAGAGTAACAGTCCCATGGCCATCAGACAGCTGTACTGTGTTTGTGTTTCAGGTCCAAACAGGAGTCGTTGGACGGCGATCCGTCCGTCTGCAAGAACAGCTACAACAACCCCGCCTACTACATCCTGGAAGGGGTCCCCAACCAATCGGCCGCCGCCATGTCGCCGGAGCTCCTCCCGTCGTCTTCGTCGTCCTCGTCTCCCTCCTCCGCCAATCCCCCGGCGGCCAAAGCCCCTCCCCCACCTTCCTCAGCCGGGGGAGGGGCCGGGCGAACCAAACCTCCCTCGGGGCCGTCCCACCCGCGCCGGCACGCGGCGGGGCACGCCGTGCGCACCATCAGCGAGGAGGAGGGGTCCTCGGAGGACGACGGAGCCGGCTGCGCTGCGCCCAGCGCCGCGCAAGGAGGAGGAGGAGGAGGAGGAGGAGGAGGAGGAGGAGGGGTAGGGGTAATAATAATAATAATAAACTTTATTTGTATAGCACCTTTCATGACATGAAATGCAGCTCAAAGTGCTTTACAGAGCAAGAATACAATTACAGTTAGAACCAATTTAACAATAAAGCAAACAAAAATAAAATAAAATAAAATAAAAGCAGTAAAATGCAGTAAAATGCAGTGGCCCTCGCCACTACACAACTACAACACAAATGGATATAACTTAAATGTAGTGACCACTGTCCTCTACAACACAGCTAAAGAAATATCCACACTTCACACAATTGCCAATATTACATGTGTACCTTGTGTACCTTAGTAATATATCTTCACACAATTGTCAATATTACACCTTAGTAATATATTTTCACCATGTTTACCACGTGTGGACTAGCCCAGGGGATCTGCTAACTTATCACATCCAAACCACACACCGTACACCCCTGAGAATGATATCGGGGTTATACAAGATATATAGACTAAACATAGACAAAAGGATCTGCCCTGGAGGGTCCACCACGTGTCGACGTGCCCCAGAGGATAATTCACTAAATCCTCCGGATGGAGTTATCAGACTCTTGTCTTTTAACTACCGTGACTCTCTCTTCCACTCACAGGTAGGAGGAGGGGTCGGGAGCACGCTGAATCGGCCGCCGCCCGACTTCCCCCCTCCCCCGCTCCCCAAAGGGGCCCTGGAGATGGCCGTGGCCGCCGCGGCCGCAGACGCCTCCTCGCCCTTCCCAAAGACCCGCCCGCTGCTGTACCCGGACCTGGCGGAGGTCAGGATCCCGGCGGCCAGCGCCGCCGCCGCCGCCGCCGCGGCGGGTGCGCCGTTCGGCGCCCTGTTGGGGGAGGGCTTCCGGAGGGGCGGAGGAGGAGGAGCAGGAGGCGCGGGGGGTGGGGGGGGCGGGGCGCTGGACGACCAGTCGTGCTCGGTGCTGCAGATGGCCAAGACGCTGAGCGAGAGCGAGTTCTCGGGGGGGGGGCCGCAGCAGCCCCCCCCCCGCGCCCCCTCGGCCCCGCCCCTTCTCAGGAGCCAGGGGGTCTTAGGGGTGTTGGGCCCCCTGGTGGACGCGTGCCGCACCTTCCCCCCAAGAAACCCCATCACAGAGAGCATCGCTGAGGACCTCCCCGAAGAGGTGAGGGCCCAGTGTCGCCAAGTCTGCTTATTCTAAGCCACTTAACCCATTAATACCTGGAACTGTGTCATTTTTTGATTTGAGCTAAAAAGCATTATTTTACACTTTAGGCTATTAAAAAATAGCAGATCTACAAGCTCATAGCGCGGCACCGAGTGCCGCGCTACGAGCTTGTAGATCTGCTATTTTTGAAAAATCATGAAAATGTGTGCAAATCTTTGAACATAATATATTTTTAAAGCGAACATTTTTAACTCAAATCTTTGCTTCTGGGGGTCCCTGGAACAAAATATTTTGATGGGGGTCCGCGGCCAAATACATATAGTTTTGGGGGTCCTTGACATGAAAAAGATTGAGCACCACTGATATAGAAACATACGTTTTTCAGAAAACTGTTGGGATTTGGGAGACATGTAGAATCGGCTTCAGGTCTCAATGGGTTAAGGCTTGTCTTTCTGTAAAGTCGCTTGTAAATATTGGTGGTTGTGGGTTGTGTTTATTTGTTTTTGGGGGGTGGGGGGTAGGATTAATATGTATTTGGCCACGGACCGACATTTGAAAGTATTTTTGCCAGGGACCCCCTGTACAAGATTTCATGTTTTTGAAAAAATCTACAAGCTCACAACGTGTCACATGGTCAAACTGCCGGTGACCCTGTGTGTGTGTGTGTGTGTGTGTGTGTGTGTGTGTGTGTGTGTGTGTGTGTGTTATAATGCGGCCTAGTCACTTATTTTTGGCTTGCTTTTTCATAGACCTGGTTGCTTATATCTCTTGCAAAATCTGGCAACACTGGTGAGGGAATCCTTTACTCCAGGGGTCTTCAACCTTTTCAGACCAGGGACCCCCAAACTGATGGGGTGATGGAGCAGGGACCCCCTACCTCGTAGGGTAGGGGGTAGGCCACCACATATATTGTATATTTATGTATAAAATTGTGTTTTATATGTATAAACATGAACAAATGGTTGCCTGGAGCCTGCTCCTACCCACAGGTTGTCCCAGTAGGTGTGCAAAAGACCTTTTCTTTCTCTACAAAATATGTATAAACATACCATGTTATTATGCATTCAATACTAAGCTATTCAAATATGTCATGTTATGTTTAAAGACATAGACATTTTTGAAAAAAGAATTAACAAAACTTTTTTAAACTTTTTTTTTTTAAATCAAACAATTTCGCGGACCCCCTGCAGTACCTCCGCGGACCCCCTGTTGAAGACCTCTGCTTTACTCATTCCTGACTCCTATAATACTACCATTTTGTTGCTGTCGGGCAGAAACCTCTTATATCATATATTTTTACTTTCTGTGTTGTTTTTGTAAACTAACGCCCTACGTGATCATACCACAGCGTTACACAAAAGCATCGAAAGTAGCAGATCTGCCAGCTCAAAACGTGGCGCGAAGCTTGTCGATCTGCTGCTATTGCTATTTTTGGATCGTTAATGTCTGACGCTGGTTGTTGGTTGTATCGTCTGATGTGGGCGACAAGAAACCATTCCAAACGTATTTCAGCAGAGCTCGCAAGCAGAGCACAAAAAATGCATCATTCATTCATAAGTAAGAAATATCTGCGTCAGCCCTAGCATTAATCTATACAGTAAAGTTTACCATTAATTATAGCTAACCTATACAATTAGTTATAGTTATCAACTAGGTGTACAAATAGGTAAGTTACACAGTAAGTGTAAAGTTATCATGTAGATGTAGAAGTAATCATAATCCTAGAATTAAAGGAGGAGTTCACCCAAAAAATGACTTATTTTCTATCAATTTCACACCCCATGAAGCCTTCAATTCAGGGATTTATTTTTGTTTTTGTGGCATTCCTAAGCCAATAATTTGATGACCGGGTGTATTTCCGGTAGGAGACACAAAGAATCTACTTTGTGTCTCCTACCGGATACATTAGCCGGTAGGAGACGGGAATCAAATTATTAGCTTAGGAATGCGACAAAAACAAAAATAAATCCATGGATTCAAGGCTTCATGGGGTGTGCAATTGATAGAAAATAAGTCATTTTTGGGGTGAACTACTCCTTTAAAGCATAATGTTCTGTTTGAGTGTTCCATGGCGATGTACTATATCATACATGGGCAACTGGCGGCCCAGGGGCCACATGCGGCCCCCACCTTCACTTAATGCGGCCCGCAGGTTAATATCGGAATACCGATTATATTATTGATTTCAGCTGTTATGATTCCAAACATGCAAACATGACCCACTTTAATTACTTCAGTCTGTATCATGGGTTCCCAAACTTTTCAGCCCGCGACCCCAAAATAATGCGGAAATTGACTCGCGACCCCACCTAAACCTGGAGGTCATTTATGCACATAAACTTGCATGTTCGGTGCGCATTTGTAATGTATTAAAATGGTCAAATGTACTATTTGTAATCATTTTTGATTGTATTTCATCCATTCTGTTAAACTGTAAAATTGAAAAAAAAAAAAGGTTTTTGTTTTAATGACCCAAAATAAATTTGCGACCCCACCGTCAGTCTCCCGCGACCCAACTTTGGGAACCCCTGGTCTATATTAGTAGCATAACTCTATTGTCTTTTGTATGTCCAATGTTTTTGTATTTAAGTTCATAAAGTTAAAATAAGTAAAAAGTATTTGAAATAAATATATAAAAATACTTTCCAGCATTCCAATTCAAAAATAGTAAAACAAAAAAAAATCTGGATTCCAATTCCAAAATAGCATAAAATAGCTGATCTACAAGCTCAAAACGTGTCGCACTGCGACGCGTTTTGAGCTTGTAGATCGGCTATTTTTGCTACTTTTGTGTAGGCTGCACCAACACTCCTGATTTCGTGTATAGAGGGGCGGGTGTATAGAGGCGCAGAGAGACTGTGCCTGATCCCATTGGTTCACCGATCTGTCCGTCAACCCCCGCCCCGTTAACACAACATTACGAGCGACGCCCACTGCACTCTGGTTGGTTGGGGAAATGAACACTTCCTGATACCGGGTACACCGACGCGCTCCTCCAGGCTTTTATTTTTTAGAAAAACTAAACAATAAAAGTTTGGAGATCGAGGCTAACTTTTGTGTGACATAGAATGTACTTTTGTGTGACATAGAATCTACTTTTGTGTGACATAGAATCTACTTTTGTGTTGCATAGAATCTACTTTTGTGTGACATAGAATGTACTTTTGTGTGACATAGAATCTACTTTTGTGTGACATAGAATCTACTTTTGTGTGACATAGAATCTACTTTTGTGTTGCATAGAATCTACTTTTGTGTGACATAGAATCTACTTTTGTGTGACATAGAATCTACTTTTGTGTGACATAGAATCTACTTTTGTGTTGCATAGAATCTACTTTTGTGTGACATAGAATGTACTTTTGTGTGACATAGAATCTACTTTTGTGTGACATAGAATCTACTTTTGTGTGACATAGAATCTACTTTTGTGTTGCATAGAATCTACTTTTGTGTGACATAGAATCTACTTTTGTGTGACATAGAATCTACTTTTGTGTGACATAGAATGGCCCGCCAGTATATGCAACGTGGCGCTCTGGAGTGAGTGTGGAAATATAGTGGCCCCTCTCCATCATCAAAGTTGCATCACCCCTGTGCTATATGATGTATTTCTGGTATTTGATGTGTGTGTGTGATGTCTGTTATACTTGATGCACGTTTGTGATGTGCCTGTAGGGTGCGCTGTGGGGCAGCAGCAGCTCCTCTCTGTCGGTGGGGGAGTCCTCAGTAGGAGAGTGGCTGCAGAGACTGGGTCTGGAGAGATATGAGGGGGGTCTGCTGCACAACGGCTGGGACGACCTGGAGTTCCTCAGGTAGAGACACACACACACACACACACACATACACACACACACACACACACACACATATACACACACACACACACACACACACACACACACACATATACACACACACACACACACATATACACACACACACACACACACACACACACACACACACACACACACACACACACACACACACACACACACACACACACACACATAGGCCTGTCACAATTATTACTTAATAATCGTCTAATCGCAATTATTTGAGATAATCGCATTTTTTTTTTTGCATAATCGTCATAATTGTTGGACATTTTTCATACATTTTCAAATACGTAAAAAAAAGCAGAAATAGCAGATCAGCTATTTCTGCTTTTAAAAAAAAATCAAGTATAAAATTATATCTTTGTATATTTAAGTTATTTTGTCATATCTGCCTCGTGCCATGTTTGATTATGAAGCCTAAAAGGCAAACAGAAATGTAATTTGTATTTATGTTTCAATGCCAAAAGCACAATGAAATCGTTAGTCGCAATTATTTGTGACAATTAATCGTCAACTTAAATTTGTAAGCGTGTGACAGCCCTACACACACACACACGCACACACACACACACACACACACACACACACACACACACACACACACACACACACACACACACACAGACACACACACTACAGACACACATGCATACTTCATCAGATCATTCATTTTAGCTTGAAGCGAGCCCATGCAGTTTGTAAAAATGTCATCACTCGATTTATTCATGCATTCTTCTTTTATTTAGCCATTTTTCGACCATTCTGACTCATGTACTTATCAGGAAGGTTTTCACGCTACCGCGGGGCTGTGGTGGGAAAAAGTACTCAGATATTTTACTTAAGTAAAAGTATCAATACTGCAATATAGAGATACTCTGTTACAAGTAAAAGTCCGGAATTCAAAATGTACTTGAGTAAAAGTACAAAAGTATTGGTATCAAAATGTACTTAAATTACCAAAAGTAAAAGTACGAAAATGTTTGAAAATAGCAGATCTACCGCGACGCGTTGTGAGCTTGTAGATTGGCTATTTTCTAATAGCCTAGGTATAAAATAGGGCTAAAGTGATTAATGTATGTTTTATAACGTAATAATTTATATCTGCAAAGTAACTAGTAACTAAAGTTTCAAATAATTGTAGTGGAGTAAAAGTACAATATTTGCCTCTGAGATGTAGTGGAGTAGAAGTAAAAGTATTGGAAATTGGAAATACTCAAGTAAAGTACAAATACCTCAACATTGTACTTAAGTACAGTACTTGAGTAAATGTATTTAGTTACTTTCCACCAAGAAGGAACTGGGCCGAAAAGACCGCAGTTCCTTCTTTTGTCTCATCCAATCACATGCTATCTTTGTTTCCCTAGTGACATCACAGAGGAAGATCTGGAGGAGGCGGGGGTCTTAGACCCCGCCCACAAGCTCATCCTGCTGGAGAGCCTGCGGCAGCAGCAACAGAAGTAAAGCCAAGCCCCTCCCCCCCCCCACACACACCCCCCGCCTCGTAGTGGTCCGCAAAATGGTCTGCAACCGGCCCTGCAAGCTGGTTCCGCAACATCTTTTGCGTCGTCGACCAACTTCTTAAAACCACATTAACCCTGGCGTCCCTATCTTATAAAATTAAAATGTTTTAAAAACTTCGTTCGACAAAGTATCTATCCCAGCTGAACTGAACTGAACTGGACAGAACTGTACTGAACTGGGTTGTGACAATTGATGCCAGACTGTGCCTTCTGAGAGAAATTGCACTCCGTTGTCTATGTCAAGGAACACTTGTTGAATCGACGTCCTCTTTTTTTTTTTTTCTTCTTTCTTATTTTTATTGCTCTTCAGATGTACATTTATTTGTGTATGTTGTATTTTTTGGTGGCAGCCGTCATCAGCGAGGACGGTCTTTTATTATTTAAACGACAATCATTTCAGTTGTTCAGATCACTACAGTGACGGTTGATTTTAAGACCTCGAGGGGTAGACGGTCGTAGAGCGAGACGACATATACTCACGACGACCAGCGTGACAGCCCCGTTGCACAGAGGACATTTAATGAAATGTTGGCCATCAAGAGATGGTGAGAAATCACACAAACACGCCTGAGAGGAAATCTCACTGCCTTGCTCTCTCGACTTCACTCCGATCCTGACGCGTTCAGATCGGTTAGTTTTTCTCTGAGTTCGTCCCGGGAGTTTTATGACGGGAAAAAACTCGATCCCGGGAGGCGGCTGACCTCCGGATTTGACGGAAGAATACGGATGGGATTGGTTGCCACGAGAGCCTGAACCAGTTTTTTGTTTTGTTTTTTTGCTCCACGGTTTTCACCCGCTCGTTTAAATCTTTGCTGACGAGCCACTGTTTGTTTCCTAACGTCTGAAGTCTCGCTAATGTTCCCATTAGTGCTAAAAAAGTTGGGATCGCACCCATCTCTTATGACGAGCGTTCAAGCGTTAACTAAACCACAGAAGACGATCCGCTTGTGCGATGGAGGCCGGCTGGAAACGGTGACATCATCCAGACACAGCTGAGCGAGTCGACGCCCTGATTGCATGTCAGGATGAGAATGAGCACAACTTGTATTTCCCTTGCCGTCGCTGTCAGGCAGAAACCTTGAATGTCCAAAACTGTTCCGGGAATGGAAAAAAGAACCTGCGATGTAGTTATTGGTTAGCCACAAGCTCTTTGTTAATACGTTTCATTGGTTCAATATGTATAAAACCCACAGACACTTAACCGCTTTCAACCTGGTGTCACTATTTTGGGCATGTTAATAATAGGCAAAGATCAGAAATGTTCAAAGATTTCTGATCTATTAGCTTGTAGATTGGATATTTGCGCTTCTTTTGCTGATCTACAAGCTTCTATTTTCATATGACACTGTCATATGACAAAGTATAAATATGGCCTTAATTTATAAACAAATATGAAACGATGGAGATAAAAGGTTTCTACCTGACAGTGACTGTGTCTACTGTCATTCAAATGTTTTGTTTTGTTTGTTTATTTTTTTTCAAAGATAAAAGGGAATAAATGGAGCAAACCAACCAGACCTGCACTGTGACACTACGACTGACACTTGGTGACACCTGCTGGTGACACCTGTTGACACTTCCTGTGTTCTCACCACAAGTGCCATGGCCCCTTCCTGACATTTAGTATCAGTGATGATTAGTAAGTAAAGTGAATAATTAAGACTAAAACCAAATGTAAGCAGTGACATAGGAATTAATCAGTAACTGGGACAGTCAGTGGTACAGTAGTGGTTGACTGTTCAACAACTTACGTGCAGATATATGTATAAATACTGGAAGAAAAAAAACTACAACGAATGCTATAACAAAGTGAAGTATACATTTCATAAGACGTGATTCTATTGACATTTCAGTTATCTGCCTGGACATGTATGTTTATGGAGTAATGAACCATATTTAATGAGAACATGAAAATATTTGACTGATTAATTTAAAATGTTTCTTTTTGTTCTGTTTTATTTGTTTCTGTGTGAATCTATCCCTGCATTTAATGACCTATATCTATGTTTTAATCACACTATCCAGTAGAGGTTGGCTTCTTAACCGCTTTCAAACTAGAGTCCCTATTTTTGGCATTCAGTATTTCTTTTACAAATTGAGAAAACAGCAGACTTAGTCGCATTGTTAGCTTGTACATCTGCTATCAGTGGAATACATTTCCAGTAGTTTCCTATTATAAGGTTTATAATATGCCCAAACAAGTGAATAATGATTAGATCATGTCTATTGAGGCTCCAGTACAGATATCCAACACAGTGTCCTGGAAAAACACCCCTTTGTTTTAGGAAATAAGAATGAAATCCTGCATTAGCATTTTCTCATTTAACCCATTAAGACCGCGGACGCATCGGTGTGTCATTTTTAGATTCCTTTAGATATTAAAAAATAGCAGATCTACAAGCTCATAGCGCGGCACAGAGTGCCGCGCTATGAGCTTGTAGATCTGCTATTTATTGAAAAATCCTGAACATTTGTGCAAATCTTTGAATGTTTTTCTTTTAAAGCGAACATTTTTAACTCTTACAACTTCTGGGGGTCCCTGGAACAAAGTGTTTTGAGATGGGGGTCCACGGCCAAATACGTATCATTTTGAGAGGTCCTTGACATGAAAAAAGTTCGGGAATCACTGATGATTTAGAAGACATTTGTAGAACCCCCAGAAGAAAAGATTTGAGTTAAACATTTTCGCTTTAAAAAAACATATATATTCAAAGATTTGCACAAATGTTGCACGATTTAAAAAAAAATATATATAGCAGATCTACAAGCTCGGCACTCAGTGCCGTGCTATGAGCTTGTAGATCTGCTATTTTTGAATAGCCAAAGAAATCTAAAAATGACAGATGCGTTCCCGGTCTTGGGTTAAACACACACATTTAACAAAACAAACAACAACAACAACAAAAGCAGGAGCACTGCCGAGTCTGGGTAAAATACAGGATGTAAAGTGTTTTTATTTTCCTTACACATGCTGTGGATGGCACAATTGTTTTTGTTGTTCCTCATTTAGCCTGCAGGTGGGGCTGCTGATCACTAAACTAAATAGTAGAGGCTCAGTTTGAAATGGGGGGGGGGGGGGGGGGGGAGTCATTTCAAGTGAAAGGACATCTATTTTCTACTTCATTGTTAAGATTTATGTATCGTGTATTGTTACTGAGGTGAATTGTATGTGTTTTTGTATTCATTTCGTTGTTGTTTTTTGTCTAATAAGTAAAGTCCTGCCTCATTGCCTTCTGCTTTCCTTTGGCATTACCTCCAGGTGCCAAAATCTCAGTGTGCAATTAATTTTATTTTATTCAATGGAGGGATCTTGTGGTCATTCAGGTTCTCAAAGTTCTCCCCATTATTATAGAAGATCAGCAAGATCTCTCTAATTCAGTGGTTCTCAACCTTTTATGGATCAGGGCCCACTTGAACATCTCAAAAGCCCACCCATCTGGGTGGGCCCGGATAGTTGGGCCGCGTGCATTTTCAGAGCATGTTGTGATCAATCAATGTATTGTGTTCCGGCTTGGGTCAGTGGAACTAACGTAGTAAACGTTAAGTTCCAAGAGTATCACAAAGAAAACTCACTTGTTCAAGGTTTTAATATAAACCATTTTTCATGTGAATGTTATATTATCATTATTATTTTGCCAGTTATTTTGGGGCCCACTCACAATATTCTCACGGCCCACAGGTTGAGAACCACTACTTTTAAAATTAGCACCAAAAACAGCATATTCCATCTTAAAGTACAGGGAACTGGTTAGTCTTTTGTCGGCTTAAAATCGTCATGCTTGCCAGGGCATCTAAAGTGGAGCGGGTATAAGGCCCGTCTGAGGATACATCTTGTCACAATCTTTTAAAGTTGTGATTTTTTTTAATGATGTTTGTTGTTGCTTTTTTATAAGGATTCCAACTTTTCGCCCAAGCGCCGAGTCCACAGAAAGTATTTTGTGAGCAGAGGGACGTTTTGATATCATGTCCGTTGCGTCCTCGCGCGTAAAGTTTGTTGACACGCGCATCGTTCCAACGTATCCGTTGCTACGCTCGAATGTCCTGTCATTTGCGTTATTAGCACAATTTGTTTTAGCTGAAACAACGGTAAACATGGACATCTCGTGGTTGTCATTACAATTGGCTCTATGCACATTGCACAGCAGCCATATTGGAAAGAAATCGGGCCTCTTCCTTACTTCAGGTCAAGCAGAGTCAGGGTGCTGATATTGTGCATGTTGGCTCACTGGAAACACTCTGCTACACCAGGGACCCCATGGTTCCTTGAGGGGGTTCCAAATGGCCCCTTACGGGTGTGTAAATGGGGGTCCTTGAAATTAAAATGTTTGAGAACCACTGCTACACTAAATGGAACAGAGCCTTCATTAGTATCATTGGTAACACCTGTGAGGGAGCGTAAGAGGCCCAATTTCTTTCCAATATGGCTGCTGTGCATAGACCCTATTCAACGTTGGGGTGTAAATGACCGGCTTGTCAGACACAGCCAGGAGGATCGAAAGAGCAGCGCTCCTCTCCAAAAGTTGGAACTATTGTCTGCTTGAAGCACAATGCTCGGGATGCTCCCGTCGACACCGTGCCTTAATCTCTAAAGGAGGCCTTGTATGTTCTCTCCTCCAAGCATGTTTTTGTTGTTGTATCCAGGCAGAATTCATGCTTGAATCCATCCTCATGCTTAATTCATATAGCTTACTCCGTCATATGACGATGTCACTTGAAAATTGGCACCTGTCAATTCGTGTAGATCTTGTAGATCCGCTGTTTTTCGGCGTGTGACACTGTCGTGCGACTAAGTATAAATCAGGCAGTCATGTGTGTTGTACAGAGCTGTTTGTGTGTTTCATTTATGTTTTAACAGCCATAAAATGTAGAAAGTGTTGTAAGTCAATCTGCGTCCTTCAGTGTTTTTAAAATTAAGACATTTTAATGTTGACTGTGTGTGTGTGTGTGTGTGTGTGTGTGTGTGTGTGTGTGTGTGTGTGTATGTGTGTGTGTCCATTTGTCTCTGGTCTTTGTACCTTGTACTCCTTTGGTTGTGTTAAGTTAATATAATGTGTTGACTACATGTGACCTTTTTTCCGAATAAAACTAATAACTCAGTTTTACAATTCTATCATGATCTAATTTTCTTTCCTTTTTTTTCATGTTTCTGAGGCAAAAAAACACTTTAGTGTGTTAACGAGGATGTAACCATGTCTTTGACCTTTTGACCTTGGTCTTCGGACCTCAGAATTCCTGAGACTTCATTGGTTGGAATGAACTTTCCATTTTACATTAAACCTACCTGTGTATTCACATTTAAAAAAATGTTCCCCCCAAATCATTGTAAAGTGTCCCTCTGTAAAATGTCCGACCATCTCACAGTAAAATCTGCAGTGTTAATATTACCAAATGAACCCTGTCATCCCTGTTCTGTGGCAAACATTAGAACAGTCGAGCTACAAATTGCTTATTTTTTTTCAGCAGAGAGATTTGTTGTAGACAGAAATACTAGAGGACCTAGTGTAGCCACCTAGTGTAGAACCAAATGGACCCTAACGGTTCCATTTGTAAACACTCAGAGACATTGATTTTATAATATAAATTGGGGTCCCAGAGATAGAAATGCCAGTTAGGGGTGCCTGTTGGCCTAGCGGTCCAGGCGCAGACCACATAATGCTGGTAATCCAGCTTGATAGCGTGTCGCGAGTTCGACTCCCGATCCCGACGACCTTTGCTGTGTCTCCCCCATCTCTCTCCCCATTTCCTGTCAGCCTAAATCCTAAAAATCTTCTCTTATGGGGGTCCCTGGCATATCTTTTCAAATAGGGGTCTGCGGGCTGATAAGTTTTGGGGGTCCTTGACATGAAAAGGTTTGAGAACCACTGCCGTAGACAGATCCCCTGCTGTGCTAACCCTAATGAATTAAATGAACTAGTGTGAACAGAAAGAAGACTGAGGCCCTGTCAGAGCTGAAGTTGGAATAATCAAATTAAATGATAATGTGAACGAAAAAACTGAGTTCGGTTCGTTTGAGGGTCTGACTGCATGTGAAAAGTCCCTTAACACTCCGGATTTCACTGAGCTGTAATTTGGTGATTGATACCAAAGGACTGTGTTCTTCTTGAGTCTGAGAAATTACAACAAAATATTAAATAAGATCTGTTCAAATGCACGTGAAATGCTTTGGATGCAATTTACCCGAGTCAGTTTTGGTTACTGTTAAGTCGGTCAATCAAACACATTTTATTTTCTATAGGGTTTTGCATACATCAGGTGCAACTCAACTCTGCGCTTCACAGAAAAGAAAAATTAAAAAAGAAAGGAAAATGTTAAAAGAGAGGTAAATAAAAATGCATTAAAATACATAAAAAATAAATAAAATAAATTTAAAGCAATGCAAATATCCTATAAGAGCCATGCTAAAAAAAAAGGTGTCTTGAGGTTTAAGAATCCAGACCATTAAACTTCCATAATGTAGTTTTATTAGACTGAATATGCAGGATATTACTATAACTTATCATTCTCTAGAGGTCTCCTCCGTTCATAATTTAATGGACATACTGGACCACTCTCCAATTAATTAAATCATTAAAGCAATGTCAAAGAAATAAAAGGGAAAGAAATTCTATCTATTTATATTACTAATTACAGAATCAATTTTCAAGTCACAAGATTTTATGTTGCAGTTAAAAAAAACACGATATTCCCTCAGCTGTCAGTTGGTCACTGACAAAAATCAAAATATCAATAAATACACATCCTTGCTTTTCAATTAGATATCCAGGGCAGCGCTTCCCAAAAACCTCTTCTTGACCTCTTCTTCTTTTTTTTGTTCCAGTCTCTTGGAATGAAATCACAATTAATTAATTACAGGCTGTCATGATACACAAGCAACTGTTCAAGGCAGTAGAAATTCGACACAATAGTTTTTTTTGCACAGTTTGTGCAAGAGTCAACAGTAACAAAATCAACGTGAAAATGGCTTTAAGTAGCCTATAGGAAATTGGGGAATTTTGTCAACATCTATTCTGCGCTGCTTTTCCGTTATAGCCCATGTAACATGCATGATTCCCAACAGATATTTCCACCAGGGGATAATTAAGGGAATCCTGGATCTTGCCTTTGAGAAACCCGTCCCATAATGCCATGGGACAGGCCAGATGTGTTGAGAGGGACAGGGGCGACAGGTGTGGACAGTGTGGGAGGTGTTATGACTGTGATGCAACGGTGTAACAGTGTGATGAATACATAATACCACTAATGCCCAATCTATGCTACGTCGTACGACGTGATCCCGCAACGTCTTGTGGGCTTGTGGATCGGCTGTTTTCGGCGTGTGACTCCATCGTAGCATACATTTGAGAATGTGGGTGCGTTTAACCACTTGAACCCTAGCATCCCTGTTCCGGGGGCAAACATATGACAGAAATAGCAGATCTACTAGTTCACAATGTTGCATTGTGATTTGTGAGCTTTTAGATTGGCTATTTTCGGTGAAGATATTTGGTGTAGAGAGAGGCCCTAGTATACAGTAGATCCCTGGGGGTCTCCAGTCAAATAAGTATGTAAGGTTTTAAGTGGGTGGTGGGGGGGGGGGTGGATTCGAGAGGCATGATACGACAGAGGGATCCAGCGGGCTAGAGATAGATCAATATGACATTTTACCAGCAGAAAAAACTATTTGTGTGTGTGTGTGTGTGTGGTGGGGGTTGGGAGGGGGGTACAGCATACTGCAGAAGAGAAGGTGGACATACCGTTACGTCTTCAAATCAGTTAGAATTACCCAGACCCACGACTTTCTGCCGTCCATACCAGTTATACCAGCGCCCACTGTTTAAGTTGGGGGACATGAAGGGGTGAGATGGAGATGGAAGGAACCTTTATAGATGTGGGTACACCGGCAAATCCTGAATGATAATTTAACTGTGAGAGTGTACAAATGGAACCAAATGGACCCGTCAGGGTCATTTAGTAAGTTAAGTGCCCGTAAGTGCCTGTAAGTTAAATGAACACTCAGGATTTTACCGTGTAGAATACTATTTGGGTGGGGGGGCCGGCACAGACAGGACATGGAAATGGCAAGGGGGGTGGGAGTATAAAAAACGACTTGATACAGTAAAGAAAGGATGCATGGCGGGGGGAAGGAAGGGGTCTTGTGGGTTTAATTGGATTTGGGGGGATGCCCTGTTCTGCTTGGCAAGCGGATTTGGGGGGGGGGGTCCCCCTGGGTACCTCTCTGGGGCTTAGAGGAAGTTGTGCTTAAAGCATGGTAACAGGGTGGGTTTTGTCTCCCCACTTGGCAGAGCGGGGCAACGCGTGTTTAGATTTCTGCTTTAAAACATTCCTGACCGACGCTCTCTGTGGATCTGCAACTGTGGGTGGGCAACTGTGTGTGTGTGTGTGTGTGTGTGTGTGTGTACGGGTCAGGGTGTGAGAACATATGGATGCTGGACGTCTGCCTGGGTTTTTGTCGTTATAGCAGTAACATACACACTGCATACTGGAAAAAACGTCCCAACACACAAACATCCTTTTAACACTCCTTTTGGACAGTTTCTGTCAGGTCATCGTTGAAGGGCCGGTAGATAGAGAGTTAGAATTATGCAGACGAGACATTACCACGTCTCTCGTCTCTTTGTTTTATAGGGTTTTTTATAGTCAGAGTCGAGGCCGTCGTCATCGACGACGACGTACAAACTGGTTTGTGTCGGCGGCTCGGCAGAGAGCTTCAGTCTTCAGAGGAATGGTTGACCCAACAGGATCAATGTCCGGTTAGAGATGTGAGGTGTGCTACCCATGCCCTGGTGCATGTTTTATTTAATCCACTGCTTCTAAGAGTTGGGGTCCGGGTGAAACCCAGGGGTCCTTGAGGGGGCTCCGGGGGGGTCCCCAGCAAAATGAGGAGCAGTTTAAACAATGATGCCCTATTGTTTTTTTATCGGCTATTTGAATCTACAAGCTCATGTGTTGCATCGCGCACGTGTTGTGAGCTGGTAGATCTGCTGTTTTTGAGAATTGTTGACACACCTTGACAAACGGGGGGTCCCTGGCATGAGCTCTTTTCAAATGCTGGGGGTCCGTGGACGAATACATATCAGTTTGGGGGTCCTTCACATGAAAATGTTTTGAGAGCCACTGATTTAATCCACTCTGTATGAAAACTGTCCATAATAACGTCCCATATCATGCCACCAACAGGGGCCTTCCAGGAGTTTGACGTGACAGTTGGTTGTTTAGCCTCGATCTCCAGGCTTTTATTGCTTAGTTTTGCTAAAAAATAAAAGCCTGGCCCAACTATAGCCTGTACTGGGTATGAGGAAGTGTTTCATTTCCCAACCAACCAGAGTGCAGTGGGCGTCGCTCGTAATGTTGTGTTAACGGGGCGGGGGTTGACGGACAGATCGGTGAACCAATGGGATCAGGCGCCGTCTCTCGCCGGCTCTATACACACACGCCCCTTTATACACGAAATCAGGAGGGTTGCAGCAGGCTATTGGTTGTTTAAACCGGCGAGCAAGAGGCCAAAACCAGGGACCTCACTGAACTACAGGGCGACTAAAACGGCGACTTCAGGGATTATAATAATCGTGAATGAACGTGTCCCGACCCGCTCCTCTTTTTTACAACTCCGGCGGACAACAACAACAGAAACGTTCGCCTCCGTCTGTCCGTCCGTCCCCCGGGCCTTGGGGGGGGTGGTGGGGTCTGGGGGGGGGGGGGGGGGGCTTCAGAAGAGGTTCGTCTTGAGCGTGGGGTTGGGTTTTCTGTGGAAGGAGGACAGGACGCCGGCGAAGGGCCCCGTCATACTGTCCGCCGGCTGCCAGGCCTTCAGGATCTCCTGAGTCTGGGCGGCGGGCTGGGCCATGGCCGGGTTGGAGGGCCCCATGCTGGGCCAGCTGGGGGGCTTCAGCCCCTGGAGCACCGGGGAGCCGGAGGTGTTCACGATGTAGCTGCTGCTGCTGCTGCTGTGGATGATGGGGGCGGGGCTGGGGCTCAGGCTGCCGGGGCTCAGGCTGCCCATGTTGCCGTTGGCCGAGCCGGGCAGGGAGGCGGTGCTGTCGGGGGTGGGGCTGCAGGTGGACTCCTTGGACTCGTCGTCGTCCGAGGAGGAGCGCGGCTCTCCGTTGTTGTTCTTCTTCCCGCCGTTGTTGTTGTTGGCGCCGCCGCCGCCGCCCCCGGCGCTGCTGCCCACGCCCGAAACGTTGGCACCAGACTTGGCATTGGCTGCCCGCTCCTCAACATTTAAGAAAACAAAATAATATGAAAATCATTTCGAATAAAGTAATGAAATGATAACAAAATTAAAATAAAATAGTGTTGGAAATAGAATGATAGGGAAGGTGAGAGAATTGGGGAGTGTGCAGAATACGGGGAGAGGAGAATAATAATTTAGTATCTGGATGTGTAGAAGAATTAACATTATGCTTTTACAGATGCTACTTCATCATCTTGACATACCTGCTTACGGAACTTGGCCCGTCTGTTCTGAAACCACACCTGTGGAACACAGAGAGAGAGAGAGAACATAATACATTACATTATGGAGACACAAATGGATCATTTAAAGCTGCAATCCTGAATGTATTTCAATGAAATGAATATGTTATTCCATTGAAACATTTTAGAGCCCATGGTGTCACCTGTAGGACAGTGTTTCAGCCCACAGGTTGAGAATCGCTGAAGTAGGACATAATACTGAAGCAATATCTCTCCTGGACAAGCAGGATGCAGGCAGTGGTGTAAAGTAACTAAGTACATTTACTCAAGTACTGTACTTAAGTACACTTTTGGGGAGTTTTTTACTTTTTTACTTTACTGGAGTATTTCCCATTTTCAGTACTTTTACTTCTACTCCACTACATCTCAGAGGCAAATATTGTACTTTTACTCCACTACAATTATTTGAAAACTTTAGTTACTTTAGATTATTATCACAAAACTACACTAAACTACACAAAACTATAAATACATTAACCACTTCAGCCCTATATATATTTCAGCCATTTGAAAATAGCAGATCTACAAGCTGCAACGCATTCTTGTGAGCTTGTAGATCGGCTATTTTCAAAAGATTTTTTATACATTTTGAACTTGTGAACTGGGACATTCTGCACAATGAGTACTTTTACTTTTGGTACTTTAAGTACATTTTGATACCAATACTTTTGTACTTTTACTCAAGTCAATTTTGAATTCCTTACTTTTACTCATAATTCTACACTGCAGTATTGATACTTTTACTTGAGTAAAACATTTGAGTACTTTTACCACCCTTGGATGCAGGCCTCTTACAGGGTAGAAATTGAGTGAGGAAATTAGGAGCCTGGAGTTTGAATCCCGGGGAGGACATAACAATACAAATTATGGATTTCAGCTTTGATTGGACTTTTCAACATGAAGCCCGGTATATAAACTGATGGTGTTTATTGCACTCACACTGGGCTAAATTAATTAGTCGAAGGACAAAAGATCATTTAACTTGATGTTTCAACGAGATCCATTAAGGGCTGTAATTGAAACAGAACAGAGCAGTAGAATGGATGTGAAAGAAAAGTAACTCGATTTGCTCTCTATCGACACCAAACTGCCACTGTCTGGAATTAATCAAATATATTATTGTGCTTATGAAAAGTGTGGTGCAATTTCACATAGAATGTGATTAGTTTGCACATTGTTTCTTCAAGTGGGATTGTCCCACAATGTCAGCATGGTGGAAAGTAAGTACATTTACTCAAGTACTGCACTTAAGTACAATTTTGAGGTACTATTAGTTTACTTGAGTATTTCCATTTTTGTATACACTTCTACAGCACTACATCTTAGAGGCAAATGTTGTACTTTTTATTCCACTACAATTATTTGACAGCTTTAGTTAGCTATAGTTACATTGCAGATTTAAATTATTATTACTGATATATTGTAGGTTAATCTACCCAGCAGCACATACATCTATTCAAATCAGCCCTGCCTTTACACAACATTAAAGATGTTAACACATTAATGCATTCATTACAATTCAATAATATGACCATTCTGTATAATGAATACTTTTCCTTTTGGTACTGTGTGTGTATTTTGATGCAAATCAAAAACTTTTGGTCTTTTCTTCGTGGTAAACTTTTCAACATGACTTTAAGCCCATAATATATACAAAACAATCAGAGTAGCCTACTTCCACCACAAATCATCAGTGTTTATGTAACCCCAGCATCCTTATAGTGGGGAAAGCTTTTACTGAAAATAGCAGATGGATAAGCTCACAATGCACCACACTGTGATGCATTGTGAGCTTATCCATCTGCTATGTTCAGTAAAAGCTCTCCCCACAATAACAGACAACTGAAAATACACTAGCATAGAGCCCTGTGTGGTTTAAGTGGTCTGAGAGTATGCCTACTGTAGGCCTATTTATTTGGGGGGTATTTTGAGGTCTTGTTTTACTTTACTGGAGTTTTTCCAATTTTCAGTACTTTTACTTCTACTCTACATCTCAAAAGCAAATATTGTACTTTTACTTTTACAATTATTTGAAAACTTTAGTTATAGTTACTTTGCAGATTTTGATGATTATTACAAAACATACACTTCAGCTCTATATGCATTTTGGCTATTTTCTAAATATTTGTATACATTTTGAACACTTGTGAAATGGGACATCCTGCATAATAAGTAGGCCTACTTTCTACTTTTTTTAAGTAGCCTACATTTTGACACCAATACTTTTGTACTTTTTACTCAAGTAAATTTTGAATTCCGGACTTAAAAAAAAAAACTTGTAACAGAGTTACAGTAGTATTGATACTTTTACTCAAGTAAAAAACATAGAGTACTTCTTCCACCACTCCAGTACCTGGAACGCATCTGTGTCACTTTAGATTTCTTTGGCTATTCAAAAATAGCAGATATACAAGCTCATAGCGCGGCACCGAGTGCCGCACTATGAGCTTGTAGATCTGCTATTTTTGAAAAGTCTTGAAAAACTTTTTTTTAATTTTTTTTTTAACTGTTAGAATTTCGATTTGTGTTGTGTATCTCACCTGTACCCTGGCCTCGGTGAGGTCTATCTTGAGCGCCAGCTCCTCTCTGGTGTAGATGTCAGGGTAGTGCGTCTCGGCGAACACGCGCTCCAGCTCCTTGAGCTGTGACGAGGTGAAGGTGGTCCTGATGCGACGCTGCTTGCGCTTCTCGTTCAGACCCGAGGGGTCCGAGAAGAACTTGTAGGGAACTGTGGAAGATACGACTCGCGTTAAATAAAGGGATTCTTTTTTTAGAAATGGTTAATGACCAGTGGTGGAAAGTAACTAAGTACATGTACTCATGTACTCAAGTACTGTACCTACTTATTAAGTACAATTTTTAGGTACTTTTACTTAACTGGAAACTGGAAATTAAATTTCCAATTTTCGATACTTTTACTTCTACTCCACTACGTCTCAAAGACAAATATTGTACTTTTACTCCACTACAATGAATTGAAAACTTTAGTTTACATGTAGATTTTGATTATTATTATTACAAAACATGTATTAACCACTTCAGCCCTATTTAAACGTTGGCTATTTGAAAATAGCCGATCTACAAGCTCACAATGCATCGCCATGTATGCATTATGAGCATATAGATCTGCTCATTTCAAAAGATTTGTATACATTTCAAAACTTGTGAAATGGGACATTCTGAATAATGAGTAGGCCTACTTTCTACTTTTGGTACTTTAAGAACATTTTCATACCAATACTGAATTCCAGATTTGTAATTGTAACAGAGTATTTCTTCATTGCAGTAGAAATACTATTTTACTTAAGTAAAACATGTGAGTGCTTTTTCCACCACTGTTAAATATAGGCTTAACATTATGTAGACCAACAGCAAACACTGCAATTTTCTATAATTGCCTTAATACATAGCGGGCCATTATACCTAGAAATAGAAATGATTGCAATTCTTTATTAGGAATAACCCCTTGAGATGTAGAATCTCGTTTTCGAGGGGATCCTAGGGGACATGATACACTGTATACACACAGAAATGCACTCCAAACATGCAGTGAACAGGCTTATATTGTTTCGTTGTATTCAAAAGGGTATTCTCTCATATATAATGCTATTTGGGTTCATTTGGTCCTTTATATTGTATGTATTTATTTTGAATTTCAGACTAACTATACCGGTACTACATCCAGTAGGTCCTATAGCCTATAACTAAAACACATGCCTATACAAATAATTAGGTATCATTTCAGTAATTTGTCAGTAATTAATTTGAATTAATAATACTAATTATAAATTTTAACATAATGTATGGGGTATATTTTTATTTGAATTTAAAGCATTTAAAATAAATGCATTATGTGTAATTGATATAGCCTATTCTCAATTAGCAGTCTGCAACGGCAAACAAAATGATCATACATCATTTCAGAGCGTGCGTGAAGCATCTCCATCTCCGGTGGAAGTGCGTGTAGTAGATTTTCGATGAAAAACAAATATATAATGATAATAATAAAGACAATGAATTCAAAATGAATTGCAACAAAATGTCCTGTCAAATTCCATTAACCAAGCGGAAGTAGCATGAAAGCAATAATGTTGTGGGTTTAATTAAGAAAAATATGTTGCTCTTTATGGAAAACGTCAAGTGCATTTATTTAACAAATACAATCATTATTGAATAAATACCAAATGTACAGCAACCGGCAGTCCTTCCAGTTGTGTCTAATCTGTCTGGCTGTATGTAGGCTACAATCACTCACAACAGGTGTGTTTATGCAAGATTGCATTTATTTCAATTCTTGTTCAACTCCTTTAAGGTTATTATACATCTATCATCTAGTTATTATTTAAATGTATCGAATGTGTTTAAATTAACCATATAGCTCATATGAGATTCCATTCATAGAAACACACTGTAATGCATCATTACATTATACTGCGTTTAACTTTCCAATCTTCAGACGGATAGCATCGCTGTGATTTACTTGACAGCTGATGTAATTGAGTCATGAAAGATTATTCGCCCCTTTCGATATATTTCGCGGTAATTTAATTCCCATCGACACTGACACTAAAATGCATGTTATCACTAAATCAATTAGGCACGTCGTTTGAATAATGGGCCCATGCGTTTTGTACCAAAATATACATGGGAAAAGATATTCTTGCATATTCAAGATTTTGTATTCGCATAAAGCATTTCACATATTTCATTGAGAGGAAGGGTCATTAAATAAATATACATAATATATACATAAAATATACATAAAAATATACATACATATACTTTAAATAATACACAATCAGGCCTATGTGGTAGATTGTATTCGCATAGCATTTCACATATTTCAATGAACGAACAGAGGAAAGATGGATGGCAATCAGTCAATGAATAGAAGAAAATGCAACTGATCTGTTTGCAATATCAGTCATTAAACCGACAAGCAGATCGCAAAGCAGAATGCATATAATCAGAATAGAATAGAATATAGTTTGTTTTCTTTTATCCTTAATGTCAGTATGTTATTTGTATGTTGCATATATTTGGAAAAATCTGGAGATTTCTACTCTGTATAACCTTAGATTTTGTACTCATGCTTCTCCAATAAATCTTATTTCACAAAAACAAAATACTAATAAGAAGAAGTCTATTATTACAAAACATGTATTAACCACTTCAGCCCTATTTAAACTTTGGCCATTTGAAAATAGCCGATCTGCAAGCTCACAACGCATCGCGATGCGATGCATTGTGAGCTTATAGCTAATTTCAAAATAAATTTGTATACATTTGAAAACTTGTGAAATGGGACATTCTGCATAATGAGTACCATGTACTTTTGGTACTTTAAGTACATTTTGATACCAATCCTGAATGGATTTGTACTACATTGCAGTAGAAATACTATTTTACTTAAGTTTTAAAAAAAAAAGTGAGTACTTTTTCCCACCACTGTAAAACATATATAGGCTTTAAATATTAGAATAGCATCCTCTACCTGTAGAGTAGGGTGTGGGCTGGTGGTCCCTGAGGGCCCCCAGGGTGCAGGAGGCCGTGCTGAGGGGCGTGCAGGCCGGGTTGGAGAAAGGCCCGGAGCGGATGGGGTTGTACTGGAACGAGCTGGCCTGGCTGCACGAGCTGAAGTCCGCGTAGGCCGAGGCTTCCATGGCCGCCATGCAGGAGTCATAGGAGTTCAGATAGGAGTAATCCATCTTATACATGTATGAATGCTGTTAGGAGAAACTGTAGGATGAGTACAGTTCAAAAAAGACGGTTCTTCTGGGTCTTATAGGGACTCAAAACATGCCTTTTTTAACGAAGCTTTTTTTTTTTAGGTCTTTTAATTCGTTTTTATAAATCGACTTTTTTACCCCTGCAAGAAAGGGTGTTTTTTTTTGTTATTTTTGTGCCTTTTGATTTTTAAACCCTGTAGCACTGATTTCCCGTGCGTTATAAAGTGTAGTATTATTATTCTTCTGATGATGATGGTATCTCCAAGGACCGGTTGGCTGATCGTCCTGTGCGTCTTTCTCTCTCTTGGTGACAGACTGTCAGATCAGGCTCTTATTTCTCGCTTTCTTGGAGAAGAATAAAAAAAAATCCCGATAATTCCTCCGTTTCTTGTCCGATCGTTATTCTTTTTTTTTGTAATTTTCCTTCCTTCCAGGTTTGTTTTCCCCTTGAGTTGTGGACTGTGTGTGTGTGTGTGTGTGAGAGGGTGTGTGAGTGTGTTGTCTGACAGCGCGCTGAGGCTCTGGCTGTGTGTTTATAATCAACTTGGCTGTAGCACGAGACAATGGTGAAGGCGGTGGTCTTGTTTCCATGACAATAGCCTCGTCAGTCTATTGGTGGGACCAACAACGGGAGCTGGCCCCTCCCACTGACCCCTCCCACCGCCGATCGCACCGCCCATGCGCTTTGGAGCGTCACCGGCAGCACGCACGCATGCAGGAGGTGTCCGACCTCCGTCCTCACGTTGTTAACTTGTAGATCTGTTCTGCCCAGTTGTTGTAGCCCAGGGGTCTGCAACCTTTTTGGCATAAAGACAAGTGCCATGTCTTCATTTTCTTGATAGTCAGTCAGTGTGCCATATCAACATTAAGTTTAATTATGACACCACATCAAAATGTAATATTTCCAACTGATATTGATTGAATTTGTCCATATAGGCTGTATTACATACCCTTTATTATTTTTTCCTCTTCTTTTGTAATACATCAGAATGTAAAGATCATTAGACTCTCAGAGGAGCAATAACCCACCTATCCCCCAGTTTGAATGAATGTAGAATTATGCGCTGGATGTCATTTGTATATAGATGTGAGTGGACTTATAATTTAACTGAATACACTTTTTTGAATATTTAATATTTTAAAAGCTCTCTCTTACACTTATGCCAGTGTTGGCACCGGGCCGTTCCTAAGGTTGCCTATACCCCTGTTGTAGCCTAAACTAGGCCAATGGTTCTCCAACAATTTAAGGACCCATACAATTGATAGCATGTGGGTCCCATTGAAAAAGTTTTTCTGCAGGAATAGGGACCACCATGACCCATGAGAGAGGAGTTGTCAACATTTGCCAACATCGAAAATAGCAGATACAAGTTCAACCTGGGTCCCCAGAACGAGGACCAAATATAGGGTTTCGCGTTCGAGAGAATGTTCATATTAATTGGCTCAGTCAGTCTGCCTTGATGCTCTGTGCTGTATAGCCTACAGCTGTCAACGCATTGGCAATTTATAATTACTTTATTGTGTATAATCCACAGTTTGATACCACGGTGCACGAAATGCCCAAAATGTATCATTTTCATATTTGACACAATTATCACTGATTAGCTTTTTTTTGTGTGTCATTTTTGGGGCACGTATTGTGTTATTATATTTTGATACTTGCTTTGGCAATGTAAACGTATATGTTCCCTCATGCCAATAAAGCTCCTTTGAATTTAATTGACATGTATCGCTGCATAGGCTATCTCAAGTGAAGCAGAAGAAGTGATACAAAATAAAACGTAAGCATTGATTTGTATGAGTTTCTGAGAGTGTACAAATGGAACCAAATGGACCATATGGGTGTGTGAGATATGTTGACCATATAGGGTCCATTTGGTTTCATTTGTAGGAACCAAATGACACCCTCAGTTACAAACAAGTATAAGGGTCCATTTGGAACCAACTCAAGGAACCCTGGGGGTCCCTGGACCCCATTTTGAGAACCACTGCCTTATAGATTAAATGCTTTGATTCGATTCCGATCACTTTCAGATGTTCACCCGAGTGTCAATGTGATGTACATGGTGTAAAGTAACTAAGTACATTTACTCAAGTACTGTACTTGAGTATAATTTTTAGGCATTTTTGGGCGGTGAAACCGCCCCTATAAGTGAGGTTTGGAAATTTGTACAATTATCTTGGGCAGTGAAACCGCCCCTATAAGTGAGGTTTGGAAATTTGTACAATTATCCTGCGCTGTGATTGGCCAATCACAATCTATTCAGGACTGTGATTGGCCAGTGTCACATGACACATGTGCATAGCCCTATTATAAGAAACCATAACTTTAAAAAAAAAACATAAATTTGTTTTTTTTAAGTTATGGTTTCGTCCATCATAAAGAGTGTTTCAATAAATGTATTTATCTTTTGTACATGATTGGTTGACTCCATTCAGTATTGTGATTAGCTAGCAAGACACCGCCCACTTCACACAGGGTGTGATTTTTTACTTTACTGCAATATTTCCAATTTTCAGTACTTTTACTTCTACTCCACTACATCTCAGAGGCAAATATTGTACTTTTTACTCCACTGCAATTATTTGAAAACTTAGTTACTTTTTTGTAGATTTTGATTATTATTGCAAAACATGCATTAACCCTAATTCGGCCATCTGAAAATAGCAATGCATGCATTGTGAGCAGTATTGATACTTTTACTTAAGTAAAACATTTGAGTAGCCTATTTTTTCCACCACAGTGTCAATGTGATGATGAATCCATCCACCTCACACAACGAGACAGTCAACTAGCATAGTCTACTCTAGGACAGGACGATAACCATAAACCATAAACGCATTGACGCCTCATAAATTGGTTTAAGCTTATTGTTCAGTGTCATACAATTCGATCAGTCATTTCCCCACGCGGACCCCCAACACACACACACACACACACACGCACGCACGCACGCACGCACGCACGCACGCACGCACACGCACACACACACACACACACACACGCACACACGCGCGCGCACACACACACACACACACACACACACACACACACACACACACGCGCACACGCACACGCACACGCACACACACACACACACAAAAGTGACTGAACCCTTATTTAGCTCCATTCCATTTGTATTTCCCCAGAGGATTTTACTGTTTTAATAAATTCCGACAATAATATTATGTCTACAATTCACTAACTCAACATTAGTCTATACTTTTCAACAACGTTTTATTAAACTCGTTTGGCCGCGCATGTGTGTGTGTGTGGTGTGTGTGTGTGTGTGTGTGTGTGTGTGTGTGTGTGTGTGTGTGTGTGTGTGTGTGTGTGTGTGTGTGTGTGTGTGTGTGTGTGTGTGTGTGTGTGTGCGCGTGGGTGCGTGCGTGCGTGCGTGTGTGCGTGTGTGTGTGTGTGTGTGTGTGTGTGTGTGTGTGTGTGTGTGGGAGCGCACGTGCACAATAATGGGGCTAAAGTGCACACACACACACACACACACACACACACACACACACACACACACACACACACACACACACACACACACACACACACACACACACACACACACACACACACACACCTTAATTGCGCATAATATAGGCTACCCATAACTATTAATCATAAGGTTTGGTTGAAGTGTTGATTGTGTGCATGGTTCTGGTTCGATGAGGAGATCCATTAGAGAATACAACATCCGCACTGTTGTTCTGAGCCAGTCTTATCTACTGTATTGTACAGTCAATATCCCCTCACTGGTTCCCAGTCTTATCTACTGTATTGTACAGTCAATATCCCCTCACTGGTTGCAGCTGGCGCTGGACCCAATATGAACATTGACCGGATACAAGGGTACGAGGAGGATAGGCCTCGACAGAGCAGCAATTGTGTCATAAAATTAAGGTATAACTCTTTAAAATTCGACTTCAGATTTGAGACATGTCTCCGGACTGTCTCAGACTCGATCAAATAAATCTGTGATAGTCTTGATCCAAGGCTATATGCATGTTTCAAATCTGAGCCTGTTTCCTTGTTGTGGTCTATTTTATTTTTAATGGATCAATTGCTTGTTGTGTCTTGGTCGGACCTTCTGCCTGGACCCTGGGCCTGCACCTGTTTCATCGCTATACCATGGACTTGATGCACCTGCTTCATCTCTATACCATGGATCTGATGCACCTGTTTCATCTCTATACCATGGATCTGATGCACCTGTTTCATCTCTATACCATGGACTTGATGCACCTGTTTCATCTCTATACCCTGGATCTGATGCACCTGTTTCATCTCTATACCATGGATCTGATGTATCTGTTTCATCTCTATCATGGATCTGATGCACCTGTTTCATCTCTATCATGGATCTGATGTACCTGTTTCATCTCTATCATGGATCTGATGCACCTGTTTCATCTCTATACCATGGATCTGATGCACCTCTTTCATCTCTATACCATGGATCTGATGCACCTGTTTCATCTCTATACCATGGATCTGATGCACCTCTTTCATCTCTACCATGGATCTGATGCACCTGTTTCATCTCTATGGATCTGATGCACCTGTTTCAGCTATATCATGGATCTGATGCACCTGTTTCATCTCTACCATGGACTTGATGCACCTGTTTCATCTCTATCATGGATCTGATGCACCTGTTTTATCTCTACCATGGATCTGTTGCACCTGTTTCATCTCTACCATGGATCTGATGCACCTGTTTCATCTCTATACCATGGATCTGTTGCACCTGTTTCATCTATACCATGGATCTGATGCACCTGTTTCATCTATATCATGGATCTGATGCACCTGTTTCATCTCTACCATGGATCTGATGCACCTGTTTCATCTCTCTATCATGGATCTGATGCACCTGTTTCATCTATACCATGGACTTGATGCACCTGTTTCATCTCTACTCAGTAAAAGTTCTGTTTGCCTGGCTGTCAGTCAGAACCAGAATGGTTGTGGACAGTGGTGGAAAGTAGCTAAGTACATTTACTCAAGTACAATTTTGAGGTACTTTTACTTTACTGGAGTATTTCAAATGTTCAGTACTTTTACTTCTACTCCACTACATCTCAGAGGAAAATACTGTACTCCATTACAATTATTTGAAAACTTAATTTAGTTACTTTGTAGATTTTGATTATTATTACAAAACATACATTAACCACTTCAGCCCCATACATTTCAGCTTGTAGAAAATAGCAGATCTACAATCTCGCTAGGAGCTTGTAGATCTGCTATTTTTGTTGTTGAAATGGGACATTCTGCATAATGAGTACTTTTACTTTTGGTACTTTAGGCACATTTTGATGCCAATACTTTTGTACTTTTTGAGTCCATTTTGAATTCCGGACTTTCACTTGTAACAGAGTATTTCTACTCAAGAAATGCGAGTACTTTTCCCCACCACTGCCTGGTTGCCTGTCAGAACCAGAAGGGTTGTGGAGGCTCCCAGGCGACACCGTCTGTTTGTTGTGTCACCATCACCATGATGATGCTGCAGGCCCCGTCTGGCGGGTTCAGAGGTGAGTTTACAGAGAAACTTAAACAGTTTCCAAGTCAAACTCTCCATCGGCCCTGTTGTGACTGTTTCTTCTGCCTTCCCCCCAAAAAATAGCACCCAGAAGCAGAACCTCTGCTCTCTAAATAAACGTAATCCCTTCAAAGGGGGGCGTCTCTTCTCAAGCCCCTCTAATCCGCCCCATAGGGCTCCATCCATCGCAGGGGGACTTCAGCCACTGAAGGGGGTTTAACTTTGGACTTTTTTCTTTTTTTTTTAAATTCATGGGCGCTTTAACGGAAACAGTAGCATGGGATCCTTTTACATTCATGGCGTCTGAGTCAACAGAGAGGAGGACAATGACCACAAGAGGCTCCTCAAGTCAAGACCCCGCGGAGAGAGAGGGATTAGGGTCTGGGTTAGGGTCTAAGGGTCGGGACGGACTGGTTTCCTCACGTTACTATAAAAGACATTAAATGGTTCAATTGTACGTACCCAGTGGTGGAAAAAGCACTTTTGTTTTACTTAAGTAAAAGTATCAATACTGCTTACTGCATACTTTGTAAAAGTCTGGAATTCAAAATGTACTTGAGTAAAAGTAAAAAAGTATTTGAAAAAAAAAGTGTCAAAATGTACTTAAAAGTACCAAAAATAGAAAGTACTCATTATGCAGAATGTCCCATTTCACAAGTTCAATATGTATTAAAAAAACATTTAAAAAAGAGCAGATCTACAAGCTCCCAATGCATCGCAAAGCGACGCATATTGTGAGCTTGTAGGTCTGCTATTTTCAAATGGCCGAAATATATACAGAGCTGAAGTGGTTAATGTATGTTTTGTAATAATAATCAAAGTTGCATAAAGTAGCTAGTAACTAAATAAGTTGTCAAATAATTGTAGTGGAGTAAAAGTACAATATTTGCCTCTGAGATGTAGTGGAGTAGAAGTAAAAGTATTGACATTTGGAAATACTCCAGTGAAGTACTTGAGTAAATGCACTTCGTTACTTCACACCACTGATTGTACTACCAAGAGGGAAAGTAAATTGTCAAATTGCACTCAGCACTTTGTCGAATATAATTTAATTAAAATTACATTTCAATTGCGCATTTCTTGTTTTGAGCCATTAGGGATATTGACTGAAACTATTCGTTGCTATTCGACGCACTTCAGTTAGTCTACAATTGGTATTAGCCTACATTATGATGCCCCCCCCCCCATGAATGAATGAGTTAGCAGTGCTAATTAGTGTAGGCCAACTAATTAGTAATACTAATTGGTATATGTTTATCTTTTATTAGGCCCTATTGTTGTTGCTATGTTGTCTTGCACATTTGCGGAATAATTGCATTTCACTGTTTGAAAACAACCTGCATGCAGACTAGAGTGAGTAACGAATGGGACAACCTTGTTCTTGATTCTTAGACCTGATAACGTCCTACAACCAGTGTTGGAAAAAACATTTTTTACTTAAGTAAAAGTATCAATACTGCAAAGTACAAAAGTATTGGCATCAAAAAGATGTACTTAAAGTACTAAAAGTAAAATTACTCATTATGCAGAATGTCCTATTTCACAAGTGTTCAAATGTATACACATCTCTTGAAATAATACAATGTGTCACTTTGCGACATTGTGAGCTTGTAGATCTGCTATTTTCAAATAGCCAAAGTATATAGGGATAAAGTGGTTAATGCATGTTTTGTAATAATAATCAAAATACTAAAGTTTTCAAATAATTGTAGTGGAGTGAAAAGTAGGCTACAATATTTGCCTCTGAGATGTAGTGGAGCATATAGACATTTTTAAATAATCCAGTCAAGTACTTTGTACTACTTTCCACCACTGCCTACAACTTCTCAAAAAGCATGTCAGCCCAGTGGATCATCATCTCTATAAGCTTATATTGTATTTAAACTTAAACCTGCTGGTGTGTGAGTTAGTTCTATGCACTGTGTGCAACAACTACTTCATCACACTCTGTAGAGCCGCGTTTATTTCATAGAAACGTGTGCGTGTGTGTGTGTGTGTGTGTGTGTGTGTGTGTGTGTGTGTGTGTGTGTGTGTGTGTGTGTGTGTGTGTGTGTGTGTGTGTGTGTGTGTGTGTGTGCGCGTGTGTGTGTGTGTGTGTGTGTGTGTGTGTGTGTGTGTGTGTGTGTGTGTGTGTGTGTGTGTGTGTGTGTGTGTGTGTGTGTGTGTGTGTGTGTGTGTGGGGGGGGGGGGACATCATCTGCACGCAGAAATCTTAATTGAATTCCGCAGCTTCGCTCTGCTCTGCAGCCTCTCCTGCCGTCGTTCCTATGATAGTAATTGTTTCCGATGGATGGTCCTCCTCCTCCTCCTCCTTCTCCTCCTCCTCCAGTGGTGGAAAATGTACCTTTTTTTTTTTTTTACATAAGTAAAAATATCAGCACTCCAATGTAGAAATACTCTGTTACATTTAAAAGTCTGGAATTCAAAATGGAATTGAGTAAAAGTACAAAGTAAATGTACTTAGTTACTTTCCACCACTGTAGACATGATGACCAAAGAACCCGACGTCTGTCTCTCTCTCTCTCTCTCTCTCTCTCTCTCTCTCTCTCTCTCTCTCTCTCTCTCTCTCTCTCTCTCTCTCTCTCTCTCTCTGCAGGCCAGAAGAACACGAGGAGGAGCCGGTCTCACCGTGCATGCAGCACAGAGAGGAGACAGACCTACTATGGCTATGGCTGGGGAATGCATAATAGATCTAATGAGCACGTGTGTGTGTGTGTGTGTGTGTGTGTGTGTGTGTGTGTGTGTGTGTGTGTGTGTGTGTGTGTGTGTGTGTGTGTGTGTGTGTGTGTGTGTGTGCGCGCGCGCGCGCGCGTGCATGCGTGCGTGCGTGTGTGGACGGACAGACAGATAGATGGCCGAATGATGGAGAGAGGAGGGGTGAGGGATTAGTAAACGATAGGATACAAATGTTTAGGTTGACAGAATAGCTCCACGGGAGACCCCACTACCCGGCCGGCATGCCCCCCCCCCCCCCCCCCACCCCCCCCCCCTGTCCCGTGGCACGCAGCGGTGTCCTAGAAAGAAAAAAAACAGAGTCAAACTGTCAATCAAACAGAGAACCTGGCCTATCCATCACGTTGTCCTGAATAGACCGACAGAGAGCAGAGCCTTTAATACATCACTACATGCAAGGATGCTCACAAACAGCTTTATAACGGCCGGGACGAGCCGTTCCGCCCGTTAAAGGCTGTTTCTGACCATCCCTTACATGTCTGCAGTAGGGTGACCACCCGTCCCGAAATTCGCGGGACAGTCCCGAAATTGGACCCTCTGTCCCGCGTCCCGCACAAGCAGGGCAATGTCCCGAAAATCAAAGTTATGAAAAAAAAAAAAAAAAAAGATTTTTATTTTATAAAAAAAAAAAAAATTCATTACATTTTTAAGTTAACTTGCAATACCCTCTTATATCTAATCCTAACCCTAAAACCAAAGTAAAGAAACCAAAAACTGGAAAAAAAACGAACCCAATCCGCCCAGAACCGCGAAAAAAACGAACCCAATCCGCCCAGAACCGCAAAAAAATTTCGCGCGCGCGCTTCGCGCGCGCGCGGGAGTGGTCCGCATGCACGCGCGCTGCGCGCGCGTGCATGCGTCCCGCGATGTCCCGCGAAACGGGTTAATCTGTCCCTCAATGGACCTGTCTGGAGGTGGTCACCCTAGTCTGCAGTGGCGGAAAAAGTATACTCACAAGTAAAAGTATCAATAGGCCTACTGCAATGTAGAAATACTGTGTTACTAGTAAAAGTCCAGAATTCAGAATTTACGAGTATAGGCCTGAATGAGTAAAAGTACAAAAGTAGCATCAAAATGTACTTAAAGTAGGCCTACAAGTGAAAATAGCAGATCTACAAGCTCACAATGTGTCGGGATGTGACGCATTGTGAGCTTGTAGATCTGCTCTTTTCAAATGGCCTAATGCATGTTTTGTAATAATAATCAAAATCTACAAAGTAACTAGTGTACTAAAGTTGTCAAATAATTGTAGTGGAGTAAAAAGTACAATATTTGCCTCTGAGATGTAGTGGAGTAGAAGTAAAAGTACTGACATTTGGAAATACTCCAGTATAGTCAACAATACCTCCAAACTGTACTTAAGTACAGTACTTGAGTAAATTTATGTATTTACTTTACACCACTGATGTCCACGGATCCATCCTACATATTGTCTGTGTGATGTAAGCCTGCTTTCTGTCCTCAATTAAACCACATTCTGGGGGAAACATCGGCCCAACCCACGACAGCTTAATAGGAAACAGATCCATCAGATGAGTGTTGTCTCGATTATTTCCCTTTAGAACGCTTAATTCACTCCATGATTCAAATGAATTGGCCCAAAACATGAGGAAATACAGTAGTCGTTACAGATAAAGGGCGTATATTTAATTGGATTTGGAGAGTAACCTTATCAATGGAAAAACTAAACAATATAAACTCGAGTGAAGTGGGAGCTGTCCCGGGTTCTGAAATAAACCAAACTCACAACTGGGTCCAGTGGGGTTCAGGAATGATATAGAACAGGGCCAAGGGGTCTTCAACGTTTTTCAGCCCAATTAAGGACCCCCTAGCCGAGACAGAGACGAAGCAGGAACAATTATATGCTGCATTGCATATTTATGTTGCAGATTAAACGTTTTCATAGATTTAATAAATAGCTTCATTGACTATCATCAGTGTTGTGTAAATTCAAGTTTTTCGTTCATTTCAGACATTTAACCACTTGTCTTAAACCTTCAATACTTGCTCCTCTTTCCCCCTACACCAAACCTCTTTGCCGAAAATAGCCGATCTAAGCTCACAGAGCTTGTAGATCTGCTATTTTCGGCGAATGTTCCTCAGAATAGAGATGCTATAGGGTTCAAGTGGTTAATGTAAAAAAAAAAAATCTTACCACAAAGATTTGGCGGATCCTCTGGAGTAACTCTGAGGACCCCCTAGGGGTCCCGGACCCCCTGTTGAAGACCCCTGAGATAGAATCTGTATCTATGTGTGTATCTATATTATAAACAACCATTAAAACCTCTCAGAAGAGTGTTCGGTGATAAACATCCAAGCTCAGGTTTTAATTTTAACGAATGAATCATTAATCAGGCCCACATTGATCACATTTAGGTTTTATTTCGGGTTTTATATTAATTATGATAAAGGTATGCTATATGCCATTAGAATTGTAACCAAAATATACTCATCTTTTAACGATCATAGGCCTATAATGAATATAACATTTAGAATATTGGATAAAAGATATTAAACTAATAGCTCATAGACTATTTTAAACTATGTTATTTTAGATGATAAATGCTTGTCGTTTTTCATATATTTTTATAGGCTAATTTAAAAAGAACTCGAAAATTATTGAAGGTCTGTTATTTAGGCTAAACGAAAAACCCATTCACACCAGGCCTAAATTAGATTAAGTTGGGCCTTGAGATTCATTTGAATCACGCGTTTAAGACAAAGCAACTTCGATTGTTCTGTTGTGTTTGCCACCATGCCATGCCGTAATAACTAAGCCCATTCGAATTGAATTGAATTTTTAAATTCTACAATTCTAAATGATAGGCGTCATGTAGTAGGCCTACGCAGCATTGTGTGTGTGTGTGTGAGTGTGTGTGTGTGTGTGTCGTGTGTGTGTCGTGTGTGTGTGTGTGTGTGTGTGTGTGTGTGTGTGTGTGTGTGTGTGTGTGTGTGTGTGTGTGTGTGTGTGTGTGTGTGTGTGTGTGTGTGTGTGTGTGTGTGTTTCTTTACCTGTGACACTAAAATGTGTCATTTCATCACTTCATGCTATAATATATTCTCTTCCCCGGGAGAGAGAGAGAGAGAGAGAGAGAGAGAGAGAGAGAGAGAGAGAGAGAGAGAGAGAGAGAGAGAGAGAGAGAGAGAGAGAGAGAGAGAGCATAAAGAACTACACACATCCCGTCCGTTAACGTTTCTGCACCAACACAGCTTGGCGGCTCGGAGCGTGCATTTGATTTATCCGGTGATGGATGGATGGGGGGGGGGCGGGGGGGGGGGGTGTCGGTGGGCTCCACGCGCACGAGCCCGGGGTCCCATCGGTGCGCGTTTCAACGCCACATTACCTAAATGCACCGTGACGCTGCGCCTCCAGGCGACCCGCGTCTAACCCGGTTAGAGCCGCCAGGACGACACACTGCATCTGACACCAAAAAACACCAACAACGAGACCATTTAAATGAACCTGTGTGTACTTTGAGTGATCAGAAACCCAGGGCTGTGCTTTGCGGTAGTAGGCTAAGGTTCAGCTGCCGCCTGGGGACTCAAACAGTTAGGGGGCCTCGTGAGATTTTTTTAAAAATAAAATACATATAAATAAACAGCTTTCCAATCCATTTGAGGCCCCTAAAAAAATCCAACATGGGGCCTCAAACAGTCAGAAATCTTCATGCACGATTTAGCCCTTTAACCACTATTTTGGACATGCCATTAGCATACAGAATGGAAATAGGTCTATAGACACATTTCTATCACAGCTCTGATTATTTTTTATTTAATAGCCGAAGTATTATAGTAGTATAGTGATGATATAGGCTATATGATGAGACTAACGATTGCTTAATGGAAAGCAATGTTAACTTTTGGCTGAAAAAGACAACAAAAAAATTGTGTTTGATGTGATTGTTCAATGATGCTTATTGCTTTAGCCTAATATTATAATTGTTTGCAAAACCGCCCGCAACATGTCTATGAATTGGCCTATTGACTGGGAAATTGCACTATAGGCTACAATCTAATTCCAAAGAAATAGCCAAGGCCACGATTAATTCAATGAATTAATACCAAAAGGCCGCACTATAGCATCAAGCAGTGGTCCAGATAGTGGAATCCATAACCCCCCCCCCCCCCCAAACCATGATGCAAAGCTATTGTTTTAATGCAGTTATTCATATGCTGTGCACATCAGTACAATGCACTGCTACCACACACACCAGACCTAGATTATCCTAATGGATAAAGGCATGTTACTTACAAAAAAAAAATAAAAAACAAGCTTTTTGGATAAAAACCAGGTCCCGAGAGAGAACACAGTATATAGCACACACACACACACACACACACACACACACACACACACACACACGCACGCGATCGTCGTGCACGCGCGCGCACCACAGCTGGAGTGTGGAGAAGGCAGCAACTGCAAAAGGGGGGGATGGATGGATGGATGGATGGCCGCGCGCACGAGCACGCGCGCGCGCATGGAGAGCTTCTTCTCCAAACACGCTAATTCGATCTGCCTCTCTGGCCCCGCGCTCTGAAAGCAGGCCCAGCGGCAGGGGCGCGCGGAGCTGTGGAAAGTTAATTGAATTAAATTCCCTCTAAACTAATTAGCCTGCAATCTGCCACGCGAGCTGTCCCTGAGCAAGGTTCGAATTAGGCAGAATGGATTTGTTCCTTTTCTTTTAAAAGAATACACGGGACATCAGGCTGCTGCTGGTGTGTGTGTGTGTGTGTGTGTGTGTGTGTGTGTGTGTGTGTGTGTGTGTGTGTGTGTGTGTGTGTGTGTGTGTGTGTGTCGTCGTCCCCTTTCGGTTTGCAGGTCCTTTTATTTCGCTTTTATGCTAATGAGTCTCGCTCCCTGGGGGGACTAGTCTGTCTGTCTGTCTGTCACGCGCGAGCCTTGCGGTTATACAGTGAGTGGTGCAGGTGCGTCATCATCATCATCCCCACCCCCCCCCCACCCCAAATATTACACAGCAAACCTAAAGCAGTGATTCTAAAACTTTTTAAAGGACCCCCATTTCGGTATGCATTTATAGGCCATGGACCCCCATCACTCTGAGAGTGTACAAATGGAACCAAATGGGCCCATTAGGGTCCATTTGTTTCCATTTGTACAGTTACAGACCTGTAAGTGTCCATTTCTATTGTATTTTATTTTATACATATAAACCAGCTCAGTGGCCTTGTGGTTAGAGTGTCCGCCCTGAAATTGAGAGGTCGGGGTTCAATTCCCGGCCGGGTCATATACCAAAGACTATAAAATGGTACTCCCTGCTTGGTGCTCAGCATGAAGGGTTGGGTTGGGGGAAAGTCCCTGTGACATACTAGTGTCATGTCCAGGGGGGTACTTGTACATCACGGCTGGGGTGGAACGTGTACATCAAGCTACATAAATAGGATATAGACTTGACCACATGCTCGGCAAGGCTTAAGAGTCCATTTGGTTCCTATAATCCTAACTATCAATAATTTAGCAAATGGACCGTTATGGGTCTGTGGGTTAGATTTGCACATTAACTCTCTCAGAGTTACAGACATGTAAGGGTCCATTTGGTTCCTGACTATATATATCATTTAGCTGGGGACCCTCTGGAACCCCCCCCATGGACCCCTGGGGTCCCCGGACCCCACTTTGATAACCACTGACCCCAAAGCGTCCTGAGCCATAATAACAGTAATTGAAATGCCAATCAAAAATAAGCTCAAGATATGGTTTGGCGTCTATATATTGCATGTAAGGCCTGGACTGTGGAGCTGCTGCAGCACCAATGTCATCTCCTAAAAGCCCAACGGAGGGAGGTAATGGTGCTGAAATCGATCGCACCCTGTCCTAAGGGACTACAATGGACAGAGAGAGGGAGAGAGAGAGAGGGAGAGAGAGAGAGGAGATGAGAGGAGGAGAAGAGAGAGACACGGATGAAAATCCTCCGTTAAGAGCAGGGACAGATATGATAATGGGCGCTCGCGAGGTATCAGAGTTGTGAGCGAGGCCTGCTGAGTGCTGCATGGCGAGCGCCAGGTCGTCATCATTCACCACCTGCTTCCTTCCACCTGCATGGCCGCCATGCTGGCCTGGCACAGGCAGGCAGGCACCACACTGGATGGTGACTTGTTGATGGCTCACATTAAAGGGGATAGTTCACCCAAAATTATTTATTTTTTTAGTCACCCCATGGAGACTTGAATTCATGGATAATGTTTAGTTTTTGTCACATTCCTAAGCCAATAATTTGATGACCAGCGGACCGGTAGGCAGCGGTTCCGGTAGGAGACAAAAAGGAGACTCTTTGTGTCTCCTACCGGAACCTCTGCCGGTCATCAAATTATTGTCTTAGGAATGAGACAAAAACAAAAGAATATCCATGAATTCAAGTCTCCATGGTGTGACTAATCGATAGGAAAAAAAATCATTTTGGGGGTGAACTATCCCTTTAATACCAGCTATGGTCCAGGAAACACTATGATGTGGACTTAATGTAAAGTAAGCTACAACTAGACTAAACTAAGACTAGAGTAGACTAAACTAGACTACGTCAAACTCGATTAACTACTTAAACCCCATATGGTTGAGCGGAGTCCCTCAGGGCTATACTAGCGTATTTTCTGTTATTGTGGGGAAAGCTTTAGCTGAAAATAGCCGACCAACAAGCTCGCGACACGTCGCGCTGCAACGTGATCTGCTGTTTTCCTACGAAATATGGATGCGATGGGCTTTAAGTGGGTAAAGTCAAAACTAGACTGCCCTAGCGTGGCTCATATCTGGCATAGAGAGGCGGGTTTAACATCTCCGGAGAGAGAATGCGTGTGATCCCATTGGTTCACCGATCTGTCCGTCAGACCCCGACAACACAACATTTGGAGCGACGCCCACTGCACTCTGGTTGGTTGGGGAAATGAAACACTTCCTATGCCCGGAACACCGACTCGCTGGTCCAGGCTTTTATTTTTGAGCAAAACTAAAAAATAAAAGCCTGGAGATCGAGGCTAAGTTAAAACAGACTAAACTAAAGTAAAACCGGACTGATCTAATCTAAACTATACTAAACTAACTTGGACTAAACTAAAAACCGAGGCAATAGTATCCTGTTTTCAGTCTTTTAGCCCCCCCACCCCACCCTATCCCTACATGCCTCAAACTCTCTTCCATTTGTAGGAGGTGGTGGATGGTAATGGGGAGAGAGAGAGGTGGGTTGAGAGGGGGGGGGAGAGAGAGGAGGGGGGGGGACGAGAGAGAGGAGAGGAGAAAGAAAAAAGAATGGAGAAAGAAAAATGGTGAGAGATAGAAAGGGCAATAGAGTGTGAGAGAATAAGTGGAGGTGGAGAGAGATGGGAAGCTGTGTGAGAGAGAGAGAGAGAGAGAGAGAGAGAGAGAGAGAGAGAGAGAGAGAAATAAATGGAGGGAGAGAGAGAAAGATGGGAGGAGGCTGGAGGGCAAGGTTTCCGTTTCTCCGTAATCTAATCAGAGAAATGGCAGCAGTCAGAAATAGCCTGACGGACAGACTAAGAGCCTCTTTCTCCTTCTCCTCCTCTTCTCTGCTTCTTCTTGCCTTCCTCCTCCGGGAGGGTAAACGGATACACACACACACGCACACACGCACACACACACATACGCACACGGACACGCACACACAGACGAGCGCACACGCACGTATGCGCACACACTAAGCAGACTTCCTTAAACCATAAAGTGTGGATGTGTGTGTGATGGTTATTAGAGACAGGAGGAGCCTCAAGGTATCAAAACAAAACCTGATCTTACAGTCCAGATGCAGTCATCTGCCATCAGGTCCACTTTAGAGGCTCTTCTGCTGTGCAGGGACTCAACTCCCCACAGCAGTAATAGCAGGAGATAACAGCGTATATAGCGTATATACACCAGGCGGTTCCAGAAGCTTTTCTGGATCAGGGGAGAATCTCGAGTGTTTGTGGGCCGTGGCCCACCCATCTGACCACCCGTAGGCGTGGATCAATGTAATTAACTACTACTTTACGTATCGGTATCACAGCAAAAACACACAATTCACCAAGTAATAGGGCGACAGAAAAGAACAGGGCGGCCGCGTCCATTTGGTTCGATGGAGAAGTGGCGCCATGTTATATTCGGTTCCTCAAGCTATATTATGGATCTTATAGTCTTCATGTTTGGAGTGGAACGCAATTGAAAAATCATAGACATGCAACTCCACCATAACTAACAGAATGACCTTATCCTGTCATTTCATCAAGACATCAAATAATAAATACAGTAAATATATATACACAAGAATTTCAGAGGCCATGAGGGCCACGTGCCCCTCAAAAAATGTATATGCCCTGAGTGAGGCCACAGTGGCCTTGATGCCCCACCCGCACTACCCCAGCTGATTGTACCGTTTCCTCTTCTATCCCCTTCTTCTTAATGTCTTTTTTAGACACCATTGTCTTTTTGAGACTCTAAATTCTTAACTCCCCCTCCACCACCCCCACCCTCAAAATAGTCCAGTGACTTTGTTACCCAACTTTGGAGTGCTCTGTGGCTGCAGGTGTAGAGTGTGTGTTGTGGGGGGTCGACAGAGGAAATGTCTTTTTCCTGCATGCTAATCCATCCCACCAGGGGAGATGTGCCTGGTGTGTGTGTGTGTGGGTGGGGGACACAGCCCTTTTCTCATTCCCAACCCATGTTCTGTGACACACAAGACATTCCTGGAAGATTCCTCTGTCATGTTGTGTCACTGGATGTGGGACGGCCGTCATTGTGTTATTGTTGTAGAATTCCCACCCAGGCACTGGTGTCTCTCTCTCTCTCCCTCACTCAAGACACACACACACACACACACACACACACACACACACACACACACACACACACCTATCCATCCATCAGACGTGACAGACAACACAAACGGAACAAAGACAACAGGAATTCCCTTCTGGTTTGCAGTGACTTTATTTAACATGGTGGGTGTCGAGACACAACAATGAGAAATGTGGTCGTCTTAAGCTCTGCCGCTTGTCGACAAGCTGTTTAGTGTTAAACATTCATATGAGATTAAATATCGCTTTTCTCTCGTTGTCAAATGGATTCCCCTGCAAAAACACAGTGTAGCATCACAACACGCTGTCATAACAACGTTGCACATATGTCAACATAAACTATTTACAAGGCAGTACTACATATTACTTTCATTGTCCACTGAACACTTTTACTTGTGTTTTTCTTCACAAACATGTAAATAAATAAGAGTGGCTTTGTTATATATTTATCAATATAGCTCTGCTGGTGAGGTTTTCTCCACAAGACAAAATGTGCATTTCTGTGAATTCTAAAAGCCAAGATGCATGAGCAACAATTTGAATACATAAGATGCAGTTAAAGCTGCTGTTAAATGTTTTCTTATTAAGTCTTAAACAGCTCTCTATTTTTGTTCAGTAATAGTTGTCTCCCTAGCTCTTTAAGGTCAGGATACTAATTTAAACCAAATCAGGAGAGAGAACTTAGAATAAACAAGTGAAATTGGAAGTGATGAAACAAAAAGCGAGCAGACTAAATTGGAATTGGAACACTAAACAATTGAAACTGATAAAGCTCTCTCCTGAAATAATGAAATTGGTGTCCCACCTGAAAATGCATTTTCTGTTTATTAAAGGAGAGATGGGGTGACACCTGAACAAACACTATAGCAATGGTATCAGAATGTAGAGCTTATCTTTAAACGATAAACTTTGTTTTAACCAAACTATCAATGAATGCACCTTTAAACAATTATGAGAAACAATGTTCCTTATTAGCACATGGAGATATATTTTACTTATTTGGGCACACTGATCAGTGTACATCTACCATGCAGTTGGTTAATGTCAATGTATGTGAACATTATTTATCCACAATGATCACAACACAGCCATTCAATTTGTCTCATTAAATGAAACCCTTGGCTGATTTTGAAGTTTGTATTACAATTCAGATTAAAAACAGGGTAGGCTAATAAGCAAAGCAGCTGCAGCTAATAAAATTAATAAAGGGTGTGTTACATTTACTTATGCAATTGTAGACACAAGCCAACAGTGTTGTCAATGCATATTGACACACATAATAGCACACCCATTATTAATTAGATTAGCTGCAGATGTATTGCTACATCTCAGTGTACTATAAGGTCAGCATCATGCAGCCTGAAATGTTTTTACCCTGCTTAACCTTAACTAAAAAAAAAAATCTGCCAGGGGTTTTATCCCCCTTTGAATAATTCCCCTCCCTGTTCAAAAACAACTATCACCTCAAGAAGTGATCTTTATCTCTCTTACCTTTGGCTTAACTTATACCTTCCCCTGTGCGAGCAAAGACACTGTTCACAGATGGCTATAAATATACATAAAATCTTATAAGCTATATATCTACCATATATAAGCTTAACTTTTACTGTCAATATAGCAAGCAAACGTCAGAATAAAAAGCACACTGTGTCGTTCACTACGGTAAATCAGATCTTACGAGTAAACCCCAACCTAAAACATTGCAGTGGGATGGCGACAACATTACGACAGAGTGGTACTGAATGTGTCAATGTGATGAAGCACAACGCTTTTCACTATTGCCTAATGTAACTCTGTACAACAAAGTATATATATAAGCCTTATGTACAAACCATGACTTCTATCCACCGATGTTAAAGCAACATTACAATATTGGCGAGATATACATTAGTATCAATTGTCTTGACACTGTGAAACAGCTCATTTATCACACAAAAAAAGTGCAAACAAAGCAGATTCTGCAAATACAGTATGTAACATGACAAAACCCGACAAGGCACACAAAAATGAAATAAAGATAAAATAATACTGGCAGAATCCGCTTTGGTTGGGTTTGTGTGCTAAAAGAGACGTTGAGATCTGTTTCATAATGCAATGCAAGTCAAAGTGGAGACAATTTTGGAATATCAATTTCTTATCAACGGAGCATCATATCTCGCGAATATTTGGAGTTTACATCATGGCAAGGTAACTACACAACCCACACCTCTATTAAAGTGTCATTGTGGTTGAATGGGATCACACCTACTGTACTAGCACTGCTGTAGATGAGGTTTAAAGTCACTCTAGCTTCACCCCTGAGAAACCATAATGTATAAAACATACAGATGTTGTCATTTAGATTAATTGTCTTCCATATGCTGACATTTAATATGACATCACATATTGGCTGAATGTGGAACTGAAGACGCCACTTCGGTCCACATTGTGTCTACAGTGCAACGATGGGAGCAGAGCTGTACTGTACTTTACTGTACTGTACTGTGTGGGTTTACTGAGAACACAGACAGTGACGTCATCATAGAAGTACCTTTATTGGATTATTGTCATTAACATGTCCTTCCATGAACTACCTGACAGATGATGATGATGTAGATGATGATGTAGTTATAATGACAGTGATGTGAGCGTATATACTGTACGGCTGTGTGTGTGTGTGTGTGTGTGTGTGTGTGTGTGCTTTAAAGGGGGTGGGTGTAAGTGATATATTTTTGTAAAAGCAAAAAAACAGTCACAATGCCTCCAACGTCTCTGAAGGCAGGTGACAGTTGGACAGACATGTTCGTGTTCCTCTTCTCGAAGCGGTTGTACTTTTGCAAACATTGTCCAGATAACGCCATAACAGAGACGTTTCTGGTCAATGTAAGTGCCTTCCAGAGCCTCTCTATTGGGGTCTTGAAGCCCAGCCCAACATTCTTGTGGTAGGAAGGGAGTTTTTCCCTTACACTCCCAAGAACACATTTCTTGTATTTGGAAGATAGCGCCGGCCGAGTCGTAAAGCGCATTTGACACTTATTTTAATCAAAAATAAAGAAAAGAGAAAAATAAATCACGTACACCCCCTTTAATTTGTGTGTTTGTATGGTTTATATATCTGTAATATATGGCTTTTAAGTATAGTACTATATGTCTATATAGTTTACGACTACACAGCGTTGCTTGTGTGTGTGTGTGTGTGTGTGTCATGGTGTGTTAGTTGTCCGGGCTGAGCGGAGGCCTGATGTCCAAGGTTCGAGCTGAACTGTCCTCTCCCACGACTTCCAGGCGCAGGCTGGCCGCGCCCAGTTCCTCGGAGCCCTCCTCCGATTGGACGCTCAGCCGCAGGATGCAGCCTTTGGGGAGGAGCTCCTGCTCGTACGCGGCGGCCAATTGGTTGACGACCCGCCGCTCCACCTGGGGAACCCAGTGAACGAGGCCGAATGAGGACACAGTTACAGCAGCATGAGGTTGTGCGCTTCTAGCTTGTATTTTTGCTATTTTTCTTGAATTCATTGACAATATTTATGCATTCAGAATGAACTCATTCCGAACAGAGATTCATACCCAACTGTTTACATGAAACCCGAATAAAAGTATTCCTCGTTTACATGACCCAAAGCATTTCATTCGGAATATAACTTTTGACATGCGCAAAGTGGTTCCCGCATACGCCTGGGCATGGACCAAGGGGCCGCCCGGCTACACTACCCGGGGCAGAGCTTCCCCTGGTGGGCATGGGGGAGGAGGCAATAGCCCCCTTGTGCCTCCGCGGCGGAGGTTTGTCTGCCGTAGGCAGGCCGGGAAGCAACGCACCGACTCCTGCCAGGCAGCGTTGGATGCGGTGCGGGCCCGCGTTCCTTTGTTATCGTCGTTTTAATGCGAAAGTAGCAGATCTACAAGTTAAGACCTGTTTTTCTTTTTTTTTTTTTATGTGAAACTTGGTACGATAAAAATTAGGCTAGCCTACTACTTGTCACATTTCTCATGTAGGCTACCTTAATTTTATTCAAACAAAAAACGTTTCAACTGTTTTAAGTTTTACTGCATACAATATTTTATATAAAAAAATCATATTTTTGGCCAATTCTAATTCTAAGAATGCATGTATTCCAAACAGAGAGGAGCATTCTTCGGAATAAAGTGTTTATATGGTAAATTCCGATTCAAACGGTATGTACCACTCCTCCAAACCCGAATGAAAATTCATTCCATTCAGACCGGAATGGAATATTCTATTCCAATTGAGGTGTTTACATGAGCATTTTTATTCTGAATGAGCAGTCATTCCGAATATAAGTGGAATGTACCTGTCCATGTAACCGCAGCCACTGTGAGCTTGCAGATTGTCTATTTTCGAGATTTGGTAGAAAGGGAGAAAAGGAGCAGAGCAAGTATAGACCCCTGGGGGCCTCCGGTCAAGTATATAAAACAGTATTCCATTTGCTGCTGTAAATGGTTAAGTGTTATCTACAGTATGACGTGAGTGTTCCTGACTGAATAGCTAAAATAGATCTATGAGCTCACAGATATCTGCTACTCTCGCTATTTTTGAAATTGGCCTCAAGTGGTTAATAAATTGTCGTTGTCGGGCAGATACCTCTTATATCCATATTTTAGTTTTTTCTACATAGCTGAGCTTTTTAAGCTTGTCAATATGACAATTCTTCTCACCGAAGAGAGAAATCGAAGTGATGGCTTTGAAAAGTTCAAAGCCATCACTTCGATTTAGAAAGTGAAGTAGATGGCCATAGAAATAATAACAGCAATTTTTGAAAATGGGTTACAAATTGCTACATCTGCACATTCCCTCTCAGCTTTCTAGTCCAGCGTCCACACGCAACACTCGTGCACTTTACGATAAAAGCATGACATTTGGCACACAGTTAGAGCATGCCATAAGGAACATCTTTGGCTATAGGGTTCCTTGGTTCTACACCACCTAGGATCTTCATTCTGGTGACTAATCCAATCCTACCTGTTTAAGGATGAGGAATACAGTGGTACTTTTTTAGATTTGTCCTGTGGTAATCACGGCAGCCATTTTTGGTAGGATATTATATTTTGTTTCATATACTACACTTGTACATTCTCAATTTAACGCTACTTTTTCAGTGTAGCTTTACAAGCTACATTTCTCCAGGATATAGAAATGTAACTTGATCAAGCTACTGCCATGGTGAACTAAAAAAATGGATTCTTGATAAACGAGGGGCAAGTGTGTGACGGTCATATCTGGTGGAAAGGTGCTCTGTAATGCCAGGTATACGGCCCACCCCGCGAACCCCAGGTTCAGGTACCTCATGTTTGATGGAGCGCGCTCCATAATGCATGTTATAACCACCAGCCAACAGGTCCAGAACGGTTCCATCCCACTGTAGGGTGATGTCATGACGCTGTTTAGCCTGATGAGACACACACACACACACACACACACACACACACACACACACACACACACACACACACACACACACACAGTAAATTACTGAGTGTGCAAATGGAACCCGGTAGACTGGTCCATTTAACAGGGTTAAATTAACACTGTGTAGTTAGGGAGAGCTGGGCAGAGAGACAGACAGACAGACAGACAGACAGACAGACAGACAGACAGACAGACAGACAGACAGACAGACAGACAGACAGACAGACAGACAGACAGACAGACAGACAGACAGACAGACAGACAGCAATAAATGGCGTGAGGTGGGCCTGGGGAGGAAGGGGTAGTCATGGTAGAGTGAGATAGAGAAAGAAGATGACAATGAGCGAGAGAGAGAGAGACAGACACAAAGAGAGAGAGAGAGAGGCAGAGAGACCGAGACAGAGAGAGAAACCGAGAGAGAGACTAGTGTCGAGCAGCATGAGGAGCAGTGTTAAGCAACAGTCTCTATAATGTGTTTTAATCAACAACAGTCAATAGCAGCGATCAGAGCAGCTCATACAATTAGCCGCCGCTGCTGTTGGCGCTCCATTCAATAAACACAATATTACACACTTACTGGTCCATTCGGTTTCCATCTGTACCCCTCGTCTCAGTTACATTCACACTAAAGCCTAATTCCTGCTTCGTCATTCGACAGACAGCTCCAAACACATCCGCTCTACAAAGCACACGACGCGCCACATACAAGGCGTGTTGCGTACTTGTAGATCGGCTTGTGTTCGGCGAGCGACACGCCGTACGATGCAGTATAAATGGGGCTTAAGGGTCTTAACCGTGTGTACGCTTCACTACAGAGACGTGTGCGCGAATATTTACAACGACACACGCAGCGCAATAAGGCGCGGTGGTAGCGGGAGAATCGCTCATACGCGCTCAAACATAATGAGATTTCAAAGCTAGTGCATAAATAACATTATGAAACCGTACGGCGCCGTTCATTTAAAACCCGTCCCTTTCATCTGAGGGACGCCGCGCGGCCATAACTAACGCAACGCTCACACCCAGATGCGCGCAGACGCGCGCCGAACGCGCGTGAATGATAGAATGCAAGAGATCTCCCCACACACATACACAGCATCGTTCCAAATTAACACACACATACACACACACATTTATATTTCCATACTTCTGAGGACATCAACATTTTAGTACATTTTATTGTGTGTGTGCCAGCTTTACAGTTATTTGCCATTTTAACCCTAAAGCCTATATTATTTGGGTCTATTTTTGGTGATTTTGAACTAAGTATAAATCGGGCATAACCCCTAATAGTACCCTCTGAAAGCCTTTATCCCAACCTGAATATTTTCCTATTTGCAAGCCTAACTCCCCAAATTGTTTTTTTAAAACCATAAAACAACCATTTTAGAGAACCAGGAAAATAATGTCTATTTATCAAATTTTACTATACTTGAGGGGACATAAAAACTAAACTTACTCGAAAGTATAGTAATACAAGTGCACACACACACACACACACACACACACACACACACACACACACACACACACACACACACACACACACACACACACACACACACACACACACACACACACACACTAGTCATGAGTCAGGGTCCTATCAGCAGCCTGGGGGAGGGGGGGGGGGGGGTTTGTTAGCTGTCAGAACGCTGGCTGTAATATTAATAATTAAATATTGATGAAGGCTCCACATGTTAAACACAGTAATCATATTATAGTGAGTAGCAGTGGCACCCACTATTGATCTGAGCGACTTCCCCTCCACAAGACAAAGTCAATACAACAAACACACACGTACGTACGCATGCACACACACGCGCGCACACACACACACACACACACACACACACACACACACACACACACACACACACACACACACACACACACACACACACACACACACACACACACACACACACACACACACACACACACACACACACACACACACACACACACACACACACACACAAATAAACACAAAGAGGTGAGGATAAGCCAGAGAAGAAAAGCACAAATATATAGGGGAACACTCCCTTGAAACACGCTAGCATCATAGCTAATGGTTAGCCTGCAGTAAACCTGTACTGAGCATGTACCCCCCCCCCCCCCCCACACACACACACACACACACACACACACACACACAGACAGACATACAGACAAGACAAGACAGACACACACACATAGACAGACAGACAACCAGACACATAGACAATGCAATGTGTTGTGATCGGCTGTTTTCGGCAAACTTCATTTCGTGTAGAGCGAAAACAGGAGATGTGCGAGTATAGAGCCCTGGGGTACTCCGGTCAACGAAGCATAAAGCTCTTATCCTGCGTGCATGGGTCTGTGGCCGGTCCACGGGTTCACATCTAGTGCAGTCTTTGTCACACATCAACCCCTCTTCTGCACATTTTGTGGCATTATTGGTTGTGCTTTAAGCAGCCTTAACCCATTAAGGCCTGAGTTTCCGATTCTCCAAAATGTCTTCTAAATCCTAACAGTTTTTTGAAAAAAACGTATGTTGCTATGTCAGTGGTTCTCAAACCTAAATGGGTTAAACAAATAGCTTAGGTTATAAAAGTCTTACATAGCGGTCATGTGTTGATCTATTTATCGCTGCCTGTACCCGTGACACAGTTGAGAAGATCGAACAAGCAAGGATTCTTCAAACGCAGAGGTTCTCATGTCACGAACGCTAACCAAATCGATAAGTATTTGACCGTGGACCACCATTTGAAAGGATTTTGTGCCAGGGACCCCCAAAAGAAAAGATTTATGTTTGGCTTTTGGGCTTCGTAAACAAAGGTTGCACAGGGCAGACATGACAAATAAGTTATAACACTTACATAAAAATAAACATGAACTATTTGACTGCCAATGACGAAATTTCTCGTCATATTTTACTAGAGAATGACGAGATTTTGCTAGATGGCGCTGTTCGCTAACCTATGAGTCACCATTTGTCTCCCAGTGAAGGAAAGAGGCAGCAAATCACGTGATCGCAAAAAATAAAACACCCACATTCACTTCCATGTTAATGGATTTGGAAAACTTGCTTTTTATCTGCTTTCTGTTGCTTTTTGTCAAAAACAACCTACGTTCAACTGCCAATAACTATGGAATGGTTGATCGCGACGGCACCCCAACCCCCCCCCCCCCCATTCTACAAGACTCGGATACGTCTTTTAAAGCGATCGGGGGATCGATCACACTGGAGATAAATATTCCACGATTTTTCAAAGGCTAGTGAGAACACTCAAAGCAAGGCTTAGCAAACAATGTTTCATTTCTGGCAGTCAAAGAGTTAATAGTCAAAATAGTCCATCTACAAGCTCAAAACGCGTTGCATCACAAATAATCGTGATTAGGCGATTATGTAATGATTGTGACAGGCCTAACGCGCACACACACGCACGCACGCACACACACGCACACACACACACACACACACACACACACACACACACACACACACACACACACACACACACACACACACACACACACATTACCTTCTTAGCCCAGAAGCTGAGCTCTTTGCCGACCAGCTGTAGCAGCTCTGAATGACAGAAAGGCAGGAAGTAGACGATCTCGTTGATCCGACCCAGAAACTCGTCTCTCCGGAACTGGGCCTGGAGGAGAAGCAGACCGTTTGGGTTGCTGTCGTGGGCAGAAACCTCTTATCTCCATATTTTTACTTTTTGTGTTTTTTTTTCTTAATTAACCCTTTAACAGCCCCACTTGATCATACTGTAGCGTCACACAAAAATGTCAAAAAGTAGCAGATCCACAAGCTCGAGACGCGGCTCGAAGCAACGCGCTTTGAGCTTGTAGATCTGCTACTTTTGCAGTTTTTTGATGTCCAACAGTTCTGGACATATGAGGTTTCCACCCGACAGAGACGATTTATTCCAACCATTAAAACAGGGACTATCGTGACATTATGGTTTAGTTGTACTGATGGTTCCTAACTTAACACGACAGGGTCCATTAACAGCGTGGTTTCATGTGGCCAGTCTGTGACACATCGTCACATCGGCCCATGTTTGGGCCGATGTGACTGCCCGCTGGCCTCCATTATAACATTAAAGTCAAATGTTCTTGTGTTTCTCGCTGCCCCTGGTTGACTCTGTGTGTGTGTGTGTGTGTGTGTGTGTGTGTGTGTGTGTGTGTGTGTGTGTGTGTGTGTGTGTGTGTGTCTGTCAGTGGCGCAGCCAGAACGCTAGTATAGGCTGGGCCTGAGCAGGAGCGGGTGGGCGCACGCGAAGATTTGCGGATATTGGGCGTTTTTGGGCGTTTTTTTGTTACTTTATTTCGGTTTTAGGGCTAGAGTTAGAGTTAGGGTTATGTTATTTAATTCTTATTTTGCCTGATTTTACAGATTTTTTATAAAAATTCAAAAAATTATAAAAAAATTCAAAAAATTAATTTACATTTTTTTGTTTTGTTTTGCTAAATCGATTGGGTGGGCCAGCTTTCTATGTGGGTGGGCCACGGCCCACATAGAAAGCTGGCCCACCCCAGCCCACCCATGGCTGCGCCCCTGGTGTCTGTGTGCGTGTGTGTAAATGACAGAGGAAGCGTTACCTTTAGGATCGGTCGAATCACTTCTTCCTTAAACTGTCGGGAGATTTTAACATCGTCAGTCTTCTGTACGGCATCTAGAAGAAACAACACAGAATCCATAACATATAAATTATTATTATTATCATTATTTTATTTACCCGTGTTGGCTGTGAAATTAAAAGCTTTCATAAGATCTGGTCTGATCTAGTCGCTCTTGTCTGGGGTTGTAACTATCGATGGTTTTCTTAGGGATTATTCTATCAATGATGTTTTTGATTAACCCATTAAGACCAGGAACGCATCTGTGTCATTTTTAGATTTGAGCTAAAAAGCCATATTTTACACTTTTGGCTATTCAAAAATAGCAGATATACAAGTTCATAGCGTGGCACCGAGTGCCGCGCTATGAGCTTGTAGATCTGCTATTTTTGAAAAATCGTGAAAATTTGTGCAAATCTTTGAAAATATATATATTTTTAAGCAAAACATTTTAACTCAAATCTTTGCTTCTGGGGTCCCTGGAACAAAATAAATTGAGATGGGGGTCCGCGGCCAAATACATATAATTTTGGGAGTCCTTGACATGAAAAAGATTGAGCCCCACTGATATAGAAACATACGTTTTTCAGAATACTGTTGGGATTTAGAAGACATGTAGAATCGGCTTTGGGTCTTAAAGGTTTATTAAAGTAGGGTACATCTAGTGCCAGCATATCTTCCATCCACTTACGCTGATATGTTTCGTGCTGTAGAAGCCCCGACGAGGACGCGCATGTAAACAAAGCCTGCGTGCGAGACGGCGGAGGGTCCCGACTAACGCCTGGAACAATAATATTTCTAACGCGATCCTCCATTGCAGAGTGATCGCCGATCGAAAACGGCTCATTTCCACCACGTTAAAAAGAAATGGAGATATTAAGCTTTTAGTCAAGGAGTTAACATTGGAGCGGCCGACCGGAAGCATTTTTGACATGGATCCACATCCGGCCTCTCCTTCTTAGAGACTCCTTGGATGATCCCAAAGTTTCGTTAGAGCGCCCCACGTGGGAGAAAAATATAAAAAACAAAAATGGTCCAAAACAGTCCGGACCGTTTATGGCACATAACGCATAGCTTCTCAAAAACGGTCCGGACCGTTTTTGGCACTCAATGTGTTAATAGGTTAACTCATTCAGTGCCACTGGACGTCTAAAACGTCCAGTGGCATATAAGCCCCGAGTGCCACTGGACGTCTAAAACATGTTCAGAACCCAAGATATGATGATTTGAAGATTTGCTGCTCCATTCACTCTTTGTTTAACTTCTTACTGAAAAAAGCTGTATCTCGGCTCCTAAGCACTTTTTTTTTTTACAATGAATTTTGGCTGTGGCACTCAGAGCCAAAATTCCATAAATAAGCTGGGCACTGAATGAGTTAATCAAATAATCGAGTAGCGATAAAAAATTAAACAGTATATCAACCAATTGATTAACCACTTAAGTGCTATTTTATACTTTGTAAGCACCACGGTGTCGTGCCAACCTTTTTATAATGGATTAGTCTGACTAACTGTTGCCCCCCGCCCTACTCCTGTCTCTCTCTCTCACCTAGGCTGTCAGCCAGCTTCCTGCGGCTGACCTCCTGGGCTTCCTGGCGGAGGTGCAGCGCATGATGGGCTATGTCTTCGCTGGCACAGTTAGACGTCATGATGAAGATGGCGTCTTTGCACTCGATGGTCTTTCCTTTACCGTCCGTCAGACGGCCCTGATAAGACAGTGAGAGAGACTGGGAGTTATAGGCCATCATGTCCACACTAAAAGGCCAGTCCACACCAATGCAACTCCTTGCAGCTGCCATTTGGGGATAATGGTTGCAAGGAGCTGCATTGGTGTGGACTGGTCTTAACCCATTAAGACCTGGAACTGTGTCATTTTTTGATTTGAGCTAAAAAGCATTATTTTACACTTTGGGCTATTCAAAAATAGCAGATATACAAGCTCATAGCGCGGCACCGAGTGCCGCGCTACGAGCTTGTATATCTGCTATTTTTGAAAAATCGTGAAAATGTGTGCAAATCTTCTGAATATATATATTTTTAAAGCGAACATCTTTAAGTCAAATCTTGTTGAGGGTCCCGGGAACAAAATATTTTGATGGGGGTCCGCGGCCAAAAACATATAATTCTGGGGGTCCTTGACATGAAAAAGATTGAGCACCACTGATATAGAAACATACGTTTTTCAGAATACTGTTGAGATTTAGGAGACATGTAGAATCGGCTTCAGGTCTCAATGGGTTAACACACATACATGAAAAAAATCATGCATTTTGCTCAGTTTTAGGCCTTCCACCCATATACCTGTTTTCATGGGTGTTGTAGTGTTTTTTTTATGTATGTGCATTAAGTTATACTTTTGTACCCACTAAGCTAAAGAAAAGGGTATATTCCCATACCGGGAGTCGAACCCGGGCCGCCTGGATGAGAACCAGGAATCATAACCGCTAGACTATATAGGATACATACATCAGATTTGTCATATGGATCCTATATAGTTTAGATACGCATGTCATCTATGATGACATCATGATGACATCATATATGACTGATGTCATAGGCTGGACACATGAACTCTGAGATCCACATTGGAGCCAGGCCGTTCCCACGTGGTTCACAAGGTTCACATGATTTCATTTTTTGGGCTATTTTTATTAAGAAAAACCCGGACTGGATCCGCGGATCCGGATCTGGATCTTGAAATAGTCAAATTAGCAGGAAGTTGACATTTTTTGCCAGACCCAAGGGGTCGGAATACATGAGGCTTTGTACCTGTTTTCTCCATACATGGGCATGCCCCCTTTGCCCTTAGGCCCCAGCCATAAAAGTCTGTCCCCCTTTCGTCCATACATGGGCATAGACACAGGCTGACACGTCATGTGAAGTCTGGCTTAGCCGTGACGTAGTGCTCTGATCTTATAAAGTACTTATTCTGGGTCTGGCAGAACCAGGTCTCCTGCTCTTGTTATTAAAAAAACAATGATGTTCTATATTGTCTGAATCAGCTCGAAGTTTGTGTTTGTTTACGTGCTAAAAGAGTGACTTTGAGAGCTGTTTTACCGTACACTGTAAGTCAATGAGGAGTAGCCTGGTTCCAGACGAATCTGCCATTGCAACAAAACAAAAAAATGCCCTCGGCAGATTATATATCTACGCAGTGATATTAGTCTGGCCATGCCAGGCTAAATGAGGAGCATATTTTGAATTATCAATTTCTAATCAATGGAGCTATTATTTTTTATTTCTTGTCCACCTTTGGAGTTACATCATGGCAAGGTAACTACACAACCCAAACCTCTACCAGAATGGTCATGCCCTTTAACACACATACACAAAATGCATGTATTTTGCTCCGTTTTTTGGCCTTCCACCCATATAACTATTTTCATGGGTGTGCCCAGTGGGAAAGCGGCTTAAATAAGCCAGGGTTTGACCTTCAAAAATAGATGTTTACAGCATGGCCCTGCAGGGGGCTAGCCTATAAGAGGGTTAGTCTGTGTGTCTCTGTGGCCGCTGGACTGATCAGCGCCAAATCTCTAGTGCACACTACTAGTACAGTAGGCTAACCTACCTCCAACAGTTCTCTTCACCTGTGTTTTTATATTTACACGTACGTGCATTAATTTATATACTTTTGTACCCACTAAGCTAAAAAAAAAGGGTGAACTCCCATACCGGGAGTCGAACCCGGGCCGCCTGGGTGAAAACCAGGAATCATAACCGCTAGACTATATAGGACACATACATAAAATTTGCCATATGGATCCTATATAGTTTAAATACGTGTATATGTCATCTATGACGACATCATAGATGACTGATGTCATAGGCTGGACACATGAACTCTGAGATCCACATTGGAGCCACGCCGTTCCCATGTGGTTCACAAGGTTCACATGACTCCATTTGTATCAAAACACTGATGTCCGATTGTCATGTGATCCAGGTGTAACATGGTTAATAATAATGCTTCCACTTGACCATGTACCAGGTGTGCATATGTGTATTGTGACCTAGGTGTTCTGTCACTTGAAGAACTTTGACGATTTGCCTTTAAGGGAATGATATAACCTGTTGTTCTTCCCGGTAGGTTGTATTTATTGTGTTCATTTACGTTCACAATTGTGTATTATATTAATACATACTGTATGTAGGGTTGTTTAGACACAGAATAAATACTTTTTATTATATTTTAATGACAATGTATCTGTTCTATGAACGGTAACATTAATGGAAAATACCTGCTGTACCAGAACAGATCGGTGAGTGTACCGTTTGTCCACTATCCAGAATAAATCGACTCAACTGGGAATCCTGGTCTGTGGTGCTTAACACACACACACACAACACAAGCTCACGCCTGTTACACATGCTCTAGCCAAATGGTCAAAATACAGGATTAAGTTGTTTGAATGTTGTTTTTTCCCCCTATTATCCACTAATCTACAAGCAGTGTCCCTGCGCACTATACAATAATACACTTTGTATTCACCGCTGCTGAGAAACGGATCTCAGCGGTGTTACCATAATGAACTTACCACCGTAACCAGAACGTTGCTTGGTGGAAATGGAGGAAAGCTGTTGGCTGAAGTGGTCTGTGTGTGTGTGTGTGTGTGCCCAATAGAAGAGATCTAACAATGTTTGGTGTGTGTGTGTGTGACCGTACCTCATCATACGTACAGTATGGTGTGTGCCGTGGTGGAAATTAACCCATTAATACCTGGAACGCATCTGTGTCACTTTTAGATTTCTTTAGGCTATTCAAAAATAGCAGATCTACAAGCTCGTAGCGCGGCACCGAGTGCCGCGCTACGAGCTTGTAGATCTGCTATTTTTGAAAAATCGAGGAAAAAAAATGTGGGTTTTTCTTTCAAAAAATTGTTAGGATTTAGAAGACATTTCTAGAATCTTCTCAGGTCTTAATGGGTTAACTAAGTACATTTACTCAAGTACTGTACTTATGCACAATTCTGAGGTACTTTCACTCAATTTTTCCATCATTTACACTTCTACTCCACTACATCTCAGAGGCAAATATTGCAGCTATAGTTACTAGTTACTTTGCAGATTTAGATTAATACAAAAGATACGATAGCCTTGTAGATTTGCTAAGTTTTACAAACTTTTGCTTTGGTCCTGTAAGGATATTTTGATGCCAATACTTTTGTACTTTTACTCAAGTAAAAGTTTGAATACAGGCATTTCACTTGTAACAGAGTATACTGTAGTTGTATTGTGGTATTGCTACTTTCACTTAAGTAAACAATATGACGTCTCTGTCGGCTGGAAACCTTATTATGTCCAAAACACAGTTACTTTTTAGTATTAGAATAAAAAAAATAGCAAAAGTAGCAGATCTACAAGCTCAAAGCGCGTCGCTTCACGCTTCACCAAAAAAACACACAAAGTTGGAATATGGAGATAAGAGGTTTCTGCCCCGACGGCAACGATGAGTACTTCTTCCATCAGTGGCTGTGTGTTTGTGCGATGTAGGGATGTTAACAATTAATCTACAATCGATTAATTGACATTAAGAATTTACCCGATTAAATGTATCGATTTTCAATTAATACAAAAACATATATTTGTATTCATATTCAAGGGCTTTGGAGAGAAATGAGACAGACTCCATAGAGCACTGCAGAGGGGAGGTGTGTGTGTGTCTGTGTCCAGCTGATGCTCGTTGATGCTCGGCAACGCTATATACATCAAGGCAATTATGTTTCTTTACTCATTTTCGGTTTCGAACAAGAAGCTTCCTTTTGGTCCAAAAACAACGCCGCTTATCAATTAATCGACTCATCGATCGATGCTATCAATTAATGAATTCATGGATAATTTGCCTTCCCTACCTCATCGAACAGCTGCAGCATGATGGTGAGGACGTCGGGGTGGGCCTTGTCCACCTCGTCGAACAGGACGACGGCGTTGGGGTACGCCTTCAGCTGCTTGGTCAGCTGACCGCCCTCTTCGTGGCCCACGTACCCCGGCGGGGAGCCGATGAACTTGGCCACCTGGGGGCGTGGAGGAGGAGACTTAACAGTATGAAAACTGTTCATGACTGAATACTTTGGGGTACTTGATACAAAGAGGGTAATACAGGGGGGGGGGGGGGGCGTGAGAGAAAGTGGAAAAAATCAATTGTTTTACTGTTATCTTTAAACAAAAAAACATTGTGTGAAACCTGCTGATCTGTAAAGCATTAAACCAAAGTAGAAACAAAACCTTACTAGTGAAACTGTTACTGAATAGAAAGCGATACTTATTTGATGCGTTTTATTTTGAACATTTGATTGAAATGTTATTATGCCGTGGGGGCACTAATTGCAACTCTTGTACTGCATTTCTAACCATTCATTCATTCATAGCATCCACATTTTCTAGCTATGGATTTCTCTTGCAGTTTTCTAAGCAATAGTTGTAGTTGGGTAAAAGGCGGTGCGTGGATTTAAACATCAGAGAAAAAGGGTACTGAAGACAAAAAGGGTTTGAGCACCACTGGTGTACTTCACTGGCTCTCAACATTGTCTCTGGGGACCACCAGGGGGTCCAAATGGACCCTTGCGGGTGTAACACTGAGAGTGTGCAAATGGAACCAAATGGACCAGAAAAAAAAAAAGTCATCATTGTGTGGTATGTCTGTGGCTTATGCCTATCAAACAGGTGGCCCACGCCATTCAAAAGGTCGAGAATCACTGAATTCCAAGTCAAATACCCAAATACTCACCTCGTGTTTCTCCTGGAACTCCGACATGTCCATTCGGATGAAACCCTGCAACCAAAGGTAGTTTTGAACAAATGCAAATGCTCAAAAAGCCCCCGACTGTTCATTCATTGTTCATCTGTGTGGGTGTGTGCTTGATTTTCTTTGGCGTAGCGGGTGGAAAGATATCTTAAACAGAATTTACACCACGCGAAATTCCGAAATTCTCCACTGAAATCAATGCAAATGACATTGTTTTGGGGGTGAAATGGGGACGAGTCCTGAAGAAGTGTCACCTCCTCATTAGCCTCGATCTCCAGGCTTTTATTGTTTAGTTTTGCTAAAAAATAAAAGCCTGGACCAGCGCGTCGGTCTACCCGGTATAGGAAGTGTTTCATTTCCCCAACCAACCAGAGTGCAGTGGGCGTCCAATGGGATCACACGCATTCTCTCGCCGGAGATGTTAAACCCGCCCCTCTAGGCACGAAAGCAGGAGGGCTAGTGCAGCCTACCTCCTCATTGATCGGTGGGAGAGGGGGCGAGAGAGAGAGAGAGAGAGAGAGACATACCTTTTTGATGTCTTTGTGCATGTAGCGAGCCACCTGCTTGGCCAGCTCCGTCTTGCCTATGGGACAGAGGATCAACCGGTAAAGGGTTAACTGAATTTTCCAAATCCCCAGATTTCTCCAAAGTGTTGAGGCTAATTAGAACTTCATGGAACCAGAACAAACTCATTTTACTCTTACGTACCCGTATATTCACAAGATGTAACAGTAAACAAACCTTGAACCTCTTTAGGGAGTAGCTTTGCAGGAGGCAAGCTGTCTATAAGAGGGTCAGTCTGTGTGTCTAATGTCTGTTATGTGTTTGTCCGGACTCCGGAGCCAACCTTGCAAACCGCTGGGAATGACCACGGTGCCACATCTCTTATGCACATCACCAGTACGCCATAGTACCTTCACTAATCTTTTTTCACATGCTTTATACGTTTTGAAATATTCAAATTTTTATGTAATCCAATTTTTCAATTTAACACATTGACTGCCTAGATCGCATATATGCGTTCTTAAATTTTTTGGGAAAATTCCACAAGGGGCGACCTAACACAGCTTTGGAATGATCGATCGTCTCTCAGAGAAGAAAAATGTGGATGTGACATCATTGCAAAAAACGTCACTTCCACCCGCCCCAATGATGGGATTTTCAGAAAAGCGTCTGTAACTCAGTTTCTTTTTTTTCCATTGAAAACCACCCATTTTCAGCGGACCAAAGCTCCAAAATGGCGGATCGCGGTTGGAAACTTGTCGTTCCCATGGATACACAGATCCTTCCGTCTAATCACAGGAAACTTTTTTTGTGTGTTTTTGAGCGGTGCAACCGCTCCTATAAGAGGGTTTAGGACCCATACGTGGTGAAAGTTTTTCTTTCCGTCGTGAAAATTTGTCTTTCGCTGTGACGCCATGCTGTGGAAAACACGCCCATAGGCTAAGCTTTGCAGGACGTGCTGTGATTGGCTAGCGAGACACATGATGAAATTAACTTCAAACTTCGCAGACGCGCTGTGATTGGCTAGCGAGACGCATGATGAAATTAATAATAATGTAAAAAATGTAAGCACGTCACTTCGCAGGACGTGCTGTGATTGGCTACCGAGATGAAAACGGCATGATGAAATTAATAACTCATAAATAGCACCGCTCACTTCACACTGGGTGTGTTTTTATTTTCACACAATGTCGGCACGGGGATAGAAAACTAGGTTTAATATCTTGGCAATCAATGTGTTAATAATGGAAGTCAATCTCGCTGAAGCCTGGCCCAAATTTGGAGTTATACGTCATTATGGGAAGGGAAGACCTTCATTACATTCAGTTTCAGCTTCACCGGCTGAAGGCTGCTCAGATGGCCGTGATGAGCGCTTGGGAGGAGCCGTTAGGGGGGTTAAAGGGATATTTCACTTTCAAAAAAACTTTTGGTCATTTTATCATCTACTCAGGCCTTTGTGAACCCCCCAGACAGTTTTTAAGTTGCTTGATTAATTATTTACATATTTGATATTCATTTTATCAGACACGCCCCCTTCCTATACAAACCCATTGTAACTTCAAACTCAATTTTAACCTGTTAGATTCATCAAAAACACCCGTCCTTGGTTCTGGTGACTCACCCTGCCCTCCTAATGCGTGAGGGGGCCGTGTTTTTTCAATTACTTTTTTCATTTATTTTTTATATTTTTTTTGGAAAATGAAAAAAGTAAAATATAATAAAAAATGTACATAAAATAAATGAAAAAAGTAATCGGAAAAACACGGCCCCCTCACGCATTAGGAGGGCAGGGTGAGTCACCAGAACCAAGGACGGGTGTTTTTGATGAATCTGACATGGTTAAAATGGAGTTTGAAGTTACAATGGGTTTGTATAGGAAGGGGGCGTGTCTGATCAAATGAATATCAAATATCTAAATAATTAATCAAGCAACTTAAAAACTGTCTGGGGGGCTCACAAAGGCCTGAGTAGATGATAAAATGACCAAAAGTTTTTTTGAAAGTGAAATATCCCTTTAAGAGCTCAGGGACGCTTCGACACAAAGACACAGACGAGCCGGGAGACAAACCAGTGACCTTCTGATCAGGGTTGCCAGATCTGCTCATTATAATTTCCCCGCAAGATTTTATTTGAAAATAGCCGATCTACAAGCTCACAACGCGTCGCAATCGCGTTGTGAGCTTGTAGATCTGCTATTTTCAAACAGCTGATGTATATGTTAAAGTGCTCATGTGGTCCATAGTCGCTTCTTTTGGGCTGGTTTTCCTAGACCTGGTTGCTTGTTTCTCTCACAGAATCTGGAAACACTGCTTCTGATCGCCAACCAGCTTCTCTACCTACCAACCAAGCTACGACGGCCGGCGAAAAATGAAGGTTCCCATACCGGGAGTTGAACCCGGGCCGCCTGGGTGAAAACCAGGTATCCTAACCGTTAGACCATACGAGAACCTAATAACTTACGCCTCATATCTATCCTATATAAAGATAGATGTCATGGATGACTGACGTCACAGGCTGGCCCCACATGAAGTCCGAGATCCACAGCGGAGCCACGCCCATTCCCATGTGGATCCAGAGATCCATATCGTTAACCCATTAAGACCTTTTTTTTGGTCACTTTTTGATTTGAGCTAAAAAAAAACTTTATTTTACACTTTGGCTATTCAAAAATAGCAGATCTACAAGCTCATAGCGCGGCACCGAGTGCCGCGCTACGAGCTTGTATATCTGCTATTTTTGAATAAACGAGAAAATGTGTGTAAATCTTTGAAAATATATTTTTTAAAGCCAACATTGGTAACTCAAATCTTTGCTTCTGGGGGTCCCTGGAACAAAATATTTTGAGTTGGGGGTCCGCGGCCGCATATACATTTACCACTGACATAGCAACATAAGTTTTTTCAAAAAACTGTTAGGATTTAGAAGACATTTTGTAGAATCGGAACCTCAGGCCTTAATGGGTTAATGTCGGGCAGAAACCTCTCAATCTCCATATTTTAACTTTGTGTTTTTTTTTGTAAATTAACACCCTGCTCGCCTCATACTACAGCTTCACACAAAAGCATTAGTAGCAGATCTACAAGCTCGAAACGTGGCGCAAAAAAATAAAGAAAGCGACGAGTTTCGAGCTTATGGATCTGCTACTTTTGCCGTTTTTGAATTCGAATGCTGAAAAGTGACAGTTTTGAACATATGAGGTTTCCACCCGACAGAGACGATAATGGTCCCATTGCTTTAAATGTCTGTGAAAAAGGACAACGTATAATGATGGAAGACGCAAAATAAGCTAACGGCTAATTTATGCTTCGGCTTTTACAAACCTTTCGACAAGCCGCTCGACCAAACACATCGTAACGCACAGTCAGTGTCTTTCTCTCTCTCTGAGTGCTGGCTAAAGTCCCAGTGCTTCTTCTTCTTCCACACAGACCTTTCAATCATCTGCCTCTCTCACCAAACACACATTATGTTTGTCAGTAAAATATTCTGCATATAAATGCCGCATTCGATATTGATGTCTTTTGCGTACCGTATGCATATGGATGCGGTGAAAACGGGCGAGTAAAGAGAAGGGAGAGATGATGTGCGCTTGTGCGTGCGTGACACGGGGTGTGTGTGTGTGTGTGTGTGTGTCTTGTTGCTGTGTTTAACCCATTGAGGCCTGAGGTTCCGTTTCTGCAAAATGTCTTCTAAATCGTTCTTTATGAAAAATGTAGAATTTGTTTTCTATATCAGTGGTTTTCAAACTTTTTCATGTCAAGAACCCCCAAAAATTATATGTATTTGGCCGCAGACCCCCATCTCAAAATATTCTGTTCCAGGGACCCCCCAGAAGCAAAGATTTGAGTTACAAACGTTCGCTTTAAAATATATATATATTCAAAGATTTGCACACATTTTCTCGATTTTTCAAAAATAGCAGATCTACAAGCTCATAGCGCGGCACTCGGTGCCGCGCTATGAGCTTGTAGATCTGCTATTTTTGAATAGCCAAAGTGTAAAATAATGCTTTTTTTTTAGCTAAAATGACACAGATGCGTCCCAGGTCTTAACGGGTTAATATTGATGTCTTGGCCAGCGTCTGTCGCTGGAGGCTACAGAGGATATGAACGCCGTGTCTCTTCCATCTATCTCTCCGTACTGTCATCTCGCTCTCTCTGCTCTCTACCGCCGTGGTCCATCATATCTCTACTATACTTCCTCTCTCACGCGCACACCCACCCACCCCCACCACAGTAAAACCCTCAGTTGTCCATTTATCTCCGAAGATGGGACCATTAAGGGTCCATTTGGTTCCACTTTGTACAATCTTTTGGAGTTTAAGTTTCGCTGTGTGTGTGCACCAGAGTTATCATAGTTTTAACCCATTGAGACCTGAAGCCGATTCTACATGTCTCCTAAATCCCAACAGTTTTCTGAAAAACGTATGTTTCTATATCAGTGGTGCTCAATCTTTTTCATGTCAGGGACCCCCAAAATTATATGTATTTGGCCGCGGACCCTCATCAAAATATTTTGTTTCAGGGACCCCCAGAAGCAAAGATTTGAGTTAAAAATGTTAGCTTTAAAAATATATATATTCAGAAAATTTGCACACATTTTCACGATTTTTCAAAAATAGCAGATCTACAAGCTCGTAGCGCGGCACTCGGTGCCGCGCTATGAGCTTGTATATCTGCTATTTTTGAATAGCCAAAGTGTAAAATAATGCTTTTTAGCTCAAATCAAAAAATGACACAGTTCCAGGTCTTAATGGGTTAAGATATGAATTAGTTTGTTTCTTTTTTAGTTTTTCAGTTTGGCGTTTTGAGATCAGTTGAGTTTTAGTTCGTTTTACGAGAGCATGACAAGGTTGTTATAGTCGACTAAAAAACTAACAAAATAACAAGACTAGAATTGAACTAGAAAAAGTTGAGCTCCTCGGAGCGTTGATTTCACCAGGCCTGCTCGCCTAAGCGCCGGGCTGTGTCAGTCGTCAGGACACGAGGAAGCTGCAGGGAGAAATATTTTGTCCGACAGACGGTGCAACTGTTCGCGATTGTGGCGGCCCCTATGGGCAGAAGTGAAAGCGGTCTGGGAGTTGCGGTGTAAAAGAGGAACCTCAACATGCGATTCCAATTTGGGGATTATCGGATGTTGTGTTCATGATATATGGTGTTCTTTGTAAGAAATAGGCTCTGCCCTATTTTTTTTAAAGCAATTACAGGCAGTATGAACAGTATGAAGCATCAAAACCCTGTTTGACGGCCATCGTCACGAGACTCACACGATCATTTGGTGGACATTACTTTTGAGACATTATTTTGGCAACAAACAGTGACATTAGTAGCATGTTTGGCGTCCCCTATGGGTAGTAAGTAAAATCGCTTTGTATGATTCAAATTTGGGGCAGATTGGACGCTACGTTCATAATTTGTTATTTTTTTTTGTGGAAGCCAATCGTAGCCATTCGAAATGCAATCTGAAAATATGACCGATATGTCTTCATCACATGGCTCCAGAGAGAATGTGTACTGATTTGTGTGAGTTTTGGACAAACCTCTAGGAGTAGTAGTAAAAAGTGTGTTTTGCATTTCAGACTGAAATGGGCGGGGCCTATGGGAGTCATCATGAGCCAACGAATCCAGGGAAACAATTGTTTTGACCGTACGCCTACGGTTCAAGAGTTAGGCCAACACGTGAAGCGGCCTGTTATAGCCCCACCATGAGGACACACTGTGGCCCGGTAAGCTAAGAAGACACTGTACATCACATGTATTAATGTTGACAAATGACACGCCAAAAGCAGTGCAGCAAAAATTCAAATGCTCCCATGCAAACTAAAACAATGAGCACATTTAATGTGGTTCGTATCTACAAATCATAAGGATAATGCCAGAGACCATTTATAATGTCAGCGACGATGAGACACAGTTGACAGCTGTCCCATTCGGTCCGTCTCTTGACATTATAGTTTCATTTGTATTGATTGGCATCAAATCACGTATGGTAATCGCTTTCTGTTGGTAATTTTGAAAAAAAAGAAATGTCTTAAATTTTGTCGTGGTTCAACGGTCGTCGCTGAATATTTCTTGCCTTCGTTTTCATCTCTATACACTAGAGTGTTGTTTATCAAAGCAGATAAAACACACCATCTTAGGGCTGGGCAATATATCGATATTACATTGTATTATAGTGATATGGCAACATTGTTCTCTTTTAATGGTTTTAATCACTTAAGCAATATTTTATACTTCAAACATTGTCAAAGATTTTCAAAAATAGCAGAAATAGTAATATCGCCGTGGCTTCAATGCAGATCTTGGGACTTCATGTGGCCAGCCTGTGATATCAGTCATCTATGACATCAGTTGTCTATTATATATCAGTCATCTACAGTATGGCATAAATCTAACCTATCCATCTAGTGCAGTGGTTCTCAAAGTGGGGTCCGGGAACCCCCAGGGGTCCTTGAGGGGGTTCCAGGGAGTCCAGAGCTAAATTGATATACTCTGTTGAGAGTGTAGCGTGCGCTCAGATAACTGAAAACTACAGCGGTGTGTCCACAGCAGTGGTGGAAAAAGTACTCAAATTCTTTACTTAAGTAAAAGCACCAATACTGCAATATTAAAATACTCTGTTACAAGTAAAAGTCCATGGCATCAAAATGTACTTAAAGTACCAAAAGTAAAAGTACTAAATATTTGAAAATAGCCGATCTACAAGCTCACAACGCGTCGCGATGCGACGCGTTGTGAGCTTGTAGATCGGCTATTTTCAAATAGCCTAGGTATAAAATAGGTTTAAAGTGGTTAATGTATGTTTCATTATATCACAATTTATATCTGAAAAGTAACTAGTAACTGAAGTTTTCAAATAATTGTAGTGGAGTAAAAGTACAATATTTGCCTCTGAGATGTAGTGGAGTAGAAGTAAAAGTATTGGAAATTGGAAATACTCAAGTAAAGTGCAAATACCTCAGAATTGTACTTAAGAACAGTACTTCAGTAAATGTACTTAGTTACTTTCCACCACTGGTCCACAGTCTACTATGTAATTATTACATATCATTGTCTCCGCTCGGCGGAGATCTTGATCATGACTGACGATCAGAGTCATATTGTGGAGCAGGCTGCCAGCATGCCGAGGACCCCAATTGTCGAATATTCTTTTTCAAATCAGTCACCGAGACAACCGTGTGATTTGTTTCTAATTACAGATCGCAGAGCAACCTTCCTTCCAGGCTATGGGATAAATGTCAAGCCCAGGGTGGCGATGGAGCGGAACTAGCCAATCGGGTGCAGGCTGCTGTCCACCCGGCATATTACATCTATACTACTAGCCAATGCTCCTGTCCAGAGAGAGAGATATAATGTTATTATTTGAGTTGCCACTACTCCGCAGAACCACTGCAAGATGGACCAGTGGTTTTGGACCCCACAATGCATTGTGAGCTTGTAGATCGGATTTTTTTGGCAAATACATTTGGTGTAAAGAGGGGAAAGAGTGGTCAAGTCCAGTTCTCTAAGACTACAGTGGGTTAACTCATTAAGACCTGAGGCGATTCTTAAAAATGTTATCTAAATTTCTAAAAATCTAAAAAAAATGTTTTCAAGATTTTTCAAAAATAGCAGATCTACAAGTTCATAGCGCGGCACTCGGTGCCGCGCTATGAGCTTGTATATCTGCTGTATATCTGCTGACACAGATGCGTTCCAGGTCTTCAAGGGTTAAAATAAGATGTTTGAGTGCAGAGTCAGATGAGGGTGAGAGAGAGAGTGACAGTTACCGATTCCAGAGGAGCCGAGGAAGAGGAAGACCAGGGGATGTTCTTCATCGTACCAACCATTCTCCTTCCTCCTGATGGCTTCAGAGAGGAGCGAGGGGAAGAGAGGGAGAGAGAACGACAGAGGGAGGAGGAGAGAGACGGACAGACAGACAGATAAAAGACGAGACAAACCATCATTTATATGCAAACAAATAAACAATCATTTATTTGTTGACTTTGGCAATAGAGTTTTTAGGTTTTTAACACCAACAAAGGATGTAATTGAGCTGGAGGAAGAGAGGGAGAGGGAGAGAGGAGGGGGGGGGGGGAGAGATGGTTATCCCCCCAAACGATGATAGAAGAGGAAGAGGAGGGGATGAGAGTATAGGGTCAGAGACATTGGGTATAGAAAAAAGGAGTGAGGTGGGAGAGAGAGAGAGAGGGAACGCGAGATGAGAGACCTCTAGGATGGTACCCAGCATCCTCTCCTCTCCTCTCCTCCCCCTCCTTCCCTCTCTCTCTCCCTCTCTCTCCCAGTCAGTGGGACCATTAGCCGGACGTAATTGCGTTAGTCTCCCTGGCGCGGCCGAGGCTAAATCAGTTTAGGATGGATCCCAGCCTCTCACAACACACGCTCGCTTAACCCATTAAGACCCGGAACGCATCTGTGTCTGTATATTGTTTTGAGCCAAAAAAAAGCATTATTTTACACTTTGGGCTATTCAAAAATAGCAGATATACAAGCTCATAGCGCGGCACCGAGTGCCGCGCTACGAGCTTGTAGATCAGCTATTTTTGAGAAATCGTGAAAATGTGTACAAATCTTGGAATATATATATTGTTTTAGAGCGAACATTTTTAACTCAAATCTTTGCTTCTGGGGGGGTCCCTGGAACAAAAATATTTTGAGATGGGGGTCCGCGGACAAATACATATCCTTTTGGGGGTCCTTGACATGAAAAAGTTTGAGCACCACTGAACATACGTTTTTTTTTTCAGAATACTGCTGGGATTTAGAAAACATTTGTAGAATCATCGGCTTCAGGTCTTAATGGGTTAAAGAGGAGTGCCTACCCTACCCTGCCATCACCCGAGCAACCGCACCCGCGCGCACACGCACACACACACACACACACACACACACACACACACACACACACACACACACACACGACAGTCAGACGGAGGGGGGAGGGCTGAGGGGAATGAATCAGAGGTAAGTAAAGAGAGGTTCTGCTGGTGGTTTCAGTGACTAGAGAGAGAGAAGCAGACTGAGCAGCGCTCCATTCAACTCATCTCTCCACCTGGACCTGGTGAGACCATGAGAGCCACACCAGACCCAGTGAGACCGTAGCGGAAACCTCTCATCTCCATATTCTTAACTTTTTGTGTTTTTTCGTGAATTAAAAGCCCTACTTGATCATACAGTTACTACAGCGTCACACAAAAGCATCAAAAGTAGCAGATCTGCAAGCTGGAGACGCGGTGCAAAGCGCCGCGTTTCCAGCTTGTAGATCTCTTTTGATGTTTTTGAATTTGAAATCCTTAAAAATGAACAGTTTTGGACATATGAGGTTTCCGCAAGACAGAGACCATAATGGTTCTTTTCGACTATGAAGGGTTAACGCAGAAAAGTCCAGAACCTGAATCTTTCTAGATCCCGTTCTGTGTCTTTTTTGTATTCTTTACCTTTTCCTTTATAACCAGAACGTCCCTTAACTCATTCACTGCCAGGCTTATTTCAGCTTGTTGATCCATATGCCAAAGGCATTATGGATCAAACGGAGAAAAAAAATTCTCCGTTTATATTTTAACATTGAAGTGGATGGAGAATTAACTTTTTGAAAATCGTTTTCTCCTAGTTCCTTTGAGATTAAAAAGAAAAAAAAATAACCAGGAGGAGACGTCAGGACGTCAAAAGACGTCATTGGCACTAATGGCGCACTGAAAACGGCCGTCAAAAGACGTCATTGGCACTATATGAGTTAAGTGAGAGGTATATACGTAAAAAAGAAAAAAAAAAGAAAAAAAAAACTCATATAAATCTAAAATAGCTGATCTACAAGCTCACACCTCGCCGTGTGAGCAGGTGTGCACATTTTTTTTTTTTATCGAAAATGTAAGTTCTGAGTTCTGGGTTCCCGGGCTAGTACCGCCTCCTGAGCAGGGACCCAATTAGGTTCTGAGAACCTTATCTGAAACCGAGCCGTAGGGTATGAAAACACACGAAGAACCTGGGAAATATATCGTTGCTGTCGGGCAGAAACTAAATTAACGCCTCACGTGATGACACTACAGCGTCACACAAAAGCATCGAAACCAGCAGATCCACAAGTTGAGCTTGTAGATCTGCTACTTTTGCTATTTTTGAATTTGAATCCTGGAATGTAACAGTTTTGGACATACAAGGTTTCCCATCCGACAGAGACGATATGTTACACGGCTTGGCTTACTTTTTGTAGTGGAAAAGAGCCACGTGAGAACCGGACCAGAACCCAATGAGAGACCATGAGAACCGCTGGACCAGAACCACTTCAGCCTAAAATCTAATCTTTTATCTGCTTTTATCAAAGCAGGTAAAACACACCATCTTAGGGCTGGGCAATATATCAACTGAATATGGAGTCGTACATTATAGATACATCATGGACGACTGCCGTCATAGACTGACCACATGAAGTCCCCGCTCCACATGAAGCCACACCGTTATTAGACCCCATTTAGTTTTGGTACCAAAAGGTGACGTGAAAAAAACACTGCACACTAATGACTGGACAGAGAAAAATTGTCACTAGCGACATTGTGTCACGACAGACCCCCCCCTCTAACTGCATGAGAGCTCCAGAATACTGTTAAGGTGTGTACACACTGGACGACTTTCAAAGTCGTAAGATAAGACATAACATCGCTTTGCAGTTCACACTACACAACTCTCTTTCTTGAGATTGAGGACAAATGAGGGGGCCGGGCAGAAACGGACAGACGGACGGGAAACTGAGGGACAGATACAGAGGACGAATGAGGGGCCTGGAGGAGACGGACAGACAAACGGACGGACGGGAAACGGCGGGACAGACACAGAGGACGAATGCGGGGGGTCTGGTAGAGGGGGACAGAAGGACGGGAATCGTGACAGAGAAGGAGAGAGAGAGAGAACCGGTGTGTCGTAGAAGTCCTCTGATTTGAATCGTGACAAGAGGGGCTGTGAAGACCCCTCCGTCTTATCGATGGTCCCATGAATGACAGCGCAACCTTCCGTATCTCTGTGTGAGTGCGTGCGGCGCGTGTGTTTTACTTGACTTTGACAGAAGGGCACGATGACATTCCTCAAGGGATGCTGACGACACAGCGCTGAATGGACCGGAGACACAAAAACAAAAGCTTTCTCTCACACTGCAACGCGCACGCACACACACACACACACACACACACACAGGCCAGGGTGTACTGGGCAGATTTTGTTGGCTTTAACATGATTACTGGGGGATGATTCTCTTCAATAACTCTTAGCCCTGAGAGCTAAACCTGCATCAATCTACCTCCTTCCCGTGTGTGTGTGTGTGTGTGTGTGTGTGTGTGTGTGTGTGTGTGTGTGTGTGTGTGTGTGTGTGCCGCCGGAGGCCAGTCGTTCGTCATGGGGAGTCCAGGAGGAAGCAGTCTTTTGGGAGAAGTCATGATGACATACAGTATGTGAAAATAACATCAAAATACAGCTCCACACACACACACACACACACACACACACACACACTCCTTGCTTTTAAGTTCTCGTTTATTAATAAGGCTTAGGGGTGCAACAGTTAATCGAACTCATTGTCAATCGATTATAAAACATAATCGATTTAAATAAAATAATAGCTTTGTATAATTAGCAAATACAAGATATCTACTAGCTCGTGTCTCGGACCACGATGGTCCATAATTATAACATGATGATAAGGCTCAGTGAATATCTGTGGATAGAATTGGATGCAAACCCCCCTCCCCCCCCTGACCAAATACTCACGTCCTCTGTTGCAGGGGTCTTCAACATTGTCAGGCCAAGGACCCCCTAGCTGAGAAAGAGATGGAAGCAGGACCCCCTCTGTATTGTATAAAATTGTGTTTCAGATTAAACGTTTTTTTTTTTACTTGGTCTGCTCTTTTTTCCCCTCTAAACCTACACCTCTTTGCTAAAAATAGCAGATCTACAAGCTCACAACACCTCTTTGCTAAAAATAGCAGATCTACAAGCTCACAACACCTCTTTGCTAAAAAATAGCAGATCTACAAGCTCACAACGCCTCGCAGCGTGAGGCTTGTAGATCTGCTATTTTCAGCTAAAGTTCTCCTAAGAAAAGGGATACTAGGGTTTAAGTGGTTAAGGTAAAAAAATAAATAATAATTTCACACAAAGATTTGGCGGACCCCCTGTAGTAACTCTGAGGACCCCCTAGGGGTCCCGGACCCCCTGTTGAAGACCCCTGCTCTATTGTCTCATCCTCTTTCGCTATGATCCCATATCCGTGTGTGTGTGTGTGTGTGTGTGTGTGTGTGTGTGCGCGCGTGTCTGAGTGTGTCTGATCTATTTGCTGTATTACGTCTCGGGGATCAATAAGCTGCTCCTTTATCGCCGTAGTGATGTCTCCGATGGCTTTCAGGACAATTTGCCACGGCAACAACAACCATTCATCACCTCGCCCCGAGACTACAGGTCCCAGGATTCCCTCTGTTCCGCCACGGAACTACGACTTCCAGCGAACCACCTGCTTTGTTAAAAGTGGTGCTCACCTTCATAGGTTACATCTTAATAGTACATTAACAACCCTATAGAGTTCGTTGACCAGGGTTCCCCAGGGGTCGACACATGGCCCCCCATCCTTTCTTCCCTCTACACACAAGCTCGCAATGCGTTGCGAGCTTGTAGATCGGCTATTTTCACCGTCTGTAGTTCACGTATCGCGAGAACCGTCCGACTGACAGAGTTCAAACTCGGGACGCACGACGCTCACGCCGACCCAAGGGAGTGCCATGCTCTAGTCTGCCAGATAGGCCGCTGTCCAGAACCGCCGATCTGACCGGTAAACCCATATATATATATATATAGGCATATATGGAGATTTGGTTGTCCAGAGCCCATAGATCCGACCGATATGCCCATATATGGGCATATACTGATGACATCTGGGATCTCCATATAAAGGGCATAAAAGGGACACAGGTAGACAGACGGATACAAAGATCTCCATATATGGGCACAAAAGGGCCACAGACAGACGGGTACTCTGACAACGGGTATGGGTATTGCATAACTGGGTGGGGCATGCATTCCCATTTTGCATCGTTCCAGAGTAGATCAGTGCCCTCAATCCATCTCGTATTAATAAATAATACTAATAAAGATTCAGGGCAATTTGTTTCATCTCCAAAAATCACATTCTTCCAGTGGTAGTAAACACAGTGTATTAACCCATTCAGTCC